>NC_134585.1:122726815-123040149 GCF_037038515.1 Microtus pennsylvanicus | reverse complement strand
GAGCCATGGCCTAGGTTCTACAAGGGGGCTTTGTGCTAGTGACCATAGCATGGAATTAAAAGAAGCCTCACAAAGTCTCCTTTCTTTTTCTGTTTTTCTTCTTCTATTTTTTTTTCTAGACAGGGTCTTGCCATGTAGCCCTGACTATCCTGAATCTTGCTTTGTAGACCAGGCTGGCCCCAAACTCACAGAGATCCGCCAGCCTCTGCCTCCCGAGTGCTAAGATTAAAGGCGTGCGCCACCACACCTGCCTTCTTTCTTTCTTTTTTTTTTTAAATATTTGTTTTTATTATTTAAATTATGTGTAGGTGTGTGTCTGCATTTGAGTGTAAGCTCATGAATGCAGGAACCCGCAGAAGCCAGAGGCATTGAATACCCTGGAGCTAGAGTTACGGTGGTTACAGGAGTCGCGGGACGTGGGTGTTGGGAACTGAACCCAGGTCCTCTGGAAGAGCAGCAAGTGCTCCTTTTTGTTTGTTTGTTTTATTTTGCTTTGTTTTTCAAGACAGTGTTTCTTTGTGTAACAGCTCTGGCTGTCCTGGGACTCTCTTTGTAGACCAGGTTGGCTTTGAACTCACAGAGATCTTGCCTGCCTCTGCCTACACACCTGGCATATAGCCTGTGCTCTTAATGGCTAAGCCATCTCTAACCCTTAGGATATATATATATATATGTGTGTGTGTGTGTGTGTGTGTGTCTGTGTGTGTGTCTGTGTGTGTATGTCTGTGTGTCTCTGTGTGTGTGTGTCTCTGTGTGTGTATGTCTGTGTGTGTGTATGTTGGGGCAGTCTGTGAACTATATCCCTAGCCTTTAGTTTTTTGGACAAAGTCTCATCATGTAGCCTAGGATTTCCTCCAATACACTATGTAGCTGAGGCTGGCCTTGAACTTAAAATCCTCTCCCTTTAGCCTGTGTGCTGGGACTACGTGCATACGCTGCCATGCTGGGTTCCTACAAGGCTGTTTTGAAAAGCAAATAACGCTGGAGAGATGGCTCAGCAGTTAAGAGCACTGTCTGCTCTTCCAGCAGACCTGGGTTCAGTTCCCAGCACCCACATGGCAGCTCACACCTGTCTCTAACTCCAGTTCCAGGGATCTGACACCCTCATGCAGACAAATACAGGCGAAACATCATTGGTCATAAAACAAAGATAAATTTAAAAAAAAAAGAAAAGAAAAGCATGTAAAGTCATAGTCCTGTTGGAGGACAGACTTCCAAAACCAAAGGATGACTCTGAGTGTGTTGTTTTGATTTTGGTTGATTTTTAAGCAGGGTCTCATTCTGTAGCCCTGGCTGGCCTGGATTGTTATGTAGACCAAGATAGTCTTTAACTAACAGAGATCCATTTGCCTCTGCCTCCTGAATGCTAGGATAAAGGCGTGCTCCACTATACCCAGATTAGAGTTTTATTTAAAGAAAGTATTTATTGATTCTCTGCATATGTGTGTGAGTCTGAGTGTCTATATGTGCACCACGTGAAAGTCAGAAGCAGGTATCAGGTCCCCTAGCTGTCGTTACAGAGGTTGGGAGGTACCACGTGGGCATCGAGCAGGTCTTCTGCGAGAGTCCTAAATGTTCTTAATCTCTAAGCCGTTTATGTAGTCCCATATTCGCTGTGGTTTTGTTTAGGTTTTGACACTGAGGGTTATGCCTCAGGCCTCATGCTCTCTCACTTTCCCCAATTCATACCCCAGTCCGCAGACCTTTGGATTCTGGCCTGATGGAGTACAGCAACCATTGTCTTCTCTGCTGCCTTAAATAACTAAAAACATAGCCTGGCAGTGATGGCACACACCTTTAATTCCAGGAGGAAGAGGCAGGCAGATCTCTGTGAGTTCAAGGCCAGCCTGGTTTACAAGTGAATTCCAGGACAGCCAGGGCTACATAGAGAAACCCTGTCCCCAAACCCCCAAAACATTAAAGAGCAAGTAACAGACCCCGTGAAGCTCTGATAATCAGGAGAGGGCAAAAGTGAGTGACCGGAGCCCCAAGACTGCCCAGGTTCTCAGGTGGAGCTACCAGGCTCGGGGTAGGAAGCACAGCCTGCTGGTCTCTCAGAGTGAAGGCTGGAAGGAGGGGAGCCCAGTGAGACCAAGGCAGTTCTAGACTGTAGCACGGAGTCCCAGAGTGGAGAGCGGCATAGGGAGGGGCCTTTGGACACCCACGGAGTGGCCCTCATCTCTTCAGCCGCGCGATTAGCGAAGCCTGGGAGAGAGCCTCTCTGGGGTGTAAGACCCATGAGAGAAGAGCAGCAGAGTGTGTCAGAGCTCACCCAGGGCCACCAACCCCGCATCTTCCCTCCCACAAGCCAGAGCAGGAAGACAGTCTTGCAGAAGCCGCTCTTGGCAGGTTCCAGACGCACTGCTCTTATCCCTACACTGATCCTTCATAGCCGGCTCAGTAAGAATGGAGAGACAGCCTGAGCACAGAGCTTAGCACGGAGCTTTCCTCATGATGCTGCCGGATCCCCGCTGATTTCTGCAGCGGCAGCAACTCCTCTGCTACAGTCGCGGAAGCGCTGCTCCTAAGCGGTGGTCTCAACCCTTGTATCTTCCGTTTCCGTCTTCGCCTTTCAAACACATCATCATAGTCATCATTATTTTAGATGGTGGAGACTTACTATGTCGCCTAGGTGGGTCCTGATTCCTGGGATTAAGCAATTCTCCTGCCTCAGCTTCCAGAGTTCCCGGAACTACAGGTATGCTCGGCAGTTCCTATATTCTGAGTTCTGCTGCCTTCTTGCTAGCCAGTCCCTCCCTGCTCTAATCCCTTATTAAGGTTAATATGTCTTCATATTAAACCGCCCTGTGCGAAGAACCGTGTGCCTTCTTTCTCCCGACTGGATAGCTGCTGCAGCAACAGCTACTGCAGAATTGCCTCTTTAGCCCTAGAACAAAGGTTGCTCTGGTCTTGCCAGATGTCACCTAGAAGCTTTGAAGGGCCAGGCCAAGGTGGATGTGGTGGCCCACATCTGGGAAACAAGTGAAATCTGGGTGATCAGGAGTTCAAGATCGGCTTCGCAGTGAGCTCAAAGCCAGCGAGACCCTGCACCCACACAAAAGTCAAACTGTTTTGTCTGAACTCAATCAAGTTTCTGAGGAAGGCTAAAAAACAGTGGAAGAAATCTTTATAAAATTCTAGCATCAAACAACATTAAATGCCTAACATCTAATATCAAATCAGTAATTACCAAATGTTTGAGAGAATCAGATCCCTTGAAACTGGAGTTACGACAGCTGTGAGCTGCCATGTGGGTGCTGGGAACTGAACTCAGGTCCTCTAGAGAGCAGCCAGTGCTCTAAACTGCTGAGCCATCTCTCCAGCTCCAAATTTCTTTCTTTTAAAGTCAAGCTAGTGGGACTCATGGGAAGACTCCAGGGAAAGAAAGGGAAGGGGAAATAATGTGATTGTATCATAATCTCCCTCTGTGTATACACTCACACACACTCACACACACTCACACACTCACACACACACTCACACACACACTCACACACACATTCACACACACACTCACACACTCACACACACTCACACACACACTCACACACACACTCACACACACACTCACACACACACTCACACACTCACACTCACACACACTCACACACACACTCACACACACTCACACACTCACACTCACACACACTCACACACCACACACTCACACACACACTCACACACACACTCACACACACACTCACACACACACTCACACACACACTCACACACTCACACACACACACTCACACACTCACACTCACACACACTCACACACACACTCGCACACACAGAAAGCTGGTATAGTAATACACACCTATGATCCTGGCACTTGAGAGACAGAGGCAGAATGATCAGGAATTTAAGACTCACCTTGAAGTACATGATACTGTCTCAGAGAGACAAAAGTGAAGAGGGCTGAGCCCAGTACACTGGATAAGGCCTTGGACTCAAGCCCTGCCCTGGACAAAAGAGCCTACATGAGGCTGGAGAGACGGCTCAGTGGTTAGGAGCACTTGTTCCTCTGACGGAGGACCTGGGTTTGATTCCCAACACCCACATGGTGGCTCATCACCATCTGTAACTCCAGTTCCAGGGGATTCGACCGCCTTCTCTGGCCTCTGTAGGTGTCGAGCGTGCACATGGTACACAGTCATACACACATGCAGGAAAACTCAATGTGCAGGAAAGTTCTTAAAAGTCTGCAGAAGATCTAACACAATGTTTTCAGGTGAAACTATTGTAAAGTTGAAATGAATTTTTAAATTACATTTATAGCGCTTACCTTATTCCACTGGCGTTGCCTTTAGCGGCACAGTCATTATTTTTGATTAAAGTCATAACATAAATTTTTAATTAATTTTTATTGAGCTCTACACTTTTCTCTGTTCCCTTCCCTGCCTCTCTCCTCCGCACTTCAACCCTCCCCCAAGGTCCCCATAGATTAGATCTATGTAAGTCTCTCTTAGTGTCCTCATTGTTGTCTAAATTCTCTGGGATTGTGGTTTATAGGCTGGTTTTCATTGCTTTATGTTTAAAAACCACCTATGAGTGAGTACATGTGATAATTGTCTTTCTGTGTCTGGGTTACCTCACTCAAAATAATGTTTTCTAGCTCCATCCATTTTCCTGCAAAATTCAAGCTGTCATTATTTTTTTCTGCTGTGTAGTACTCCATTGTGTAAATGTACCACATTTTCCTTATCCATTCTTCAGTCGAAGGGCATTTAGGTTGTTTCTAGGTTCTGGCTATGAAAACAAAGCTGCTATGAACATTGTTGAACACATGTCCTTGTGGCACAACTGGGCATCTTTGGAGATATATCCAAAAGTGGTATTACTGGGTCTTGAGGAAGGTTGTTTTCTAATTTTCTGAGAAATCGCCACACTGACATTCAAAGGGGCTGTACCAGCTTGCATTCCCACCAGCAATGCAGAAGTGTTCCTTTTTCCCCACAACCTCTCCAGCATAAGTTGTCATCAGTGTTTTTGATCTTGGTCATTCTTACAGGTGTTAGATGGAATCTCAGAGTTGTTTTGATTTGCATTTCTCTGATGACTTAGGATGTTGAACATTTCCTTAAGTGTCTTTTAGTCATTTTAGATTCCTCTGTTGAGAGTTCTCTGTTTAGGTCTGTACTCCATTTTTTTTATTGGATTATGTGATCTTTTGGTGTCCAATTTCTTGAGATTTTGTATATTTTGGAGATCAGACCTCTGTCTGATGTGGGGTTAGTGAAGATCTTTTCCCATTCTGTAGGCTGTCGTTTTGTCTTGTTGATTACGTCCTTTGCTTTACAGAAGCTTTTCAGTTTCAGGAGGTCCCATTTATTAATTGTTTCTCTCAGTGTCTGTGCTGCTGGGGTTATATTTAGGAAGTGGTCTCCTGTGCCAATGCGTTCAAGTGTATTTCCCACTTTCTCTTTTATAAGGCTCAGTGTGGCTGGCTTTATGTTGAGGTCTTTGATCCATTTGGACTTGAGTTTTGTGCATGGTGATAGATATGGGTCTATTGTCATTCTTCTACATGTTGATATGCAGTTATGCCAGCACCACTTGTTAAATATGCTTCCTTTTTTCCATTTGATATTTTTTGCTTCTTTGTCAAATATCAGGTGTTTGAAGATGTGTGGATTGATATCTGGGTCTTCTATTTGGTTCCATTAGTCCTCCTGTCTGTTCTTATGCCAATACCAGGCTGTTTCCAGTACTGTAGCTCTGTAGTAGAGTCTAAAGTCAGGGATTGTGATGCCTCCAGAAGTTCTTTTATTGTACAGGATTGTTTTGGCTATCTGGGTTTTTTTCTTTTCCGTATGAAGTTGAGTACCGTTCTTTCGAGGTCTTTGAAGAATTTTGCTGGGATTTTGCTGGGCATTGCATTGAATCTGTAGATTGCTTTTGGTAAGATTGCCCATAACATAGATTTTGATTGCAGCTTGTACCTTAGTGGTACCGTTTAAGGAACGTTGCTAAGCCCTTTACACAGATCTCTAATTTCTTCATAGCACACATTTAATGAAGGTCTGGTGATTTCAAAAGAAACAAAACAAAACAAAAAGAACATTTAAAAGCTAATCAACAGGCTAGGCATGGTGGTGCACGCCTTTAGTCCCAGCATTTGATAAGCAGAGGCAGGCACAGCTCTGTGAGTTGGAGACCAGTTTGGTCTATGTAGTGAGTTTTCAAAGCCAACCAGAGCTACATAGAGAGACCCTGTTTCAAAATGAACAAACAAGCTGGCGGTTGTGGCGCATGCCTTTAATCCCAGCACTCAGGAGACAGAGGTGGGTGGATCTCTGAGTTAGAAGCCAGGCAGGTCTGCAGAGCAAGTTCTGGGTAAAAATATGTTCAGTGGGCTTGGTTCCCAGCACCCACTTGTTAGCCCACAGCTGTCTATAACTACAGTTTCAGGGGATCCCATGCCCTCACACAGACTCTGAGGGCACCAGGCACATACATGGTACACAGACACACATGTGGGCAATATACCCATACATATAACAATAACAATAAAATAAATCTAGTGACTGTTATGGCTGCATGGCCAGGGTAAGGAGTAGCGGTTATTCGATTTTTTTTAAAGATTTATTTATTTTTATGTGCATTGGTGTCTTGCCTATATGTATGTTTGTGTGTGGGGTGCCAGAACCCCTGGGAACTGGAGTTACAGACAATTGTGAGCTGCCATGTGGGTGTAGGGAATTGAACCCAGGTCCTCTGGAAGAGCAGCCAATGCTCTTAACCGCTGAGCCGTCTCTCCAGTTCTGGCTGTTTGATTTGTTGTGTGGATATTCGTGTGCTTAGAAGTCAGAGGACAGACTGAGAGTTGATATTCTCCATCCACCAATGGGTTCCAGGGGTCAAACTCCAGGGTCAGGCTTGACAGCAAGTGCCTTTACCCTCTGGGCTCTGTTGGCCCTGATTTGAGTTTTGTTTTGTTTTATTTCGAGACAGTCTTACTTAGCCCAGGCTGAGGCTGAACTTCAGCCTTTACGACTTAATTGCTGTGTGTGCCACCATGCCCAGCCTCCAGGATATTGTGTGTTGAGGGGATAGGTCTCTCTGTGTGTGTGTATGTGTGTATTTGTGTGTGTGTGTGTGTGTGTGTGTGTGTGTGAGAGAGAGAGAGAGAGAGAGAGAGAGAGAGAGAGAGAGAGAGAGAGAGAGAGGCTTCCTACTGGCCACCATGAACTGCTTGTGATTTCTGTTTTCTTTCACAAGTACAGTAATGTCCAAAGGCTGCTGTGGGTCAACCTAAGGAAAGTGGCCACTGAAATTCTGTCCTCACTCCCCCTGCCTGCGTAGACTTGCCTGCTGTTCTAAGATTGTTCATAAGTGCTTATGAAGGTTAGGCTGGCATAACTTGAGCACCCTGGCTGTGGGCCACACTAGTGCAGAGCTCCAGGGCTCAGCAGCACTGCTGGTTTTCAGTTCTCCTTCCTTTTCCTGTCTTCATGGCTGCTGAGCACCAGCAAGGAGCAAGCCCGTCATGGGAAGAGGAAGCAGGAGCTGCTCCTCTCCAGAAACCTCCAGAAATGGACAGTGGAGTCCATTTTTATAGCTTAAGAGACTATGGAGCTGGATCTATGTCAGGATCATTCAAATATGATGATGCAGGAAGGAGTTTCCACACATTTAAAAGGTGAAATAATCTTTCTGGGGCAGCCTTGCTTTGTAAAAAATGTTTTAAAGAATCCTTCGAGCAGAAGAAAAATGACGAATGATAGAAAGGTGCAGAGACTCAACAAATAGTGAGCCTGTACGTGTTTTCTTCTATTTATTTATTTGCTGAGACAATATCTCACTTTATAACCCTGCTGACCTGGGACTGAGTTTGTAGACCAGACTGGCTTTGAACTCACAGAGATCTACCCCCTCTGCCTTCCAAGTGCTGAGATTAAACATGCCCTGGGATTAAAGGTGTGCACATCACACCAACTGTGAGTTTTGTTTGTTTGTTTCCTGGGATAGGGTTTGTCTGTGTAGTCCTGGCTGTCCTGGAACTAGCTCTGTAGACAGGCTGGTCTCGAACTCACAGAGTTCCCCCTGCCTCTGCCTCCTTAGTGCTAGAGTTAAAGGAGTACACCACCACTGCCTGGTCATTTTATTTATTTATTTATTTTTTTAGAGAACTAAAAAAAAAGAAAGAAAGAAAAAAGAAAAGAAAGGTGAGCTGGAGAGATGGCTCAGTGGTTAAGAGCACTGACTGCTCTTCCAGAGGACCTTGGTTCAATTCCCAGCACCCACATGGCAGCTCACAACTGTCTGTAACTCTAGGATCCAACACTCTCATACAAATATACATCCAAGAAAAAGAACATCTTCATCATAATGAACTTTTAAAATTGTTGATGAGGGCTGAAGAGATGGCTCAGGAGTTAAGAGCACTGACTGCTGTTCCAAAGACCCGGGTTTAGTTCCCAGCACCCACACAATAGCTGGCAACGGTCTGTAACTCCAGTTCCAGGGGATCTGACACCTTCACACAAATGCACATAAAATAAAGTTAAATAAATTCCTTTCTTTAAAAAAAAGAAGAAAACTAACAAAAAAGAAAAAGGAGAAGGAGGCGAAGAGGAAGCAGAGGAAGAAGGAGGAGGAGGAAGATTGGCTGACCCAGGTTGTAATTCTAGTTCTGGGGCATCCAGTGCCCTTTTCTGTTTTTCGTCTGTACCATGCACTTGGGTAGTGCACAGACATACAAGCAGTCAAAACACTCACATGCACACACAGCACACATGCGTTATATCTATTGTGGGACTCACAGACTGTATACAAATGAAACCCATCGTGACATGAGGACACGGGCACAGGCTGGAATATCTGTCAATCACGCCTATCCTTGTTCCTGCCTCACTATTGGCTGTTCGGCTCTTTATTAGACCCTCGGGTGTTTTAGACAGGCACAGAATCACAGCTTCACAGTTAAACAAATGCAGCATAAACAAAAGCAACATGCCTTGCGACCTCCCAACATCAGCAGGGTTTTTGTTGTGTGTATATATATATATGAAACAAGGATAAAAAGAAGCAACCAGAGAACAAGGGGAG
Organism: Microtus pennsylvanicus; assembly: GCF_037038515.1. NCBI lineage: Eukaryota > Metazoa > Chordata > Mammalia > Rodentia > Cricetidae > Microtus > Microtus pennsylvanicus. The sequence continues at coordinate 123,031,098 of NC_134585.1, read as the reverse complement.
GAGAACATCAGGGGCCAGTCACCCAGTCATCCAGCCACCCAGCCACTCAGCCACCCATCCACCCGGCCACCCAGCCACCCAACCACCCAGCCACCCAACCACCCAGCCAGCCAGCCACCCAGCCAGCCAGCCAGCCACCCAGCCAGCCAGCCACCCAGCCAGCCAGCCACCCAGCCACCCAGCCAGCCAGCCAGCCAGCCAGCCAGTCACCCAGCCACCCAGCTACCCATCCACCCATCCACCCGGCCACCCAGCCACCCAGCCACCCGGCCAGCCAGCTACCCAGCCAGCCAGCCAGCCAGCCACCCAGCCACCCAGCCACCCAGCCACCCGGCCTCCCAGCCACCCGGCCTCCCAGCCACCCAGCCACCCAGCCACCCAGCCACCCATCCACCCGGCCACCCAGCCACCCAGCCGCCCAGCCACCCAGGCACAGAGTAAGAGTGGAAATAAGATATACAGAGTGAAAAAAGACAAAAGCCCAGAGGCAAAAGGAAGTCAGGATAATTTGTTAAGAAAAGCTGGCAAGAAACAAGTCAAACTAAGGCCGGGCATTCTAAGAATAAGCCTCCGTGTGATTTATTTGGGAACTGGATGGTGGGCCCCACAAAAAGTCAAAAGAGTAAAACTCACACAACATTTTGGTCCAGCTTATTTTGTCTGTTCAGTCTCCCTGCAGTAGGGTGAGTCCCCACTGCCTCCCCGACCCCCACCTGGCCAGCTGTCAACCATCCTTCTCAAAGCCACCTCAAAGGTTTGTTTCTTTCTTTTAAGAGGGGATCTCATGAGCCCTAGGTTGGCCTTCCTGGATAGCTGAGACTGGCCTGGAACTCTTTTTTTTAAAAAATATTTATTTATTTATTATGTATACAATATTCCGTCTGTGTGTGTATGCCTGCAGGCCAGAAGAGGGCACCAGACCTCATTACAGATGGTTGTGAGCCACCATGTGGTTGCTGGGAATTGAACTCAGGTCCTCTGGAAGAGCAGGCAATGCTCCTAACCGCTGAGCCATCTCTCCAGCCCTGGCCTGGAACTCTTGCTCCTCCTGCTGCCAGCTTCTACGTGCTGAGCGCACAGGCTCCCACCACAAGGCTCAGCTGTGCACTCTAAAAGTTCAGCTCCTGCCCGTGTGTAACTGGCGCTCAGGAGTAAGGGATGTTCTCAAGACCTACTGTGTAGCCTTTCTAGGGACCGCTTTCTGGTGGGGGAGGGTGTCACTTTCTTTTCTCACTCCCAGGAGTGGGTGGCGGGATCATCTCCCTTGGTCAGGGATCTGTGTGGGCTGTTTCCTCTTGGGCCATCGTGGGGCCCAGGTAGGCAGACATAGGCATGGCCCCACGTGGGTGAGACCACTGTTAGTGTCCAGAGGCCCTTCCCTGAGGTTCAAGGTCTGGGTGTGTGTTTATCTGTCTGTGTGTCTATCTGGATGAGCCTGTCTGTGGAGTGGGACCTCAGGCTAAAATCTTCCTAAAAGGTCCTTCATTGTCTTCTCCTTAAGCAAGGTGGTGTAGGGGTGGAGTGTTCAAGTTCCTGGGGCAGGTAGGCGTCTCTAGGGGGTTGTAAAATTTGTCTGTGTCCATCCTTACAGTTGTTTTTTGTGTCAGTGTGCTCTACAGATTCCAGGAATGTGACCATGGCCCCAGTACCCTTCTTCCCTGTCTGTACTTTCCCAGACTCCTGACTTCTTGGCACCAAACACTGTTTATTCTGTTAGGACTGTCAGCAGATCCGTGTTGGACAACTGTCATTTTTTTTTTATGTCACCGTATGTGACCCTGGATTCCTGGATATGAATGTGCCTTGGGTTTCCTGTAAACCCCTTTCTTTGTGTGTGAGCTGGAGTTGGGTAGGTGGACATGAGTGTATGCTTCTGTGTGTTTGAAGGATTGGAAGTGGGCTGAGCATCTACCTGTGTGTGCCATGCATTCGCGGTCTATGGGACTGAGTCTGTCTGTGGGGATCGAAGCTAGTCCCTCCGGCATAGTGTGAGGTCCCTTGCACCCCAGCTGTGTAAACAAGCACGCGTTTTCCTTCCATAGGCCCATCCTCCCCACCGAACGGTGAGTTTGACTGTGTGGGGGTTGCACAGTTGTGAGAGTCTCTGAGTGAATGTGACCCAAATGTGCAAAATCGTGAGTGCTCCCTGGACATGCCCAGCCTCTCAGGGCCAGATGAGCCTGCTTCTCCCAGGTTCCTAAGCTGGCATGCCTACTCTTTTATAGCCAGGCTTGACAAGAGCACTGTGATGACCTGGGGCCAGATGCCGTGATGAAGGTCACCAGACTGGCATTGGCCCTGGCGGGGGAGCCTATCTGCCCCCACTGGCCAAGCGAGGGGAGACTAGAGGAAGCTAGACTCTAGGATCAAGTTGCAGATGCACAGCACCAGGCTCAGCCTGGCCTTCCCCTGCAGCTCAGGGCCTGAAGGGTCTCTGGCTGACCCAGCTCCAGCACATCCGGGCTCTCCCTTGGGACACATGACACTTTCCTAGACTTTGTCTCAGGGCTGTGGTTCCCTGTATTTCCCACCTGTGTTCCCCATGCGAACCCATATTCCTCACCAAAGTCCTCTCACCCCAGTCCTTGGCTCTTGGTCCCAGCCAGCGTCCATCTTAGCCACCACGTATTTTACCACCTCCTTCAAGCGAGGTTTCCCGTGTTTCCAGCTGCACAACTAGAAAGTGTGAGAGAATGAGAATACAGGTGCTGAGTAGACCTGGGACGAACAGGTCTGTCCTCAAGTCCAGAGCACCTAGACCCGGTGCAGGCTGTTGTGGGATGTTTGTACACCGCTGAGGATGTCTGCTGTGATTGGTGCAAAAAAAAGGTGAATGGCCAATAGCTAGAAGGGAGAGTGTAGGCGGGACTTCTGGGCAGAGAGAGAACTCTGGGAAGAAGAGAGGCAGGTCACCAGCTAGACATGGAGGAAGCGGGATGGGCAGTATGGAGGTGAGGTAATGAGCCTCATCAAAGAACAGAGACTTAGGGGGCTGGAGAGATGGCTTGGAGGTTAAGAGTACTGGCTGCTCTTCCAGAGGTCCTGAGTTCAATTCCCAGCAACCACATGGTGGCTCACAACCATCTGTACTGAGGTCTGGTGCCCTCTCCTGGCCTGCAGGCATACACACAGACAAATATTGTATATATAATAAATTAATAAATAGCCTAGTTGATAGAGCAGAACTCAGGTAGGCGGGGAAGACAGAACAGAATTCTGGGAAGAAGAGCAGAGTCAGGCAGATGCCATGGTTCTCCTGCCCAAGACAGACGCTGGTTAGACTCATGCCAGTAAGACATATTCAAGTGGCGATACACATTAATAGAAATGGGTTAAACTAATATGTGAGAGTCAGCCAATAAGGGGCTGGAGATAATGGGCCAAGCAGTAATTTAATTAATACAATTTCTGTGTGGTTATTTCAGATATAAGCTAGCCAGGTGGCTGGAACAAGGGGCCTGCTTCCCACAACAGAGTGGCGCCCAATGTGGGGCTCAAACCCACGACCCTGAGATTAAGAGCCTCATGCTCTACCGACTTTTGTTATGTGTAATTTTACTATGTTAAAGTTAAAGCCTTCCTTTTTGTTTAAACAGAAAAAGGGAAAATGGTGTAGGAGGTCCTTCTGTATTTGTGTTGCTTTCATTGGTTGAATAAAGAAACTGCCTTGGCCTTTTGATAGGGCAGAACTTAGGTAGGCGGGGAAGACAACTGAATGCTGGGAGAAAGAAGGAAGGCAGAGAGAGCTGCCATGGAGCCTCCAGGTCAGACATGCTGAATCTTTCCCAGTAAGCCACGACCTTGTGGTGAGTACACATTAATAGAAATAGGTTAGATCAAGATGTGAGAGTTAGCCAATAGGAAGCTAGAGCTAATGGCCAGGCAGTGCTTAATTAATACAATTTCTGTGTGATTATTTCAGGTGTAAGGACACAGCCTGCCACTCCTCCTACTACAATGATAGATAGGTAGATAGGTAGATAGATAGATAGATAGATAGATAGATAGATAGATAGATAGATAGATAGATGATAGATAGATAATGATAGATAGATGATAGATAGATATAGATAGATAAATGGATGATAGATAGATAGGTAGATAGATAGATGATAGATAGATAGATAATAGATAGATAATGATAGATGATAGATAGATAGATGATAGGTAGATAGATAGATAAATGATAGACAATAGATGATAGATAGATAGATGATAGATAGATGATAGGTAGATAGATAGGTAGATGATAGATGATAGATAGATAGATGATAGATAGATGGATGATAGATAGATAGATGATAGATGATAGATAGATAGATGATAGATAGATAGATAGATAGGTAGATGATAGATAGATAGATGGATGATAGATAGATAGATGATAGATGATAGATAGATGATAGATAGGTAGATAGATGATAGATAAATGATAGATAGATAGATGATAGATGACAGATAGATAGATAGATGATAGATAGGTAGATAGATAGATGATAGATAGATAGATAGATAGATAGATAGATAGATGATAGATAGATAGATAAATGGATAGATAGAGCTCAGTGGCTGTAGAGATGGCCCATTGGCTAAGAGCACTTTCTAATCTTGCAGAGGACCTGGATTTGGTTCTGAGCATCCACACAGTGGGTCACAACTGTCTGAAAGTCCAGTTCCACATAACCTGTCATCCTCTGAACTTCCACAGGTACCAGACGTGCACATACACACACTCACATACACACACATTCAGGCAGAACATTCATAAAATTACAAATAAATAAATAAACTTACAAACTTGGGTAAGAGCCTGGTAGTGGCACAGTCCAGTACTCAGGAGGCAGAGGAGGCAAGTGGATCTCTGTGAGTTTGAGGCCAGTCTTATCTACATAGCAAGCTCTAGGACAGCTAGGACTACATTGAGAGACCTCATCTCAAAACAAACAACAACAAAACAAGCAGAAGGAGGAGGAAGAAGAGGAGAAGATGAAGAAGGAGGAAGAGGAGGAGGGAGAGGAGGAGGAGACAAAGAAAGCCCATAAAAACACAACAACAACTTTCTGAAGCTCTACACATACTGTGGTTAACCCCTCTAAGTTCAGTCTAAATGTTGCGCCACCTGGTGGATATTAAGCAGAACTTCAGGCTCTGAGTGGGCACCCAGCCACAAATAGCTCAGCTCCCAAGCCTGTGTTGCAAACAGCCCTGGTTCTCTCCCTGCCCAGAGCACAGCTGACTCACCCCAGTCTCTCACACAGGAGAGGACATAGCTACTCCGAAACAAGCCTCGCAGTCTTTTTGTGTTTGCTTGTGGCTGTTCCCTGCTGCCCACTCAAGACGGCAATGGAGGGGTGTAAAACGCTGTATGGGAGAGACTGGCTGGGGACCCTTGGTGTCCTTTTTGAGATGAAGCCAAAGAAGACGGAAAACTCCTCTCTGGGTGCTGCCCATTTCAGGCATGCCTCTCCATCTGCAGACTTGAATGCCTTGCCTTAGAGCTCTGTACACGGGGCGTGTGTGTGTGTGTGTGTGTGTGTGTGTGTGTGTGTGTGTGCAACAAAATCAGCCAAAGCTCAGGCCCTGGGACGACACCGGGAAGGCCCTGGTTGGTGTTCATCTAAGTGCTGAGCCTGTCCTCAGTCCTATGACTGGTCCTGCAGAAACAAAAGTTCTCTGTGCTGGTTACGTTTAACTTGCCTCTACCTAGGCTCACCTGGGCAGAGCAGAGCGTTTGCATCAGGTATTAAAGGTATTAACTCCATCAAGATAGCCTGGGGGATTGTCTGTGTGGGGCTTGTCTTGACTATTAACTGATAGGAAGACTCAGCTCTTTGTGGGGGCGATTCCGAGGCAGGGGCTCCTGAACAGGAGGAAAAAGCTAACCAAGAGCAGCACACAGGCTTGGCATGGTGGCCCACGCCATTAATCCCACCCTCAGGAGGCAGAGGCAGATGGGACTCTGTGAGTTCGAGGCCAGCTACATAATGAGACTTTGTCTCAAAACCTTCAAAATAAATAAAGCAAGAGTAATGGGATTTTATTTCTCTTCTTTCCTTCCTTTCTTTTTTTCCCCCTCCTTTTTTGAAACAGTCTCAGTAAGTAGTCCTGGTAGTTCTGAAACTCAGGCTGTAGACCAGGCTGGCCTTGAACTCTCAGAACTCCACATGTCTCTGCCTCCTGAGTGCTGGGATTAAATGTGTTCCTGGCCTCAGATTTGGTTCCTCTCTGCTCTTGACTGTGGTGTGGTGCGACGAGGGCCTTCAACCTCCTGTCGCTGTGACTGTCTGCATGAAGAGCAGAAATAAATGCCTCCCTCCCCCCAGTTTCTTTAAGTCAGTCCTCACAACTCCCTCCCCCCCCCCCCAGCTAAAGAAATAAATCTGGAAGAGGCCTGCCTGAGAGGGAGGGGCTTCCTGCCGAGCGAACGGCAAAGGGATCTTGGAGGGGGCGGCCCCTTTGTCACTGCTCGTGGACCACGTGCGTGTTGCCCTCTGAGGATTATGTATGAGAGAAGAGAAGACGAGGGCTCAGCGCACAGTCCAGTCTGAGCCTGGCACATCCCGAGTGCCCAAGGCTAAGTGGCTGCTGTCTGTGAACTTCAGTTAACCCACCTGTAAAATGGGCTCTGGGCCCACTCGTGCAGGCTTGAGGTCTTTGTAAACCTTTCCCATCATAGGGGCAGAGGTGGAGGAAGTCAGGACTCGTGGGAAGGCTCCGTGTGTTGATGGGGTGGTCAGAGGTGGTGCCAGTCAAGCCTGGTTTCTCTCTCTCTGTTGCTTTTCTGATGCTGAGCATCAAGCCCAGAACCTCCCGCATCCGAAGCAAGCATTCTACCACTGGCGGCACCTTAGCTCTGAGACCCACTCTGTCAGCCCTATCTCCTGCCACTAGCCAAGGGACACAGCTCTTAGCCACCGTGTGTCAGCGCAGCAGTAAGACCCGAGAGGCCACACAGTGCTGGGGAAACACCACCCCCAAATCCGTGGCCCCTTCATGGTCTATTTCTACATTTTTAAAACTTTTTTTCCTTTTACTTCTTTCGTGCAGGGTGTTGCTGGTGGTCAGAGGACAGTGTCTGGTACCCAGTCCTCTTCTTCTATGCGTGGGATTCGGGGATAAAACTTGGCCATGGGGCTTGGGGGCAACTCCTTTACCCCTGCTGCTCTGCTGTGGTGTTTGAGTGAGAACAGGGGGTGGACCTGGGAAAGGATTAGAAGGATGAGGAGGGGTGGCCTTGTTGGAGGAAGTGTGTCTCCGGGGGAGGGCTTTGAGGTTTCAGAAGCCCCGCCAGCCCAGTCTGGCCCTTTCTCTGCCTTGGCATCAGGATGCAGCACTCCCCCGCTACGCCAGCACCACACCTGCTTGCTGCCGCGCTCCCCGCCATGATGATGGTGGACTAACCTCTGACGCTGTGAGCAAGTCACCAGTTAAGTGTTTTCTTTTCTAAGAGTTGCCTTGGCCATGGTGACTCATCACAGCAATAGAACAGTGAATGAGACACCTATTCTAAATTTTTGAAGCCATAAGCACCCCCATCCTGGTCACCAGCCTTGCCTGACCTAGAAATTTCAGAATCCACAGCCAAGTCCTGTTGCCTGCCTCATGAAGGATCTCGCTGTGGCAAGGCTTCCCACAGCACACACGGAGCCAGCATTGTGAACGTCCTTGCTGAAGTGGGCTTTCTCTGACCCAGGCAAAGACGTGATTTCCTCAGCTATTCCCATAACTCCGGCCTTTAACCATGGTATACTGAGTGTGCCTCCTCACCCCGTGTGTGTGTGTGTGTGTGTGTGTGTGTGTGTGTGTGTGTGTGGTGTCTGTGTCTGCGGTGTGTGTATTACTAATTTTTGATCACATACAGTGTCCTGTTTAGGGTTACTACTGCTGAGACGAAACACCATGTCCAAAGCATGTTGGGAGGAAAGGGTTTGTTTATTTGACTTATGCCTCACATCGGAGTCCATCACTGAAGAAGCCAGGGTAGGAGCTCAAGCAGGGCAGGAACCTGGAGGCAGAGCTGATTCTGATGCATATTGGGAGCTGCTTACTGACTTTTCTCATCACAGCTTGCTCAGCCTGCATTTTTTTTTTTTTTTTGAAAAAAAGTTTTTGAGACAGCTCTGGCTGTCCTGGAACTTACTATGTAGACCAGGCTGGTCTCGAACTCACAGAGATCCACCTGCCTCTGTGAATGCTGGGACTAGGGTGTGCGCCACCACCTCCTGGCCAGCCTGCTTCCGTATAGACCCCAAGACCACCAGCCCAGGGGTTGCACCACCCACAATGGCTGCTCCTCAGCTTTAATCACTAACTAAGAAAATGTCCTTCCTTTCGGATGACATAAAACTAACCAGCACACACCAACACGTATGAAATTAATTAGGAGCAGTCTTAGGTCAAGTTGTGATTTGTGTGCTGAAACAACATGATCAAAACCGATTTGGGGAGGAAAGGCTTTATTCGGCTTCCTGCACAGCAGCCAGCACTGAAGGAAGCAGGGTAGGAAGCTGGAGGCAGGAGCTGATACAGAGGCCATGGAGGGAGCTGCTTACTGCCTTGTTCCCCATGGCTTGCTCAGCCAGCTTTCTTATAGAACCCAGGACCACCAGCCCAGGAATGGCACCACCCACAATGGGCTGGGTTCTCTCTCATCAACCACTAATTAAGAAAATGCTCCACAAACCAATCTTATGGAGGCGTTTTCTCAAATGAGGGTCCCTCCTCTCAGATAACTCCAGCTTGTGTCAAGCTGACATGAAACTGGCCAGCATGGAGCTTATGTACATGGTGTGTATACACAGAATATGTGGAGAGCAGGGGACAGCTTCTGACAGTCCTTTCCTCCTGTCTTCTTCCTGTCTTCTTGTTGGTTTTTTGTTTTGTTTTTCGAGACAGGGTTTTTCTGTGTTGCTTTGGAGCCAGAAGTAGCTCTTGTAGACCAGGCTGGTCTCAAACTCACAAAGATCCACCTGCCTCTGCCTTCCGAGTGCTGGGGTTAAAAGTGTACACCACCACTGTCCAGAAAGTAAGCTGTGTTGGACCCAGAATCTTTTATTTATTAATTATTTATTTATTTATTTATTTATTTATTTATTTATTTATTTATTTATTATGTATACAGTATTCTATCTGTGTGTATGCCTGCATGCCAGAAGAGGGCACCAGACCTCATTACAGATGGTTGTGAGCCACCATGTGGTTGCTGGGAATTGAACTCAGGACCTTTGGAAGAGCAGGCAATGCTCTTAACCACTGAGCCATCTCTCCAGCCCAGAATCTTTCATCTTTTAAAGGTTTGTTTTATTCATATGAGTGCTTTTTTTTTAAAGATTTATTTATTTATTATGTATACAACATTCCTTCTATGTATGCTCGCATAGCCAGAAGAGGGCACCAGATATCATTACAGATGGTTGTGAGCCACCATGTGGTTGCTGGGAATTGAACTCAGGACCTCTGGAAGAGCAGTCAGTGCTCTTAACCTCTGAGCCATCTCTCCAGCCCCTTCATATGAGTGCTTTGCCTGCACGTATGTCCAAGCACCACATGCATGCCCGGTGCCTGAGGAAGTGTAAGCCTCTATGTGCCAGGATTACTGGTGTGTACACCACACCTGGAAAATCAGTGTATCTGAGAGTATGGACAGTGTCTTCTTTGTCCCACCAGTACCTGGCATGTGGCAGGTGTTCACTGAGTATCGACTGACAACATGGAAAACCGATGGCTGGGCCAGCCTTTCCGGTCTTTTGGGGTAGTGGTGTCAAGTTGGCCCACTGCCGGCTCCTGGTTCTTTCCCTGCCTGCCCTTTACAGCCATCTCTGTTAGGTGATAGCCAAACCTTAGCAAGAGTCTACACACTCTCAGATAGGGCACCACTCTACAGCTTAGTCCACCCTTGAATCTGCAGCCTTCTCCTGAGCCCCACCGAGTGCTGCGGTTACAGGTTGCTTTACCTGGCTAGGGCATTACAATGCTACTAACAGCCACAGGAGCACGCAGGGGGATCTAGCCTGTTCTCTGTGCCACTAAGGGAAAAGCCCCCTCCCTGGCTCCTGAGAAGCTCCTTTTGATTGTCCTGACCATGCTTCACCCTTAACCTTCTGTCCTTTCTGCTCTCCTGACAGGGCGCTGTAGCTATGTGAGCCTCAGGCCCCAGCAGGGAACATGTTTTTAAACAAAATCACAAAGGCTCATGAAGGAACCCAGTTACACTGAAACACAGTTAGCAGACATTTACATTTTTGGTATGTAATATATATGTTTCTTTATTAACATGTTAAAAACAAGGAAAATCTAACAGCTATGATCATTTCAAAGTAGTGACGCATAAATGATATTCTGAGATATAAAGCAGTCTGAAAACATCTGGGATTTCCGTTGGCTACAAAGTCACAGGTGCTGTTAATGCTATCGTGGCCTGACGCCCAAGTACATAAGGGAATGCTAAACTTGTCACAGGGGAGTGAAGATAAGGAATGCCGTTTTTTTCCTATCTAGGTTCACAAATCCCCTGAAATCCTTGGACCCAGTCAAAATCCTCTGACTACAGCATAGAGTCTTAACTCCCATACGCGGGCCCTGAGAAACAGGGACTGAAGCCGTTTTCCCCGTGGGAAGCCTGAGCCTAGAAAGGTTAAGGAATCTGCCCAAAGTCGCCCAGCCTCAGACTGAAGCTCTGTCCCTCTCTGCACACAGAGCTGGACCCTAGAGCCAGGCCCTCCGTGGACTGAGAGCCCTGCTCACCCAGGACCTGAGCCCTGGAGGGTTCAGCCAGTGAAGCAGAGGGACATGGCCCCTTGACACCACACACACTCAGTTATTTTTATCTCCAGTTTATTTTTTTAGACTAAGAGCAGAGTATGAAAGTCACAGCCAAAGCACTTGAAAAAGGCCCAGGATGGGTGGGGACCACATAGGGTGGGCAGGGCAAGGTCCTGGGAGTTGGTTCCCGGCTCAGGGCTGGAAGGGAGGGGGCATTGTTGTTACGTCTCCAAAAGTGTCTGTGCGTTGCATAGGTCCTGTCTTCACAGAAGACAAAAGAGGGGCCAGGGGGGTCCCAAGAGGGGCCTAACCTGGTGGGGAAGGGGTCTGAATCTGGAAGGGGGGGTCAGAAAAGGTCAAGGTTAGGAGGGGAAGGGCTCTGTCTGTCTGTACATTATATATAGAGATATAGTGTCTGTACATGCCTGTCAGGCACCCCAATGCCCACCCCTGTCCACTGCCTGCTCCCCCCAGGGGTGTCTATTTGTAAACTTGGATTCAATCCAAACCACAGCCCTCTGTGTGGGAGGGAGGAGGGAGGAGGACATGCTTATTGCTGTAAACAGGGGAGGGTAGCCTGAGGCTGCACCCCTCACCCATCTAGTCCCCTCCCCATGTTCTGCCCCGGAGGAGAGTGACAGGGGGCACCTCCCGAGCTTCATTTGTTCTCTCTGGGGCATATGTGCCTCTTGGGGGGACAAAGAGGGAGGGCACCAGGGTCAGGGAAAGGTACCGGGGGGCAGGGAGTCCTGAGCACTGCCTTTTAAAGCCCCCAGGTTTGGTACCAAACATTACCAAAGTCACAGGCCACCTGGGACCTGTGGCTGCCCCTGTACCTGATCCACTACCATGCCTGTCCTAGACAGTGGGCAAAGAGGGCAGGCGCAGATAGACAGATGTACGGTCAGATCCCACTCCCAACCACGGCAAGAAGGATGTAGGCCCCACAGCTGATTCCCCGCTCCTTCTCAGCCCTGCCCCACCTCTCTCTGTCATAGGAAGGGACAGAGCTAGGAGGCCAAGAGTGTCATGAGGAAGAAGGTGATGCCCACGGCCAGAGGCAGGTGTTCCCGCTTGGGGCTGGTCCCGCTGATGCTCTTCTCAAGTTTGGGCACCTGGGGACTCTCTCCCTCAAAGTCTTCTGTGGAGACAAATAGACAGACTGGTAAGGGCTGTGCTGTACGCTGGGGCGGGGGGCACGCGGAGGCGGCAGCAGCAGCAGCAGTGGAGCCAGGGATGTGACCACCCACGGGGGCGGGACAGGCAGGAAGGACCGGTGTCCCAAGGGAAGGCATGCGGAAAAAAAAAGCAGGCACCGGGAAGGGGGCTGCGGTTCCAGCAGTGGCCACCAGAGGGCGCTGCGCAGACTCACCCAACACGTTGATCTTCACATTGGGGCCCATGGTGAACTGGGGGAGAGTGGGGACCGGCTTCTCCCCGGAGTGCGATGCTGCGGGGTGGGGTGCGGGTGAGGAGAGAGGAGGGGAAAGTCAGGGCAAGGACCCCCTCCCCCTGCTACAGCTGGGAAGCTAATCCCTGTCGCCTGTGCCCTCCGCCCCCATCCCCAGGAAGTCAAGGGAGCCCCAAAGCAGGGAGGCGAGGATGCGAACATGGCTGGAAGCCGACGCTACTCACTGGAGGCGCAGCAGACGAACACCTTCATCCTCAGACACTTCCAGTGCAGATTGTGAGTGGGCGTGGCTGGGGAGGAGACTGGGCCTGAGTTGCTTTCACTCACTGGTGCCCTTGCGACCTTACCCTTAGATGCTCCCCCCTTCCCTCCAAATTGCCCGCGTCCGCCTATGTCCTGGAGTAACTGCTCCATCCTTTGGACAATGGTCACCGTGGCTCTGTGGCCAGCCCAACCCAGAATGCCCGGATCAGAAATGCTCTGAGGCCCAAATTTGGGGCTGTCACCAACCCCCCCCCCAACCCCATCCTCACAACTCTGAAGCCTTATCCCTGGTGACGACCACATCGGCCGGACGGGGATCCCCGGGACCCTACCCTGTCATTCAAAAGACCGAGGACCCGGCACTCACAGATATAGTAGTATTCTTGGCCGGCATGGAATTCATATCCCAGCGAGAAGGCGCTGTAGCGCTGGAACTTCTCGGAGAACTTGATGGGGCTGTGCGAGGCGTGCTGCCGGTTGCATTCCCAGCGCTTGGAGCCTTGACTGGCGTTGCAGGTGCGGTAGCCGCTCAGGTTCACCATATACAGCACGTACTGCTCCGCCCCGCCGCCAGGCCCTGAGCTATTGTAGTGCGGACAGTAAATATCCAGATAGTCGTTCACGTTCACCTGCACCGTGTAGCCCTCTCGCCGCAGGCTGTGGACAAATGAAGCGGTCAAAGAAAGCCCAATGCTCTAAGGTTTTCCATGTCACCACTTCGCAGACCTTCATTAGAACATTTTAGTCCACATATATGATGTATTTTCATCATAAAAATTTTATTCCCCCCAAATCTGGGCTTGTTCTACAATCTTTTCTCGGCCCCTTTCTGTTCCCAGAGTCCAGAGTCCCCTTACTGTGCCCTTTCCTTTTTGGCCTGTCCTTCTCCTAGTGGCCACCAGAGGGTAGCAAAGGCACAAAGAAGCTAGGCCTACCTCCTAAGGAAGAATGGGAGAGGGGCGGAGGAAAGAAGGAACCGAGCTCTGGTTGCCACAGTAACAGCGCAGGCCCCAACGACTCCCAGACCCAGGCCCGATTTCCTCAGCCCATTCCCCATAATTCACCAGGCCCGAGGAGGGACTGAAGGAATGGAAGCGAAGGGGGAAAGAAGAGAGACCCCTTACTTGGAACACAAGCCCTCTCATGGATTCTCCCAGAATGCCTTCTTGCTGCTGCAGGTCCACCCCCCAGGCCAGTCCGACAGGACTTGCCCTCATACACGCATGTATGGCGGCTTCATGCACATACATGCACAAGTTCTATGGCACAAACACAAAAATGTCCACCGCCCACTCACAGGCAGCAGATCCTCACAAGAGCTACACTGCATGGGTGCGGAGCCGGCCCCAACAGTCTCGGGGCTTCCCCTGAATTCCCGACATGGCAGGACCTCTATCTTTGTGCTTTTGAGTCCTGTTTCCCTCCCTCCATCCTGAGACCATGGACAACTAAGTCCCCAATAACCTGACACAGTACCAAGGCCCCACCTGTGACCACGCCAAGCTGTCTCGTCACACACCTCCTTTCTCCATTTAGATGCCTCTGCCCCCCACGCACACAGGGCCTAGACAAGATGACTGTCTGTCACTTTCCAGGGGAGTCTCTGGACAGAGAAGCAGATACTGGGTTCCCAGGAATCCCCACCTGCCTGTTAGTCCCTAACACGCATTGGTCTGAACCTCCTGGGTGGTAGCACAGAATGCCAGAGACCTCAGTGTAGAAGTGTGGAGGAGAGGCTAGAAGTTTCCTTTAACTTCCTGAGGGCAAGTGTGCATACGCCGGCAGTGATATGGGAGTACAGTGGGCACAGGGAGGCATGGGTTAGCTGGTGAAATGACAAACCATTGGGCTCCCTAGTCCCTGGGAACTCCCTGAGGGGAGGAACTGGCTATGTCCCACAAACGGCAATCTGCCACATTGGGAAAGGAGCTCGGAGGCCTCAGTAGACGAGGCCTTGAGGACCCCACCTGACCTGACCCACCCTCCCTGGATTTGTGCTGCACCCTCCCTCAGAACCAGCAGTGAGGCAGATGTGTAACAGCTGGCGTTTGGGCTCTGCAGTAAGAACGGGCACAGCCTCCTTGAATCATCAGGAATGCCACCAGTCCCACTTGGTTCCCATGGGAGTGATGGGTCACTCGGGCCCCTCCCTGTCCCTGGCGCTCAGGTGGGCAGGAGTCTCGACGCTGAGAGCAGGAAAACGGGTTAGACGAGGCCTGGCTGCTCCCAGCCACCACCCAAGCATTGTATGTCCATCCCATCCCCACAGTCTCTTGTTCCTTCCCTAAGGTCCTGGGGAAGGGGCCACCCGCCAGTCAGCACAGGGTGCCAGGCCTAGAGCAGCCCCGAAGCCACCCTGGAGCCATGTTCCCTCAGCCTCACCAGTGCATCCAGTCTGATTGTGAAGGAGCCCCTCCCTGTAGCTGCCCCATTCCTCCAGACACACAGCAGGGAGCAAGCCAACTCCAGAGATATTCCCACAGGTGGTACCTCAGTTTCCTCAAGAGGGTGGGCTGAGCCTACAGCGGTTGCTGTATGACGATAGGAAAAGAAGCCACCTTTTACCTACCCCTGTGATTGATGGCAGTAAAGCCTCAGAAATGTCCCCAACCTGGTCATGTGGGTCAAAACCTGATAGCAAGTTAGCTGTGTCCATTGGTGGATACAGAGCAGAAGGCTGGGTGCCAGGAATCCCAAACCATAACTCCTAGAAGACCCGACCTGTCTGTTAGGCACAACCTCTTTAATTGAATCTGTCATCCTTAGCCCAGCAGTGAAGGGGAGGTGCACACAGGCCCTAGAAGAGTTTAGCAGCTAACCACGCCTCCAAGGTTACCCCCTCCCGCGCTCCGCGGAGGGTGGGCCAGCATCTGGGGAATGGGTTGTGCCCTGCTCCTTCAGGGAGTTCTCTGTTCTTCTCTCCATTTTATTCCCTCGTTGTTTCCCACTCCTCTCGCAGAAAAGTCTTCACCGCTCTTCTACAGGGATTAGCCCCTAACCTGGTTACTTCGTCCCTCCCGGCCCGCAACGCCCCTGGGTGCATCCCGACTCTTCTCACTTCTACAGCGCCTCGGCTTCCCAGCCGGTGTATCTTAACCTTCGGTGTCAGCGGGGGACTGGACGGGAGGTGGGGGAGCGGGGAAGGAGCAAACGTCTCCCCCTGGGGCAATTAGGGGCAGGTAAACAGGGTGTCTAACAAGACCTGGGAGAAGGGAAAGGCTCCCAAGAGATCCTGAACTTGTTAAACTCCTATCCTCAGCTTTAGAAGCCAAGGTGCAGAGTTAAGGAAGTGGAGGCAAAATGTACAGACTAGGTTCTTCCCCTCTAGTGCGCGCCCCCGAGGCTGCGCGCCGCCCGCTCCAGCAGGCGAGGCCCAACCACGTGTGCGCGGCGTGGAGTCCGCGCGCCGGGGCTGGGGGGTGGGGGTGGGGGTGGGTAGCGGCGGCGGGAACGCTCCTAGGGCGGCGCGTGCACACTGACACCCCCGCGCCCCGCCAGCTCGGGTCTGGTGGAGAAGCAGCTCGCCGGTCACCCCCGCCCCTCGACCCTGCGACAGTAGCGGCGGCGAAGGTTTATTGATCTGCAGCGGCGGAGAAGAGCGAGGACCCGCCGAAAGGGAGACACACAGAGATGGAAAGACTGCCACGTACAGAGGGGAGGCGAACACACAGACGGATTTGCCCGAGAGGGGAAAGGGAGGGAGCCACAGCGAGACAGGGGAAGCCAGAAACCGGGAGAGGGAGAAAAGGGATGAGAACCAGGCAAGTCTTGGAAAACGGCAAAGACTCAGCATCCGAACCAGAGAGGCCCATAGCAGAGAAGACAGCGTGGAAAAGAAGAGAAATGGGACACACTGGCGACCGGACGAAAACAGACCACCGTGGACATAGTAGAGGTCTCAATAAATATTTGTTGAATGAATGTGTGAATGAAAGCGATCGGCAACAGCAACGTTTCCAAGATAGGTAGGGAGATCACGAGAAAAAAGATGCTCTTAAGGCGAGTACCAACACCTTCGTTTAGTTCAAAGAAAAGAAGCGCTAGCAAGGGGGATATACATGTTTGGCATCAACTCCGCCCGGTTCAGTACCCGGCTCAGGAGACCCCCGACTTCACACCCTCATCACTCCCTCCAATACGGGCTCCCACCGCGTCCTAGTTTCTGGGCCAGGTTAGGAAAAGGTCTCGCCTATTCCCAGGGACTAATTCAAGGGGCTGAGTGGGGGAAGGGGCGAAGGCTAGGTAGCCAGGACCGAGCCACCGGCCCCGGTCTGTCAACGGAGGCTACTGCAGGTCTGTCAAAAAAGGTTACTGCACGTGTCCCACCAGCACCCTCCCACGTGACCCTAAGAGGCGGGGTCGCAGACCCTCCCCCACGTGACCCCAAGGGGCAGCGACCCTCGGCACGTGACGAGAGGTGGGAGCCAGGAGTCGGGATCACGTGACTGGAGGAAGTGGGGGCCTGGGAGCCTGTGGCTCGGCCCGGCCCCGCCCCCAGCTCCCCGGCCCTCTCCACTCCCGGCTCTGGAGCACGTCGCTCTCACGATTTATGGGGCCGCGGATGCCGCAGTGAGAGAGCCGGGGAGCCCGGGCGCAGCGGCAACAAAGGCCCGGGAAGCGGGGCGGGGGCGGCAGCGGCCTCCTGGCCGAGTGTGCGCCGCCTGCTACCTCCCTCGGTCCCTGCCCGCACGGGAGAGGAGAGGGCGAAAGGAGGTTCTGGGAACCCGGCTCTCCCATCCCGTTCCGGAGCTTTCACCTGCGCCCAGGTGTATGCGGGGGAGGGGAACCTGATCAACGCTCCCCTCAAAGCTATTCCCACACCCACTAGGCTCTGGCATCTACGACCAGGGGGGTTCCCCAAGGGTGGCGGGGAACCCGGGGTCTCTCACCTGCGAGCTCACGGCTCGTGCCAGACTGAAGCGGGGAGGGGGTCGGACGTGTGAATCTCGTGGGGGGGTGAGCTAGATATAGCAGGGTAGTCAGCCCTCAGCGCCCCCCCGGAGAGGTTGGAGTCCCACTCCGGGGGGGAGGGGCTGCAACCCCACCCCCGAGGTTTCCATGGGAAGCAAAAGGGGGGCGTCATTAGCTCATCCCCACCCCCAGTCTGACACTCTGGGCGCGAGGAGAAAGAGGGGGAGGCGCAGAGCCCCAAACAACAAAGAGCAGAGCAGCAAGCAGGAGCCCCTCCCCCGGAAGGTTGGGGGTCGTGGTCGAGGCCCTTCAGGTCCCCTCCCCTGGGGTCTCACCATTAGTTCCCTAGTCGACCCCCAGGGCGGGGAGTCAGAAGCAAAGCTGCCGCCACCGCCCGGGCAGGTGTGACAGTGATCCCCGTATCCCCAGGGATCCCCCTACCAACACACTGAGGTGGTCAGAGTGATACACCCGACAGCTCGGCAGGGAGAAGACAAGGGCAGCGAGGACTGTGCAGAATGATGGCCCGGTCCCGCAGCCGGCACCGGGCCGCCGCGCCACACACCGGAGGAAACCACACGGCCGCCCTGACACCCGCCCAGACCGCGGCGGCGCCAAGAGCCACCCCAGCCCAGACAAGACTGGCCACGCGGACACCGACCGCAGCCCCCTCCCCGACCTGTCGCCCGCTCCCACCCCTAGACGGTCGCCGACGCAGACACACAAATCACACAGACACACGCACACTGACAGCCGCGCACGCCCGTTCACACTCGGTGCCATACGCCGTCCCTAGCCTCGGCGTGTGTGTGTGTGTGTGTGTGTGTGTGTGTGTGTGTGTGTGTGTGACCGACATCTCTGCCTCCTTTTTTCTCACCAATACCCTGCGTTTCCAGGGCCCCCCAACTCCGCGACCCTGCCCCGGCTTACCCCAGCAGCGTTTATCTACACAAGCAGAGCAACCCATTCCCCTTCGTCCTAGGGAGGTGGCGAATCGGACTTCCTGCCTTAATGCCGAACCCCACTTCTAAAAGCAAGAGTCTTAGGCAAAGCCCCATCAACGTTTACAGGCTGAAAACAGGTCATCCTCGGGCTCCCAAATACAGCGGCCTATCCCCAGCACACCGGTACCCCCAGACTTCAACCTAGCCAAAAAGGAGTGAGGATGGCGGGGGGGGGGGCACGGGACTACGGGACAGGGAACACTATTTCAGAGGCGACTGTGGAAAGAACCCAAGATGAGGTTGGGGGCTCCCCAGCAGCCTCCTCCGCACAGCCAGAGCGCTCCTCACTATGCCCCATCAGCTTCTCAGACACCCCCTAGTTTCACAGACGCCCACGTAGTGCGTCCCCTCTCCCTCGCCTCTCGGCACCGAGCCTGTCTCCCAGGACTGCCGCCAGGTTCCCCTAGGACTTCTAGAGCCCACCAGCTCCCCCATCACTGACGCGGGACGCACGGGCTCTCCGGGTCCCCGACTCACTGCTGGTTGGAGCTGTTCCAATATACCGCATGCCGGTTTCCCAGCGCGCCCCCAGGCCCCTGGGCCAGCAGCGGCAGCAGCGGCACGGGCACGAGCAGCAGCAGCAGCAGCAGCGGAGCCGCCGCCATCCCCGGAGCCGCCGCCGCCGCCGCCCCCCGACTGAGCCCCGCGCTCCCGGCTTCTCAGCTTCCCAGCTCCCTGCTGCCGCCGCTGCCAGCCCCCAACCTTAGCCACGCCCACAATCCTTCCCTCCGCCCTTCTGGGCGCGCCCCCGAGGCCCCGCCCCTGGCGCGCTCACGCCGGGCTCCGCCCCATTGGGCCCAGAGCGCGCCGGGCGCGTGGGCGACGGGAACTGTGTTGCCCCTCTAGGAACAACGCGTCTCTCCACTCTCCTAGGTGATTTGCTGCAGCTTCTTGCGTCTTTTGCTCCCCAAGGCTGGAGTCCCAGAAGGATTTGGGAGCCAAAACTGGGGTATACATCTTGTGTAGGTCCACACCTCCTTTCTCCATGGAGTATAGGAGTGTCGAGGAGCAAAGGTCTAGCTCTGAATAAGCGGGACTAGACCCATATCTGAACAAAGTTGAACTCTACTTCCTCCACGCCCTTTCCATGTGCTCAAGGAGTTAAATGGGCGCATGATGGGGAAGCCCTCAGGTGGCACCCAGGAGCTAACAGCAGGCTGCCTGAAGGCCCTCAGATGAACATGAGGGCTTGTTTTTCTCAGACCAAGGCAGAGAAACTCAGCCCAAAGAATGTCATCTTCCAGGGGCTGGGCACAGGGGCTGGGCACAGGGGCTGAGCACAGGGGCTGGGCACAGTGGCTCACTCTTTTAATCCTGGCTCTCTGGAGGCAGTGACAGTCGGATCTCTGTGAGTTCAAGGGCAGCTACATTGGTCTGTAGCTACATAACAAACCTACTTTGGTAATCCAGGGCAAAGGTGTTTGTCGCTGATGGTGACAGTTAAGGTAGGAGTTAGCTGGAGCCAGGCAGTAGTGGAATGGTCTTCTTGGCAGGTCCTCAGAGGACCCCTCACTGCCTCCAGTTCCCTCAGCGATGTCCTCGGGCATGCTCATTCCTGTTCCCATATATGCTTTCTCTTAAGGATAGAGGGGACATCCAAGCACAGACATGGCATACACACGGGGGGGGGGGGGTATGTGTACCCAGAAGCAGGAAACATGGAAATATGGACACTTGACACACAGACCGTTATACACACACAGGTGGTAGGATAAGAGACTGGTAGAAAAACATAGGCTTACAGTCACAGAGACATCGAAGCACACACACACACACACACACACACACACACACACACAGGTCTCCCTAGTAAACGGACCTACCCCTCTCAAAAGGTCCAGAATCCAGACCTAGCAGACCCTCACCCCTATCTCTTCTCTTTTCTAGAAGCCCATACCAAAAGGCAAAGCAGAACCAGACCTGAATGGGTTCTCGGAACCCACAGCAGCTGTGCCCAGGGAGGCAGACATGATGCTGTTATGTTGTGCTTTGAGAGGCAGGACAGATATCTGCACCCTCCACCTGTTTGCCTTTGGCAGTACAAGGCCTTGACCACAAACGAGCCTGCCTTGGGCTCCGTGCCTCCCTACTGCTAGGCAAGAGTGGGTGCTGTCCTCTCTGGGAACCTCTCCACTCCCAGGAGGTGTCTTCTCTCTTCTTGGGAGCCAGAAAATAAACGAGGCCCCTTGGGATGGGAGTGAGGGACTCTGCAAACATCTCTCTTCATTCCCAAAGAGGTTTGCTTCACCCCAGTAATGCTAACCTGCACACTCATGGGACCATAGGCTCCAGCCCCTGCTCTTCATGCTATGCCTCTGATCCACAGAAGCAAGTGTCTCTGTAGAGCAGAGTAGCCAGAGAGTCTGTCCATATGCACAGTGAGTGTAGGTTCACTGGTCCAGGACTTTGGATGTACTTACTGGTATAGCATGTGTATGAGACCCTAGGTTCAATCCCCATTGTGGTAAGAAAGTAAATGAGTAAGACCTAGCTTTTATTTTAAGGTTTGGGTGGCTTGGGCCCCCTACTCTAGAGCCCAGCTGTTTCTCTCTAGAATGTACTACTCCACCTTCTCCCTCCGATAACCATAGAGCTTCATAGTGGGGGAGGTGGCTCAGAGGTCAAGAGCATTTGTCACTCTTCCAGAGGACCCACCTTTGATTCCCAGCACCCACCCACATCAGATGACTCACAAATGCCTGGAAGTCCAGTTCCAGTGGATCTGATACCCTCTGTGGCCTGAAAAGGTGCTGGCATGTGCAGATACCCACAGCCACACCCATATAATAATAATAATTTTACAAAATGGGAAAAAGGGGAGCCTTTGAACTGGGGGCCCTCTTTGTTTAAGCCTGGGTCTAAGATCATCTTTCTCTCTCTGACCAAAATCTGACTTTCAAGGTGAGACCTATGTGGGGCCTGTGTCCATGAGTGGGCTCCTCTGCTACCCAGGCTTCTGTTCATGGGGCTGCTGGCTGCTTTGAGTCTCTGTGTAGATCACAAAGCAGCCCTCCATGCAGACTCTGTCTCTAGAGTGTCTTTGGTGGGAAGCGGGCTTACGTGCCTCTCCATCTTAGTGGGGAGTGTGTGTGAGCTGATGCAGCCTCTTCTTGTCCTGTGTTGTACCAAGCACAAACTTCATAAGTGTAGGTGGCAGTTCTGTCTACAGAATACACAGTATATGCACCTCCAGCTACAGCACCGTTCAAAAACCTCAAGGGAACTGAGAGTCTGTTTGTTTGTCTGAGACAGGTCTCTCTATGCATCTGTCCTGGGACTCGGTAGGTAGACCTGGCCAGCCTCAGACACCTGCCTCTTCCTCCAGTGCTGGGATAAAGGCATGCGCTACTAAACCTGACTGGGACTGGGATTCTTGAAGGACTAGGTTTCTGGACAGGAGATCTTAGCTGCTGTCTGCTCCTGGAACCTGTAGCATCTGTGTCAGGAGAAGTCTCCCAATGTGGGGAGTAGGACTTTGTTTATACCTGTGACTCCAGTCATTCCTGACTGACCCGTGGTAGGAATATGTTATTTGGCATTGCCATGCAGCATGCGTGTGCGCGCACATCCACAGCACTGTCATGCAGCATGCGTGTGTGCACACGTCTACAGCGCTGCCATGCAGCATGCGTGTGCGCACACGTCTACAGCGCTGCCATGCAGCATGCGTGTGCGTGCATATCCACAGCGCTGCCATGCAGCATGCGTGTGCGCACACGTCTACAGCGCTGCCGTGCAGCATGCGTGTGCGCACACATCCACAGCACTGTCATGCAGCATGCGTGTGCGCACACATCCACAGCACTGTCATGCAGCATGCATATGTGCACACGTCTACAGCGCTGCCACGCAGCATGCATATGTGCACACGTCTACAGCACTGCTGAATGTAGCATGGAGCAGAAGCAGAAAGGTTCACAAAGTAATATTTACTCTGCTACAGGGGACATGTCCTCAGTTTCCCTCTGTTTCATTCTTTAAAAGTGTGTTTGGGGTTGAAGAGATGGCTCAGCGATTAAGAATAGTTTTTAACCCTTGCAAAAGGACTTGAATTCAATTCCTATCATCTATATGGCAGCTTGTAACCACCTTTAATTCCAGTTCCATGGGATCCTACCCCCTCTTCTGGCTTTTCAGGCACCAGGTACACACATGGTGCTTAGACATGCATGTAGGCAAAATACCCATACACATAAAATGATGAAATAAAAAGGTTTTGTTTGTTCATTTGTTTGTATGAGACTGGGTCTCACTATGTAGCCCTGGCTGTCCCAGAACTCCTATGAAGACAACACCGGCCCTGAACTCACCAACTTCTACTTCCTGGAGTGTTGGAATTAAATGCATGTGTTAACATGCCTAGTCTTAAAATTTTTAATTAAGTCAGGTATAGTGGTGCCTCTAATCCCAGCACTTGGGAGGTAGAGGCAAGGAGAAGCAAAAGTTCAAGATCATCTCCAACTACAAGATTTGTTTGAGGCCAACCTCAAAGTAATAATAATAAGACGGATAAAGCTGGGCTGGAGAGATGGCTCAGTGGTTAAGAGCATTGCCTGCTCTTCCAAAAGTCCTGAGTTCAATTCCCAGCAACCACATGGTGGCTCACAGCCATCTGTAATGAGTTCTGGTGCCCTCTTCTGGCCTGCAGGCATACACACAGACAGAATATTGTATACATAATAAATAAATAAAAATTAAAAATAAAGAAGGATAAAGCTTCCTGAGACTAATCAGTCCCTTGGTTTTATCTCCCACAGCAGATCATAGACTTAAGTGTGAAACACTGAAACGTCAGACATGATCTGGCTGCCATGATCTCCCTAGTAGCATTGAGCCCATTCTTTGTTCCCTGAGGTCCAAGGAATCAGAAAGCTGAGCAGGTCTGGGGCACAGGGAGCACTCAGCTATGTAGCCCACGGCAGCTCCCAGGACATAGGGGAGCAACCACAGAGCTGAGTTTAGTCCAATAAATCATGGAGGCTAGGCCCTGGGGGAGGGGAAGGCTGGGAGGGGAGGGGGCTGGATAAATAATTCATTAAACAAATAAACAAGAAGCCTGTGAGAGGGGAGCTTGGGCATGGTGTGAGCAGCCGCCGCCAGCTCCTGCCATGAAATATTCACAGGCTCTGCACCTTTCCCAGGGTCATGAGTGTTCGGCTGTGTAAGTACCAGAGACACCTGGGGACGTGGGGTGGGGCCAGGTGTGTGCACTCACCTTCTCACTTCGGAGCGTGTGTCCATGTGGCCCTGCGGTTTGCTGCACTACCTGAGGTGACATGAAGCCACACATATGCCTGACACATGGGCTAAAAAAATGAATGGCAGCAGGAAACACAGTACCCCGATTCTGTCTAGGATACAGCAGCTTAGGGTGCAAGGCGTGGTTGGTGGAATCTAAGTACAATAATCTCAATTCCTACCCATGCCTGATTCCTCTGCTGGGCTGAGGAAGCCAGGGGGGCTGTGGTAGGTCACGTCTCTGGGGTATTCCATTAGAAGTATGGTCCTTGAAGAAGAAACATTGAGAAAGAGGACGTGTGTACAGGGTCAGCCTGAGCCTACTACTCAGTGACTTGCTGGTCACTTAGCTTCTCCTGGTCTGCTTTTCTCATCTCCCCAGTGGGGCTAATAACAGCCTCCCTCCTTGAGAAGGTGCTTGTTGTTAAGATCAGAATCCACACTCTCTGGGAAGCACTTAGCACGGTGCTCCGGGCCCAGGGGTTGCTTGATTAATGGAGGCTTCATCTGAGTCCTTATTAAGAGCATGCCTCCTGCTCTGCCCACCCAGGTCAGCCCAGAAGCCCTTCCCACCCGCCTGGCAACCATCAGAGAGAGAAGGGTAACCTAGGGCTCGGAGAGCAGGAGAAGATTAAGTAGGTTGAAGGAAGAGAAAGTTATGGGGCTTTTTGTTTTGCTTTCTGTTTATTTGTTTGTTTTGTTTGTAAAGAAGTCTTAGCCTGGCATGGTGGCGCACAGCTTTGATCCCAGCATTCAGGAGGAGGCAGAAGCAGGCAGATCTCTGTGAGCTCAAGGGTAGTCGAGGCTACAAAGAGGCTAAATAAAGAAATAAATCAGAAATGCCCTGTCCTTGAACTGTGGGAGAAGGAGCGCTTGACCTTCTCAGACCCCATGGTGTGGAGAGGTCTTTGAGCTGGGTACCACTACCCAGACATCTTCACAGTCGGAGCTCGGGCCCTCACTCTCGGCTCAACAGTCAAGGGCATCCTGGCAATGCAGTCTATGCCTGGGCAAAGACCAGAGTGGGTGGGGAGAGCCTGGGCTGCAGAGAGCCTTGTCGAGTCAGGGTGGAGTATCTGGCAACCTCTCTGCAAGCCTTAGCATTCCCCAGCCTCTCCTGTCCCTGGAGATCAGCTCCCCAGGGAGAGAGCCAGCAGCAGACAGGTCTGAGCTGGCCTGCTCTTTTACACGTAAGGACTGGTGGGGGAGGGGACTTGAACTCCTGGTGGGGAGCGGTGGATGTAACACCCAGTCCCTTGGGAAGTCAGAGACAGAGTGGCCCACCAGGCCTCGGTGTGCCTTGCAGCCTGGAGCCCAGTCCTTTGCCTCTGTTGGTCAGGCTGCTGCTTCAGGAGCTAGGTTTCTGGCTCTGGTGCCAAGACAACGTCTGCCCACTTCTTCCCATGGAGCCAACATGAGTTCCCCACTTCTCTCCCCTGGGCTGTGCAGGTTCAGGCCAATCTGCACAAGAGAATCTTCGCAGCATTGGTCTGTAATAAAACCACAATACAAGTTCAGAAGCAGAGATCAAGAGATCCAGATCTCTCATACACACACACACATACACGCACACACGTACACACGCACATGCACACACACACACACACACACGCACATTCACGTAGATGAAAACATGCTGTGAAGGCATGTACCGACAGTCCTTGAAGAACATCTCCATGTGGACTTTTGCTGTGTGAAAACACACAAGCATCTCCCTGCCATAAATTTTGTTCTTCTCAACCAAAGCTTCTCTCAGAGCCCATTCTCCTCTGTGTTCCCAATCATTTGTAAGTTTTTTTTTTAAAGATTTATTTATTTAATGTGTATACAGTATTCTGCCTACATGCATGCTTGCAGGCCAGAAGAGGGCACCAGACCTCATTACAGATGGTTGTGAGCCACCATGTGGCTGCTGGGAATTGAACTCAGGATGTTTAAAGGAGCAGGCCAGTTCCCAGTCATTTGTATGGAGTTCTGTATTAATGCTGCACTTGGCATCATACTTATTTAATGGCTGGTCTGTCTCTGAAGATTTCTTTTCTCTGTCTTTATTCCTCTCTTTTGTTTTTTTGAGACAGGATTTGTCTCTGTAACCCCAGCTGTTCTAGAACTCACTCTGTAGACCAGGCTAGCCTCAAACTCAGCCTGGCACGTCTCTGAAGAGAAAGTTTCTTGTCTCATGCAAATAAGTGTACTCAGCACCCAAATGACATCTGGTATTTAGTTCGCAGAGGTGTTTAATAAATAGATGTAAATCCATGAGAGAAAAAAAATGCATTTGGACAGTGCCGCTATTCCTAGAGTCCCTGGAGAGTCCACAGGAATCCTAGAGTCACAGAATCCCTTGAGAGACACCCTGTCCAAGGCCCCTCCTTCCTGTGTCCAAGTGCCCTGGTCTCTGTCTCCTCGGAGGCTGTCCTTTCCACCCTTTCATCAGTGTGAGACCATGATTTTCAGTCCCACACGCCCGACAGCTGGTAGTCAGGTAAGGGTTAAATGACAGTTCATTAGCGCTTAATTGCGGGGGGGGGGGGACGGGACGGCCCTGACACCAGACAGGTGGGCACGCCTGCTCCTTGCTGGAACCCGACATCCTGGTTCCAGCATCTCACCAGGCGTGTGGGTGATTTGGCCCTGGAGACCTTCACCCCAGCCGGGGCACCTCCCCCCACTGCTAGCTTTGCCAGTTTAGTCTCCAGGCAGTAGCGACCGGCACTCCCCATCTGTCGCCAACATGCCTTATTCTTTCTCCTTTCCCTAGTCTTTGCCACTTCCCACCCCCAGGAGACTTTGGAGAGTGGGAGGAGGGGTGGGAACCGTGGAATCGGACAGTGGAGGACTACGGAGTCACCAAGGGATAGATTGCGGATACAGACAAGTGACAGAGATAGGGAGGTGGAGATGTCTGCCCAATTTGACCTTAAATGAGCAGAATGCAAATGAGATGCAGACGATATGCAGATGAACAGATCTCAGAATTGACATTCCCCAGGGCAGTAGCTCTGCACCCAAGGCACCATGGCTGTTGCAAATAACCCCTACCTAAACTTTCTGGGTTAAGTGACACTGACCTTTGCTTTGAGTGAAAAGAATAACTTTAAGTAAGACAAGAGCTTGCTTGGGTGAAGGCTACAGAACCTGGGACGTTGAACTCCTGCAGCTTCTTCAGTCCAGTTCCCAAAACCTTCTTAAAGCGGCTACAGGAGATGGATCCCAGCAACTGGAGCAGTGACCACTCTTAAGGTTACGCTTGGACGCACCGTCGGTTGCTATGGGGACCTTCGTTTCCAGGCCCGAACCAATGCAGATCGCCACTGGTGACCTCATGCCCCAAGTTCAGGGATCCTATTGGCTATTCGGAAGCCAGAGTGCTCACTTTTCAACTGCGTCACTGCGGGGGATCCCCCCGACGACCCCAGCTAAAAGAATGGCGGGGAGCTCACAGAGTGCTGACTGGACGAGTGGAGGAAGTGAATACGGAAAAGAAGCCATTTCGGGATTTGAAGGGCAATTTGTTACGTGGTAAGTGTGAAGCAGAATCCAGGCAAAGGACTCTCAAGCCTGGGAGACAGAGAGAGATTAAGTTTTCGCATCTGTACCGCTGAGACTAGGGCTGGTTTAGTAAATTGAGGGCCCCACCCTCAGCCGTCCAGCGCCGCTGAATTTAGGGGAGACCGGTGACGCCCCAAACTTGCAGGCCTGCATAACTTCTTGGAACTGTGCCCCTGCACACGCTGCGAAGACTTCTCGTGGGTAGGGCCAGGCACGAGAGGGCCGCCAAAGCCTTCAGCCTGCAGGCTCCATGAGACCTTTCTACCTGGGCGGGCAACTGCCAAACGTGCAGGGCCCACGCTGTGAGGAAGGGAACAGAAAAGAAGGGGCAGGGGAGTTATGGTTTGGCCTGAAGGCCTACAGCCTGAGGGTGCTCCTGTGTTCTCCCCAGCATCCGCCCTTGCACCTGCAAATGCACAAGTCTGTGTCAAGCGCAACCTGAAACCGAGACCATGTGTCTCAACTTGAGAAAAAACCAAAGAAGTCTCAGTCCCTTTTGCACAAGGGATTGGCGCTGCCAGCCAGAGCTCCTGCTGGGTCCGAGAAGAGGTGTGTAATCTCGGGGGAGCTGGGTAAGAACCCGTATTTCTGAATTCAGGGCAGGGGTCACTTAACAATCTCCCCGGGCTTGCCCTGCTTATAATTTCTCTGACGAGGGACGGAGGTAACTGTATCTTTGGTTTCCATGGCAACACATAGACGCCCTCCAGGAAGATGGCAGCGATGAACTCCAACGCTGGACCAAAAGACTCAGCCCACAGCTCCTCCCACAGTTCTCAGTCCGCCTTTTCTTCGACACATAAACATCTTTTTAATTACTGAAGATCAAAGTTTAGGGTCAGGAGCCTAACCCAAACACCGATAAAGCAACATTTTCTGAAACTGGCTTCGAATGAGGAGATTATTAACTCAAAATCGCTCGGCCTGCCGCCACTCTCCTTAACCCTGGGCCTTAGCCAGAGCCAAAGAATTACCGCGAACCGTGAGGACCAGAGTCGTGTGATACATAGGTTCCATTCCCTTAAAGAAACCAGTCTGACTTAGGTGTGCAAGGAGACGTGGGGTGGGGGGAGGCTTCACCAACTCCAGCATCTTGGTGCCTGACCCTCATACCCCCGCCCCATAATCTTCACACGCAGCCTCTCGTTGCCGCAGCCGGGGTCGGGCTAATCAGCACAACATCCACCTATCGATCGCTGGCTCCATGCCAGGCAGGCGGGCACATAGCCAGGGGAGCCTGCCGGGCACACGGGAGGGCAGAGCGCGAGCACATGGGAAGGGGTGCTCCCTCCCCTACTCCCACCTAGGGCACAGTTCAGAAAGAGGACCCTTGCAGAGTTAGGGGGTGTCCATCTTATCTGAGAGGAAGAGACAGTATCACTAAGGACGAAGGAGCCCTCTCTCCTGAGAGCCCCACCTCCTTCTCCTAATAAAAGCTCAGAACAAAGAGGCCGCTGGGGAAGAAGGCTTTGATCTGACCCCACCTTCCCAGTTCTAGGCCAGGCACCGCCCAGAGTGCCCTTGGGGAGGGGGAGGGCGGCAAGTCTCGCTTTGACGCCGGCATTCTGAAACCCAGGTGCTTTTCTGTTTCCCCTGGGTTTTACCCCAGCACCCGGAGTAGGCCTTGCCAGAGTGGATGTCAGCAGCATCTGCCACCTAGCACGGGAAGATGGCTGGGGAGGTGCGAGAGGGTGCCAAGCTCCACAGCTCCTGCTGGCACCTATCCCAAACTGCCCAGAAGGGTGCCCACTGATGTCTGGCATGGATGGCCTGGACACAGCTGGCATGGGGGTCAGGCCAAGTCGAGCTAAGAGCTGAGGCCCCAGGGAGTTCAGGTGTCAGGGAAGAAGTCAGAAGGGAGAGTAAGACAAAGATGGGTGGTTTTTAACGTAAGTTTATTAGTGTGTGTGTGTGTGTGTGTGTGTGTGTGTATTCTCATGTGGCATGTCCAAAAGACAACTTTCAAAAGTCTCTTCTCTTTCCACCATGTGGGTGGGTTCCAGGGACTGAACTCAGGTGGTCAAGGCTTTACAGCAAGCAAAAACTTTAACCTGCTGAATCTTCTCACTGGCCTCCATTTTTTTTTTTTTTTTGAGACAGGGTCTCCCATACCCAGACTGACTTCCTGCTTACCACCCCCACCCCACTCCCACCCCCCAGTGCTGGGATTACAGGTGTGAGCCACCATGCCCCATGAGAATGGGTGATTTATTGAAGGTTTGGTCCAAACACTTATAAAAAATACAAACCAGCATGAAATTCAACCTCATGGCAAGTCCGTCTTCACAGAAGACAAATAAATGGCCCCTGGGAGGGCAACAGTTGCCCCTGGGAAGACACCTAGAAGGGACAGATGGCATGGCTTCTCCCTCGCTCTTGGCCAGGAACCCACCTGTTCACAGGTCTTTGGCTTCGGTCCCCAGTGGCTCAAGGATTTGATCTCACCAAATCCCAGTCTTCTGGGGGAAAAGACAAGACCATCAAAGCAGCGATGCTCCAGGGGGCCCTGGACAGTCTGCAGCTCCCTTGTAGTTCCTCTTCAGCCTGTGGTGAGGGGCAGTCACCTACAAGGGTCACCTCAGATCCTCTGACTTTGCACATCAAAGCTTCATCGTGTCTGCCTGGCACGGCATCGCCGGTATGGTGGCAAAAACACCTTCAGCAGAGGATCTTGGGAAGGGCTCTGGTTCCTTGGGGTGACAGGGAAGATACACTTGGCTCACAGAACCCGCAGGAGACGAAGTATTGGGAGCAGCAGCAGCAGCAAGAGAGACAGGGGGCTGGGGGCATGCTCTCCGCGCCACCCAGATGTGCCACTTTCTCCAGGGCTCCCAACAGGATGGGCTGACTCGGATCCTGTGAGGGCGAAGAGGTAGAACCTGCTGGGTCTTCCTGCTTCCTCAGCAGCCTCCTCCCTGGCCTTCTCAGTCTGTTTTCAGGCTCTAGGGTCTCCCAAAACAGCCACTGCCTTCCCACGACCGCCCTCATCCTTCCCAAACCCCACTTCCAAACCTTCCTAGTCAATAGTCCTCAAGTCCAAGTAAGACTTGGAAGGCCCTGCCCCTTGGGAACCCCATTCTCTATGCCCAGCTTTAAAGAAGGTGTGGTGGAAGCTGCCGCAGGGGTGACTATGGGAACAGAGTAGCCTGGACCCCTGAGGTCTGATGTTCCTATCCCCCCCTTTTTCTTGACCCCCAAAGGGCCCCAGACCCTGGCCCACTTACCGCTCCCCTTGCAGCACACAGACACCTGTAGTCTCAAGCACCGGCCAGAACTCTCCGGGGTTGGCACCGCTGATGGGAAATTGGGAGGAAGAAGTTAGCACAGAAAACCATCCCCTGGAATCAGACTATTTCAGGCCTTCTTGGCTTATCTTCCTTTGCGAGTCACCCCAAGTACCAGCTCCTCCATGACTCTCGGCAACTCCCTAGTCTTCTGCAGTCTCTTCTCAGCACAACCCAGCCCCTAAGCCTTAGGAGCCACAGCCCCCTTCCTCCTCTCCTTTCCCTCCCCCAGGCATGCCGTGCCGAGCCGAGCTGCTCACTCACAGATGTAGTAGTATGTCTCTCCAGGCAAGAACTCGAAGCCCAGGGAGAAGGGTGTGAAACGCTGGATCTTTTCTGAGAATCGAACGGGGCCGAAAGGGGCAAAAGGCAGCGAGCACTTCCAGCGCTGGAAGGCGCTTGCCCCCTCTGCCTTGCAGGCCTCGTAGCCTGACCAGTCCACCATGTATAAAGTAAAGGTTTCGGGGCCCTCCGGGGGCCCTGGGCTTTCATAATGCGGGCAGAAGATGTCTAGGTAATCGTTGAGGCCCAGCTCCACCACAGCATCTCCGCGAAGCAGCCTGTGGGCACAAGGGAGTGTGGGCTGATGGGAGTGTGTGGCCCAGTCAGACCGTGGGGTCTGAGTTGGCCTCTCTCACCAACTAGTCATGGAATAGCTCAGAAAGGGTGCGTTTCCAAGGCCCGCATGCTAAGGGACTACTTCTGACTATGACCAGCCTTTTACCTTTTCCTGTTACTAAGTTGCCCAGGCTGGTCTTGCACTCACTATAGTTTAGGCAGGCCTTGAACCTATGAGCCTCCTTCCCTAGTCTTCTGAGTAGCTGAGATTATAGGCCTGTGTCAACTCCTAGGCTGAATACCTTCCTGAGAGACAGTGTATAGGTAATAATATGACAATCAAGTCAGTTTTAGAGAGGTTAAGGGGCTATAGTGCCCAGCCCATAAGGCTTCTTTATTAGTGAGGAGGCCATCATCCTACCCCATCATCCATCCTACCCAATCATCCATCCTACCCCATCATCCATCATCCTACCCCATCATCCATCATCCTACCCCATCATCCATCATCCTACCCCATCATCCATCCTACCCCATCATCCATCCTACCCCATCATCCATCATCCTACCCCATCATCCATCATCCTACCCCATCATCCATCATCCTACCCCATCATCCTACCCCATCATCCTACCCCATCATCCATCCTACCCCATCATCCTACCCCATCATCCATCCTACCCCATCATCCATCCTACCCCATCATCCTACCCCATCATCCTACCCCATCATCCATCCTACCCCATCATCCATCCTACCCCATCATCCATCATCCTACCCCATCATCCATCATCCTACCCCATCATCCATCATCCTACCCCATCATCCATCATCCTACCCCATCATCCATCATCCTACCCCATCATCCATCATCCTACCCCATCATCCATCATCCTACCCAATCATCCTACCCCATCATCCTACCCCATCATCCATCATCCTACCCCATCATCCATCATCCTACCCCATCATCCATCATCCTACCCCATCATCCATCATCCTACCCCATCATCCATCATCCTACCCCATCATCCATCATCCTACCCCATCATCCATCCTACCCCATCATCCATCATCCTACCCCATCATCCATCATCCTACCGCATCATCCATCCTACCCCATCATCCATCATCCTACCCCTTCATCCATCATCCTACCCCATCATCCTACCCCATCATCCATCATCCTACCCCATCATCCATCATCCTACCCCATCATCCATCATCCTACCCCATCATCCATCCTACCCCATCATCCATCATCCTACCCCATCATCCATCATCCTACCCCATCATCCATCATCCTACCCCATCATCCATCATCCTACCCCATCATCCATCATCCTACCCCATCATCCATCATCCTACCCCATCATCCATCCTACCCCATCATCCATCATCCTACCCCATCATCCATCATCCTACCCCATCATCCATCATCCTACCCCATCATCCATCATCCTACCCCATCATCCATCCTACCCCATCATCCATCATCCTACCCCATCATCCATCATCCTACCCCATCATCCTACCCCATCATCCATCATCCTACCCCATCATCCATCATCCTACCCCATCATCCATCATCCTACCCCATCATCCATCCTACCCCATCATCCATCCTACCCCATCATCCATCATCCTACCCCATCATCCATCATCCTACCCCATCATCCATCATCCTACCCCATCATCCATCATCCTACCCCATCATCCATCATCCTACCCCATCATCCTACCCCATCATCCATCATCCTACCCCATCATCCATCCTACCCCATCATCCATCCTACCCCATCATCCATCATCCTACCCCATCATCCATCATCCTACCCCATCATCCATCATCCTACCCCATCATCCTACCCCATCATCCATCATCCTACCCCATCATCCATCATCCTACCCCATCATCCATCATCCTACCCCATCATCCATCCTACCCCATCATCCATCCTACCCCATCATCCATCATCCTACCCCATCATCCATCATCCTACCCCATCATCCATCATCCTACCCCATCATCCATCATCCTACCCCATCATCCATCATCCTACCCCATCATCCATCATCCTACCCCATCATCCATCCTACCCCATCATCCATCATCCTACCCCATCATCCATCATCCTACCCCATCATCCATCCTACCCCATCATCCATCATCCTACCCCATCATCCATCATCCTACCCCATCATCCTACCCCATCATCCATCATCCTACCCCATCATCCATCATCCTACCCCATCATCCATCATCCTACCCCATCATCCATCCTACCCCATCATCCATCCTACCCCATCATCCATCATCCTACCCCATCATCCATCATCCTACCCCATCATCCATCATCCTACCCCATCATCCATCCTACCCCATCATCCATCATCCTACCCCATCATCCATCATCCTACCCCATCATCCATCCTACCCCATCATCCATCATCCTACCCCATCATCCATCATCCTACCCCATCATCCTACCCCATCATCCATCATCCTACCCCATCATCCATCATCCTACCCCATCATCCATCATCCTACCCCATCATCCATCATCCTACCCCATCATCCATCCTACCCCATCATCCATCATCCTACCCCATCATCCATCCTACGCCATCATCCATCATCCTACCCCATCATCCATCATCCTACCCCATCATCCATCCTACCCCATCATCCTACCCCATCATCCATCCTACCCCATCATCCTACCCCATCATCCATCCTACCCCATCATCCTACCCCATCATCCATCCTACCCCATCATCCTACCCCATCATCCATCATCCTACCCCATCATCCTACCCCATCATCCATCATCCTACCCCATCATCCATCATCCTACCCCATCATCCATCATCCTACCCCATCATCCATCATCCTACCCCATCATCCTACCCCATCATCCTACCCCATCATCCATCATCCTACCCCATCATCCTACCCCATCATCCATCCTACCCCATCATCCTACCCCATCATCCATCATCCTACCCCATCATCCATCATCCTACCCCATCATCCATCATCCTACCCCATCATCCATCATCCTACCCCATCATCCATCATCCTACCCCATCATCCTACCCCATCATCCATCATCCTACCCCATCATCCTACCCCATCATTTTACCCCATCATCCTACCCCATCATCCTACCCCATCATCCTACCCCATCATCCATCATCCTACCCCATCATCCTACCCCATCATCCATCCTACCCCATCATCCTACCCCATCATCCATCCTACCCCATCATCCTACCCCATCATCCATCATCCTACCCCATCATCCATCCTACCCCATCATCCATCATCCTACTCCATCATCCATCATCCTACCCCATCATCCATCATCCTACCCCATCATCCTACCCCATCATCCTACCCCATCATCCATCATCCTACCCCATCATCCATCATCCTACCCCATCATCCATCATCCTACCCCATCATCCATCCTACCCCATCATCCATCATCCATCATCCTACCCCATCATCCATCATCCTACCCCATCATCCATCATCCTACCCCATCATCCATCATCCTACCCCATCATCCTACCCCATCATCCATCATCCTACCCCATCATCCATCATCCTACCCCATCATCCTACCCCATCATCCATCATCCTACCCCATCATCCATCATCCTACCCCATCATCCATCATCCTACCCCATCATCCTACCCCATCATCCATCATCCTACCCCATCATCCTACCCCATCATCCATCATCCTACCCCATCATCCATCATCCTACCCCATCATCCTACCCCATCATCCATCATCCTACCCCATCATCCATCATCCTACCCCATCATCCATCATCCTACCCCATCATCCTACCCCATCATCCTACCCCATCATCCATCATCCTACCCCATCATCCTACCCCATCATCCTACCCCATCATCCATCATCCTACCCCATCATCCATCCTACCCCATCATCCATCATCCTACCCCATCATCCATCATCCTACCCCATCATCCTACCCCATCATCCATCATCCTACCCCATCATCCTACCCCATCATCCATCATCCTACCCCATCATCCTACCCATCATTTAGGGCACCTTCCCTGTGGCCCGCTGCCCCACATGGGGCCTGGCTTACCATCTGTGCGTGATAAACGCTAAGAGGATGAATGCTGGCAGGCACTGAGGCCGAGGCAGGGGAGCAGATACACGCCCACAGAAGAGTTAGAGAAGTGAACTTGGAGCTCTTAGGGAGAAACAGGCATGGTAAAAAGAGAATGAATGAGCGGGCTCTCCTTTTCTCTTTAGGAAGAATCTTGTGTAGCCAAGCTGGCCCTGACTCAGTGCTCCTCCTGCCCCATCTCAGTCTTCTGTAATTTATACTATTTAGTTATTCTATGTGTATGGTACATGTGCGTGAGCACAGGTGCTGGCGGGGGCCAGAGGTGGTGACGGCTGCTCTGGAGTTGGAGCTCCCAAGGCTGCGACATCCCCCTCCCCCCTCCACATCACCCTTCAGAAAACTAGGATTACAGGCATGTGCCACCACACACAGTCCAACTTCCTTTTGACCAGACAAGGCTAGGTATAAAAGGACCCCATACACACACAACCGAATTGCTCACAGGAGAGAAGGGCTGGGACAGGCCACCCCCAAGCACCGAATACTGAATGAGTCCTGCCTCCAACACCATGTGCACAGTAAAGCATGTCTAGAAAAGGCATCCAGACCTTCTGCACTGAGTAGCCAGGGACCCCTGCTGTAGGAACGCTTGATTAGATGGATTCCCGGCTTAGCTCAGACCACTAGAAGGCAAGCTAAGAAAAGCTAGCGTCTTTGTGTTTCATTACACTGGGTGTGGAAAGGTTCCCCTACAAAGCCAGTGCCCAATAAATACTTGTGGATTTGGTGAATGAACTAGAAACTCAAGAGCTGGGGATGGCGCTGGTCTGGAGCTGAGACAGAAGCAGCCCAGGAGTCCAGGACAACAACAGCGCTTATCACCCAGTCCTGGTATCGGAATGACTATCTTGGCCTGCCCTGGGGGTCTGGAGCCTCCCAGCGGGCAGTGTCTCCGCCTCTCACACTGGCAATGCCCAGCAGACCAGCACTAGTCTTGAAACAGTGTGTGCTTATCAAACATTAGTGAATAGATGAACAGAGCCACAGATTGTCTGAAGCAGAAAATCGGAAAACAGATGGGGAAGGCAGAGAGGCAGAGAGAAACGGGAGGCAGGATACAAACAGCAAAAAATCCTGAGGTTTTTCAAAGGCAGCCAGCTCAGCAGAGAGGAAGAAACACGCATCTAAATCTGTACAGCTGCACTTCTTTTCACAAGCCTGACCTCAGTCAGTCCGCTCGCTTCCCAGGGCACTAGGTATTATTAGCCCATTTTGTAGATGACATAACTGAGGTTAGCAAGGTCAAATGACTGGCCCACAGGTGAATCAGCTGGAAGGGCAGGGCCAGGATTGGGCAGAAATAAAATCAAGATGGAAGCAGAGATATCAAACAAAATCAGGAGCCGAGGGGACCTGAAAACTAGAGAAGAACTCACGTTCTTTCACTAGGGAGAAGACCCCTCCCGGGTTCTCAGCGGTCCGCCCCAGCTGCTGCTGGCCGGAGGTTGGGGCTCACTAGAAAAGGGGGGCGGGGCCCGAAATACGGGCCCAGGTCCCCCAGCTCCCGGTTTCCGACCACCCTCAGAACTAGGGTCCTCCGCCCGTCCCCCAACACGTTCGGGCGGGGGGACCCCGGGCACGCCTCGCCCCTCCCCCGCCGGCTCAAACAAAGGAGCCCCGGCGCGCGGCTGGGCAGGGCTCAGACAGCGCCTTGCAAAAGGCGAGCGGCGGGCGCGCGCACAGCTTGGGAGCGCGCGGGCCCAGCTTGGCGCTCGCCTCGTTCGGCCGGGCTACCTGGGGTTAGAGGAGTTCCAGTAGACAGGGTGGCGGAGGCTGGAGCACCCCCGCAGGCGCGAGCCGAGCAGCGCGGCCCAGAGGACAGTCCGCAGCAGGGGCAGCAGCCGCATCGCCCCTGGGGTCCAGTCTGATCTGGCCCGGCTGGTCCCGGCCCGCTTCTCTGTCCCGGCGAGACTAGGTACAAAAGTCGGGGGGGGGGGGGGGGGTACGGAAAGGAGGTGGAGTGTGGAGACTCTTAGACCACATCCCTGGATAACTTTCCACCAATGAAAACTCGTCTCCGCCTCTCCACCCAGTGCCAACTCGTTTTAACCCTTTGTGCGTTCTTGTGCGCTCCAGGTTAGCCAAAGCTTCCTTTTGTATCTCATTGCGCTGAGAGAGGGTGGCAGAGGGGACCTATTCCACTAAGCAGTTTTTGTTTTGAGGTTTTTGGTTTGGTTTGTATGTATGTGTACGTGCTCGTACGAGTTGTCATGGGGCGGAGGTCTCACTTCTATCCCTCTCCACCTTATTTTTTGCGACAGGGTCTCTCGCTGAATCCCGGAGCTCACTGATTGGCTAGGCTTGCAGCTTGGGGCTGGGTTGGGGAGGGGGGGGAAATCCTCCTGTTTCCTTGCTCCACCCCACCCCTCCCACACGCGGTTGGGAACGGAAGCAAACCACTTCACCTGGGGCTTTTTACCTGCGGGCTGGGGATCCGAACTCAAGGAAGCACTTGTCCAAGGCTGTGGCCTCTTTCCAGTCCCATATCGTGCTTTGTTTTGTTTGAAACAGGGTCTTAACCCTAAAGCCTGGCTAACCTTTAACTTATATTGTAACCGGGGAACCGGGGCTGGCCTCAAACTGGCCATCCTCCTGCCCCATCCTTCCCAGTGCCGCCGGAATTACAACCATGCACTCACGCACCTACCACCTAAGAGGGGTGGGTTTTGTCTTGTGTTTGCATTAGTTCAAGGTAGAAAGCTTGGAGGCCAGAGCTGGAATGCATATGCAGTGACACCCACAGTCTCTGCAGTGGGAGAATGTTTCGAAGAATCCAGAATCCCCCCCCCCCCCCCCCCCCCGCACTCGCCGAGCACACGATGGCCAGCACCTGAAAGCCCAGATCTTTTGGAGACTGAAGAAGTACCTTCCATGAATTGCTGTTTTCTCTGTGCATCTAGAAAACGGTGCATGGGGAAGGCAGGAAGTACCTCTGGGGACATGCCCACTGCTATAGAGCCTTAGGTGTCACACTGGGTGACTACTTTGGGGCAGAGCCCGCTTCTTATCCCCACACACCTTCCCTCTTCCAGGAGGCCTCAGACCTGAGGACCCAGTGATGAGGTAGAAGCCATCTGTACAAAACACAAAGCACCTTTGTTCTAGAACCTTCGGGTGGGGGTAGGGAGGTGGAGGAGGCAGGTGTGAAGCCTTGGAATTCAAGCAGCTGCTGCCCTGCTCCGCCCAGGCTCAGGGCTCTGAGAACACCAGTTAGATTCATTTTCCCAGCCCTGGTCGGAGGGTGGGGATGCAGGTCTGACGACTTAGGTCATTTGTCTATAGCTGCGGTGGGGGCTGAACAGCACCAGCAGGAAGAACTTGGAAACTAGAGGCCATCCACCCCAGACTGGGCAGAAACAAGCTACAGGCATCCCCAGTGACAATTCTAGTTGACCCTTTCTGGGATGTCATCCTCCCCAACAGGCCCTGGTCTGACCCAGCGGCGTCTCCTAGTGGTCAGACCTGGAAACACAGCAGCCACTACCCAGCTTCCAGGAGCCACTTTCCAAGATCTCACATTTATTACAAAGGAGCAGAGACAGATGTGTGCGCGTCCCTCCGCCGCCTTTTCCAGCCACGGCCCCTCCCGAACAGCCAGGTGCAGCTATTTTGGTGGGTCCCAAGGTTAACAGCGCCCGATGGTGGGTGGTTCCTGCGTCCTCTCTGCTCCTGCCCCTCTAGGCATTTGGAAGGGGACGGTCTGGCAGAGATTTCACTTTAAGTCTTAAATCTGGGTGAGAGGCAGCCAAACCTCAAGAGAGGTCAGAGGTAGAGTGAGGGTAGTGTCGGGGGTGGTGGAGCTGGCCTGGAGTTTAGAAAGCCAAGGAAAACATTTGTAAAAGTCAGAACTCTTGCTCAGATGCCTCACTGGCAGTAAGACACGGGTCTCCCGCAGCATGCTCCTCACCTACCTGGAGGGCACCACCAACTGCATGCTTCCGTCCCCTGGGCCCGGAGGGTCACCTGATGGGTGCCGGCCCTGCGGGTTGGCGGGCAGTGGCTTTCTTGGGGGTGGGGGTTTAGTGGGCCCCTGAGACTGAGAGAGAAGACCAGTTCGTCATGATTTCCACCCTCCATGGAGGGTTCTAGGAGCAGTGCTAATGGGCACCTTTGTCTCCAAACAAACCTGTCACTACCAAAGGTGCTATTGGGGTACATGCCCTCAGGCATAGAGGAAGCC
Source organism: Microtus pennsylvanicus (assembly GCF_037038515.1). Taxonomy (NCBI): domain Eukaryota; kingdom Metazoa; phylum Chordata; class Mammalia; order Rodentia; family Cricetidae; genus Microtus; species Microtus pennsylvanicus. Next base: position 122,991,755 of record NC_134585.1, on the reverse strand, counting down.
ATCTTGCCATTGCCACCATAGCTCTAGGCAGGAGAGGCAATGCTTTCTGCTTTCCACTCACTGTTACCTTTGGGTGCCTCACCACAGGGTCGGCGGGCAGAGGGCGAGTGGGAGGATTGGGTCGGTCAGCCAGAGCAGCCTGAACAAAGAGAGGAGTGGTGGCTTTGAAAGCACAGTCCGAGGGGGTGAGCGTGCAGAGACTCCCCAGGGTCAACATGCAAAGTCAGCCAGGGGCTCAATGGAACATGGGAGCATGCGCAGGGGGGCTTGGGTGCTTGCCAATAGACAGGAGCCTGGGGAAGGAAGGTGTGGATCGATCATAGTCCCTGGATGGCTGTAGTCCCATTATTGACCACCAGGTGGTAGCAGAGACCATGTCAGGAGGCTCACCCTTGGCTGCTTCTGGGGCTTTGAAGGCTGAGGGGGCACCCTGGTCTCTTAATGAAGAACACCGCTGGGGGGAAGCAGGGATGAGAACTGGGATTGGGCACCTCGCCTCCCATGTGTCCCGAGCCAGGGCAAGGCCCAGCCCAGATTTACCTGGAGTTTCTTGGGCACAGGGTTAGGTGGCAGCGGCCTGGAGGGGGGCACCGGAAAGATGATTGCACTAGCTTGCTGAGATGACGAGAGGAGCAGACAGGCAGAGTGGGCAGGAGGAGACAGACAGATGTGAGCAGAAAGGGGTTAGTGTCGAGATGAGGGCAGCAGAGCCTCAGCTACATGCAGTGGTGACATGCTCTGACTTCATGCACACCCTCTGCCATGAGAGGGCTCAGGTTCTCGCCCTGGGCACTTGGCACACTTTGCACATGATGTCTGGGCCTTGTCAGATCTCAGCACACTGAAGGTCCTCTTGCACACGACCCCATTATCCCATGGCACTGGCTGCCGATGGGTGTGGGCAGAACCACCTCTCAAGGTACCAATCTGGCCAGCTGAAAGAGCTCAGCAGAGCCTCCTGGGGGACTGGCCTGGCCGCTCTTGCTGCTTCACTGCCTGCTCCTTGGACTGACTGAGCACTCCGAAGCTTTTTTGAGTCTTGAACCTTTAGTGCCACCTCTAGGCCCAAATTAGGTACCAAGTAATGTGGACTCTTTGCTCTGCCATCCAGGGCTTACCTTAGTGCCTGGCATCTGTTGTGCCCTCTGTGGAGGTCCTGGCCTTTCGGGAGGATTTGGCTGGGCTGCCCTAAGTATAAAGAAAACCAAAGAGAGAATGGGACTGGCCTCCCACCTGCTGATCAGGAAGAAGTTAACCTTTTAGCCCTTGGAGGGTAGCTTTGTGTGGTTTAGGCCAGGGCTGTGGTTAAACAGCCTGAAAGAAGACCACCTTTCCCCTACTTTGGGGTCTGGAATGAGGTGGCCCCAGTACCTGGAGGTCTACCTATGACCTACGAGAGAGGCTAAGGGATACATGTGGAGATGGTAGGTACGTGTATAGGAATAGTGGTCAGGAAATCCAGGGGCTGGGAGTTTGGGATTTAGAAGTAGGGATAAGGACTGCATGGCTTGGGCCATTAGAAGCAGGGGCTTCAGAACTGCCCTTAACCAAAGGAAGTAACAGCAGGAAAAGGATGTTAATACCTATATTGGCAGCCGGATCCCTTGAGCTGGCAGAGTCGCTGATGCAGGCGGGCACGGTGCCAGTAGCTGGCACCAAGGAGGACCAGGACCAACAACAACAGGAGGCTGAGGAGCAGGCCCGTGGTCAGGGAGCTGGTGGCTGTGGAAAGAGGTTGACACAGGCTGAGAATGGCTAAGAGCTCCCTACCTAGAGAGGAGCAGGGACGGGCAGTAGATGAAGTGCTCAGAGACAAAGGCGGCTTCCAGGGGCCAAGAGCCAAGGAGCTGGAAGTGAAGGGGTCAGAAAGAGGACTAAGGAGAAAGGTAACTGTTGGAGCCATTTCGCCCTCCCCGCCTTGGGCCCGTCTCCTAGCTACCTTTGAGCGGAGCCATGCAGTCAGGAGGTGCCCAGCCCTCCTCACAGTGGCAGTTCCTGCTGCTGTCACAGACCTAGAGGTTCAAAGCAAGCAATGAAGGCATCTGGAAGATGGGACCATTGCCCTATTTCCGACTTTCCATCTTTTTGTTCTGTTTTGTTTTTTCAAGACAGGATTTCTCTATCCCTGGCTGTCCTAGAACTTGCTCTGTAGACCAGGCTAGCCTCAAATTTAGGGCTCCACCTGCCTCTGCCTCCCAAGAGCTGGGACTAAAGGCATGTGCCAGCCCCAGCAGCCTTTATCTAGCTTCACAAGGGCTCAGGCTTCTCAAACTGACAGGAATGCTGTGGCTAGTGGGTAGACAGACAGTCCTGGAGGGAGGAAGTCTTTGCCTGCAGGGGAAATGACCTTTAGTATGATGTTCACTAGTTAGCAGCTTTCCTACCCATTTCATGCCCTCCAGGATATGGGTGCAATTGTTATGTCCACTGCAATGAGGAAACACTCCAGGAAGGTTAACGGCATGCTCCCAGGAAGTGGCAAAGACTGAGGATGTCTGCTTCCATAGCCCTTTTCCCTCAGCAGGCTCCCTTCCCCCTTCCATCTCCTCCACGCCAGCTCACCCCATGGCCATGGCATTTGCTTCGACATTCCTGTGCTCCCAGGAGATCCACGGACTGGCACCGATGGTCGATGCACACCTACTCCAGAGAGAAGAGCAGAGATGGCTCTGCAAGGGCACAGCTCACTCTATTTCAGATGTCTCTTCCCACCTGGCCTCAACCACCCAGACCACTCACCAGGCCAGGGCCACAGGCAGTGCCAGGTAGAGCCAGGAGGGGCTGAGCCACGTCATTGCCCAGGTCCAGGTGCGCCCAGCTGCAGTTCAGCTGCACCCCGTTGGCTTCCAGGACCTCTGAGAGCAGATCTTGGACCGAGCCCAGCAGAGGCTGGCTCCCGCCCCACTGGCACTGTAGCTGTCCACAAATGGCATCCCTAGGGCAGGGAGAAAGGCAAGCAGGGTGGGTAGAAGCAGCACCAAGGTTCCCACAAACTCAGGAGCTTGTTTTCCCCACTTACCTAGGCGTGCAGGGCACGTAGCTGCCGTTGGGGCTGCGCCCACAGCTCCCAAAGGCATCGCCCCGAGTATTGGCTGTTTGGAGGCAGAGTGGCGTGGCAGGCTGGGCCCTAGGTCCCCAGAGCGACCGGCACTGCTGGGAATAGGAGGCGCAGCGCCCGTGCATACACACAGCCTCTCCACTAGCACAAGGCTCACCGTCCCCCAGTCTGAGGTCAGGGGGGCACTGGGAACTATCTCCTGGGCAGAACTCGGGCAAATCACAGTCGTCTCTGCGAGGGCGGCACTGCCGGTCAGCTGGCTGCAGCTGTGGGGGGTGGTAAACAAAGTAGGTGCTGGGCAAATTCAGCCAGGAGCTCACCTGGCAGGGGAGTGGTGGGGCGGCTAGTCTCAGGCCTGTTCGCACCTTGCAGTCTTGACAACAGGGTCCATCAGATGCACACTGTGCTCCTGGCCTCAGCTGGCAGGTGAAGTGGTCACAGCAAGGGTCAGTGCACTCCTGCAGGCAAGGGGACAGAGAGAGCTGAGGCACAGAGCAGCAGCAGTGCTCAAGACCTCCTAGCCTCCCAGAGAGCAAACCCAGGTGTCAAAGCCCCCAGTAAATGAGGACCAGAGAAGACAGGAAAGCCACTCAGGAGACTTAGAAAGGGCTGGGCAATCAGGATGAGGGCACAGATGGGAGTGGGCAAGGCTTTGAGGTCAGGGGCTCACATCTGGGAAGCCACAGTCACACTGCTCGCCAGGGTCCACAAACATATTTCCACACAAAGGGGACATAGGGGCCAGGTTAGGCAGCCGTTCAAAGAGGCAGCTGCCCATCCCATCGAGGAGGGCTTTGTCCAGGGCCTGTCGGCTGCAGTTGCTGAAGTTTAAACCTGGTAGGAAACTGGGAAGAGTGGCAAGGGGGGTGAGGCTGGAAGCTCTTCTCGCTTGCCTCACTCTCACGCGTCCCAACCCACCCACCCCCAGCTACTCACTCTGTGGAGGCCTCCATGATGCAGCTCTTGGCTGGGGCTGGACCTGGACAGGGACAACTGCTCCCAGGTGAATCATGGTCTAGACCAAGGCTGTGGCCCAACTCATGGGCAATCGAGGAGGCAACTCCTAAGATGCTTGTGGAGTGATCCTATCATTGGGGACGGAGATAGCCCCAGGTCTAACCCCAGCCTGGACTTAACACAACGGACAGCCAACTCTGACCCCCATTCCCTCCTTGCCCGCTCTCCTGTATGCTGTCTTCCTCCTTAATTGCTTCTAAAGTAGGCGATTACAGCCTGGGTGACAGAAATCTTAAGTGCTAGTTCAACCCTGTCCTATGCCCCCTCCCCCACTGAATAGCCCTGGTTATTGCCTCTGCCTTTGGGTCTCAGGTTCCCCCCAGAAATGCAACGGTGTGATAAATGACAACACTGTGTCCCTGACAAAGGCCACATGGTGGCCTCTGCCCTCTTTCTGCAGTTTTGGGACTGGAGATGAGGGTACCTGTAACGGTTAGCTTACCATATTGACACCGCCTGAGAAATCAGGGGAACAGATGGAGTTCTGAATGGCCATGCCCACCATGGGTCCAGAGAAGGAAGTACCACTGTGGACAGAGGTGAAACACTCAGAGTCTAAAGCCGTTGTCAGAGTGCCGGAGGAGTCGAAGCAATCTGGATAGCACCAGGTCCCAGCAGCTGAACTTGGGGTCCTTACGTCACCAGCTGGGCACTGTCATGGGGCAGTCGAGGCAGCAGGTCTGTCCGGCGCCAGTGGAGGAAGTTGTCTAGCAGGACAGCCGGGTTGGAGCTCATCTCTATCAAGTCCCGCTGGGTCCAGGCCTCCAGGCCCACAAGTGCTACCCGGACATTCAAGGACTGGAAGAACTGAAATAGCCGAGGCTCAGGAGGAGGCCGGGCCTGCAGCAAGGGAGCTGAGGCTCCTGCCAGCCCACACTCACTGTGTCTAACAGCAGGGCCACTTCTAGGGTTCGGTTCAGCAGCTGGTGGAAGTCAGGGTACCTTCTGACCTAGGGTCAACAGGGGTCACCTTGAAATGTGGGCAAGTGGGGACAGGGTGAGCAGGAGAGGACTGTGGTGTCAGGACACTCACCTCTGAATTATCAGCCACAATCACCAGCTCAACAATTTTGGCCTCTGTTACAACATCCCGCTTAAGCTGTGGATAAGAAGTGGGGCATGTCAGGCAAACCCCCCTCAGAGCCAGGGCTCAGGCTGGGCAAGCTGTGTCCATGCCCACTCCGAGTAGTCAGAGGAAGACCTCATGGGAAGTGTGAGAGGCCAGAGACCTGCCCATGGGGGCCAGAAATAGACGGAGCTGGCAACAGGGCTCCACTTTTCCCATTCCAACCCACTGCTTCTAAACAAAAACCGAGCTTTTGTTTTTTTGAGACAGTGTCTCAAAAACAGCTATAGCCCAGGCTGGCAGTGAACTCACTGTCCTCCTGCCTCCACTTCCCAAACACCTGCTGGATAGTTGTGTACCACCAAACCTAGCTTCTATCAATGTTTGAAAATACCAACTAAAGCCGGGTGTAATGGCGCACACCTTTAATCCCAGCACTTGGGAGGCAGAGGCAGGTGGATCGCTGTGAGTTCAAAGCCAGCCTGGTCTATAAAGTGAGTTCCCAATCAGCCAGGGCTACACAGTGGGACCTTGTCACAGTCAAACCCGCTCTTCAGGCACAGTCCTAAGCACTGGACATATATCACAATTGACCTTAATTTTCACACTGTAGTGTAATCTCCACCTTTGTAAATTAGGAAGTTGTCTTTGTATTGCTTTCTAGCTGGAAGTTTCTACTCAAGCGAATGCTCTCTGCCATGGGCCTAGAGATAGGGGAGGTATTTGAGGTGAACCCTGCTTCTGAATCCTCCATATACTGTTTACTAGTGTATGGCCTCAGGCGAGTTATCTAACACGGCTTCTTCATTTGAGAACAGAGTTCTTGTCAGCATCTGCCTTTCAGGCTGCCATGGAGAGCCGATGAGGAAGGAGCCCTGTCACTGTGCTGTCAGTCACTGCCCTGGCTGTCAGTCACTGCCCTGGCTGTCAGTCACTGCCCTGGCTGTCAGTCACTGCCCTGGCTGTCACTGCGCTGGCTGTCACTGCCCTGGCTGTCAGTCACTGCGCTGGCTGTCACTGCCCTGGCTGTCACTGCCCTGGCTGTCACTGCCCTGGCTGTCAGTCACTGCCCTGGCTGTCACTGCGCTGGCTGTCACTGTGCTGGCTGTTGTTACTGCACTGGCTGTCACTACGCTGGCTGTCACTGCACTGGCTGTCACTACGCTGGCTGTCACTGCACTGGCTGTCACTGCCCTGGCTGTCACTGCCCTGGCTGTCAGTCACTGCCCTGGCTATCACTGCCCTGGCTGTCAGTCACTGCCCTGGCTGTCAGTCACTGCCCTGGCTGTCACTGCCCTGGCTGTCACTGCACTGGCTGTCACTGCCCTGGCTGTCACTGCACTGGCTGTTGTCACTGCCCTGGCTGTCACTGCCCTGGCTGTCACTGCCCTGGCTGTCACTGCACTGGCTGTCACTGCGCTGGCTGTCACTGCCCTGGCTGTCACTGCCCTGGCTGTCACTGCGCTGGCTGTCACTGTGCTGGCTGTCACTGCACTGGCTGTCACTGCTCTGGCTGTCACTGCACTGGCTGTCACTGTGCTGGCTGTTGTTACTGCACTGGCTGTCACTGCCCTGGCTGTCACTGCGCTGGCTGTCGCTGTACTGGCTGTCACTGCCCTGGCTGTCACTGCGCTGGCTGTCACTGCGCTGGCTGTCACTGCTCTGGCTGTCACTGCTCTGGCTGTCACTGCACTGGCTGTCACTGCTCTGGCTGTCACTGCACTGGCTGTCACTGCGCTGGCTGTCAGTCACTGCCCTGGTTGTCACTGCACTGGCTGTCACTGCACTGGCTGTCACTGCCCTGGCTGTCACTGCACTGGCTGTCACTGCGCTGGCTGTCACTGCCCTGGCTGTCACTGCCCTGGCTGTCACTGCCCTGGCTGTCACTGTACTGGCTGTCACTGCTCTGGCTGTCACTGCACTGGCTGTCACTGCGCTGGCTGTCAGTCACTGCTCTGGCTGTCACTGCCCTGGCTGTCACTGCGCTGGCTGTCACTGCACTGGCTGTCACTGCACTGGCTGTCACTGCCCTGGCTGTCACTGCTCTGGCTGTCACTGCCCTGGCTGTCACTGCCCTTGCTGTCACTGCGCTGGCTGTCACTGCCCTGGCTGTCACTGCACTGGCTGTCACTGCGCTGGCTGTCACTGCCCTGGCTGTCACTGCACTGGCTGTCACTGCCCTGGCTGTCACTGCCCTTGCTGTCACTGCGCTGGCTGTCACTGCCCTGGCTGTCACTGCACTGGCTGTCACTGCACTGGCTGTCACTGCCCTGGCTGTCACTGCGCTGGCTGTCACTGCGCTGGCTGTCACTGCACTGGCTGTCACTGCTCTGGCTGTCACTGTGCTGGCTGTCACTGCGCTGGCTGTCACTGCGCTGGCTGTCACTGCTCTGGCTGTCACTGCGCTGGCTGTCACTGCGCTGGCTGTCAGTCACTGCTCTGGCTGTCACTGCGCTGGCTGTCACTGCACTGGCTGTCACTGTACTGGCTGTCACTGCTCTGGCTGTCACTGCACTGGCTGTCACTGCACTGGCTGTCACTGCCCTGGCTGTCACTGCACTGGCTGTCACTGTACTGGCTGTCACTGCTCTGGCTGTCACTGCAGTGGCTGTCACTGTGCTGGCTGAGCCAGCCCGTGCTGCTTCCATGCCTCTCACCCTATGAATGTGGCGCTGTCCAGCCTGAGTGGGCAGAAGCGCATGCCAACTTGGGGCACAGGTGTGGCCTGGCAGGAGGAGGTCTTGGATCCGAGAAACAATGAGAGGACCCTGAAGGTCTCCAGGTCCCAGCTCCAGTGTATAGCTTCTCTCTGGGGACAGGACCACCAACCCCCTAAGGAAAAAGACAGGGAGTCAGAGGGCATTTGGGGTCCCTGCCCATGTGTCCTCTTCCCTGGTAGCAAACCATCCTTGGTACCTGATCCCGGAGCAGCTGCAGAGGGAGACCCATGAGCGAGGATGGCCCTGCACGCCTCCTCGGTAGCAGCAGTTTGCCTACAAAAGGGAAGCCACACTAGTAGCACCAGCTCACAGGGAAGACCAGAGAACCCTGGAGTCCAGCTTGCTAGCAGGGGATCCTCCCACTTCCTCCAGGGCTCCCACCCTCCTGTCATCCTTCCCTCCTTTGCCAAGGACATGAGAGGGCCTGACTCACCAGATTGTGCCCCTCAGTGACCACCCGAGTGCCATCAGGCTGGTACCACACCAGAGTGGGGCGGCCAGGGACTAGATCTCTGTGACAAAAGGAAGGCAGGACCTGTGAAGCCACTTCATAGAGTATTGCTGTAACTGGCTAGTGAGGTGGGCAAAGTCCTCAGTTCCTTGGAGGCCATAGACTTTAAAGGTTGGGCTGCTGTCTCCTCCAGCCTTTCTGTGTTCCAATGTTTTTTGAGATATATGTCTGTATGAACTCAGTCAAGTTCATTTAATTTATCTGGGCTTTGACTCCTTCCTGTGTTAAATAAGGATCACTCCATAAGAGTTATCTACCCTGTGGGACTGTTGGGAAGGAGTCCAGGAGGGTAGGTATTTCGTACTTGGTGCAGATAAATGTGTGCAAACTTTTTCCCTGTGATTATTTATGTCTGCCATCTTACCTATTCTGTAGAAGCTCCAGGACATGAGTCTCACCGTCCAGCTCCACTGTGACCCTCAGGGCCTCAGGCAGACCAGTCTGTGGACACCAGAGGCATGTCACCTCCCTAGTCCTGCCCACAACTCCTACCCCTTGTAACCTGACAACCTCATGCTCTCAGGAGAGTACCAATGATTAGGTCACTGGTTGGGGATCCCAAGGGAGGGACCAGGAAGCACTGCCTGGACTGGGGCATTGTTCTAGGGGCTAGTGTGGGGAGGTCAAGGAAGGCAACTGGGCCACCCCTTCTCGGCTTCCTGCCCAGAGAGGAAGCATCATGAAGGACCCGGCACAGGCCCCAGCCCTTCCTCTGACTCAGCTGCAGAATGTGTGTCTGTCTGTCTGTCTGTCCCTTTCTAAACCTCTCCCTGAGCAAGCAGTGTGTGATGAAAGGAGGTCCAGTGTCACTGTCCCAGCGTACATGGGTGGGCTGACGGGGCTGAGGCAGACAGATGAAAGGAACCAGGTGCTGAGGAAAAGCCACTGGACCCGGCTCGACCTGCTACAAGGTCTGTTCACTGGCTGTTTATCCAAACTTTTGGCCTCAAAATAATAACTAATAATAATGTGAAGTGTGAGAACGTATTAGCAGGGTAGGACTCACCTGAAGCATTTCTGTTAGGCTAACTGGGGGGCTGTACTGACCGACCTGCCTCTCCAAGGATCCACTCAGGGCCCTCTCTGGTTTGGCTTGCTGCTCCTCAGTGTTTCCTGTGGGGGCCGAGAAGATTGCTGAGGGAATTCTCAGCGAGGCTGGGGTGCCTGGTGTCCCCAGACCTATCAACTCTCGCACAGCAAGGCCTAGCAGTGACTTTAGGGCTCCTGCACTGCATGCTGGCACTTAACGAAGGATCCTGGAAATCCCAACTGGCCAATTTCATCCCCAAGTCCCTAAAGAAAGTTCAGCTTATCCAGTCTCTCTGGCCAATCCCAGGTTCTTGCACGGACCCTCCCTGTTCCCATCCCTTCTCAATCACACCCTCCACCCAATCAGGAATGCGCTTTTTTAGGACTGGGAGAAGCCTTGTGGCCTGGTGCCCACTTGCCCTTCCTTTCCCTCACAGACGAGATGCTGTGAACGCCCATCTCTGGGTGAGCAGTGCAAACACCGACCTCCCTAAACAGCCTTGATGCCCAGTCAGGCGCACCCGTTCCCAACAGCCTCCGCTTCCTCCGCCAGCACCCCCAACAATGGCCCTCTCCCCTCCGGACACTCCACCCCCCGCCTACCCTCTCGGCCCCCAGCCCAAGACAGCAGCGGGAAGTGAAAGTTCCAAGGAGGAGTTGCTGTCCCAGCCTCTTTCCTGGCTAGTGTTCCCTCCCTGTGCTGCTCCGGAGGCCCCTCCCGCTCCTCCAGGCTCCTGGTGGCCACCGCACCAGGGTGAGCGATGTTGGCCGCCCAGATGTGGAATGAACGGCTGGAAATAACCCTTTTCACTAAAAGCCCACCAGCCATGCCTGTTCCGGGCACTGCACAGAGTGGAACTGTCAGCTAGGCCCTAGAGAGACGAAGACGTCAGTCCTGAGAAGTGACACTTTCCAGGATTCTGAGGGGCGCTGGGCAGGCCCCTCAACTCAAAGCGGAACCTGAAAGTGTCTGCCGGGATCACGCAGGACTTCTGGATAAGGAACGCCAGCATCCTCCTCCCTTCACCATTCCCTCGCCGAATCACCAGCCCTAGGCCTTGGTCAGCAAACCAGACAGGCTGCACCCTAGTTAAGCTCGGGCTGACCGCGGCACCCCAGTGTCTCCGGGTTCCCTTGTACCTCTTCCCAGTCACCTCCTCGACCCACTCCCGCCTGGGAACTCACCTATATTTGGGAGCGGCGGGGAGGGCCGAGGGCTGCCCGCACCCAGGAGTCCCAGGGCCCAGAGCAGCGCCAGCCGCATAGCCGCGGAGCTCCGGGTCGGGCAAAGGCAGCAGGTGCGGGGCCACGCGCGGAGGAGCAGCGGGGTCGGACACCAGCTCGGCGCGGCGCAGCCACCAGGCCCCGCCCCGCCCCGTCCGCGCCCCCGAGGCCCCGCCCCTGCCGCCCAGCGCAGCCTCTTTCCGGCGGCTCCCGGGGTCGGTGTGGAGGCGGCGGGGCGCGCGCCTTCCCCCGCTGTTCGCTGCGGTCCTGCCTCGGGTCTGTGGCCCGGCTTGGTGAGGGTCGTGCGGACCGACACTTCCAGCTTCCCCAGTCCCCGACCCCCGCGAAGCACCAGTCGCAGGAGCATGCATCACACTTTATTAAGCAAGAAGGCGGGCAGCATCCCTTCACTCGCCATAGACGGTGTCGTCGTTGCTGTCGCTGTAGGCGGAGGAAGAGAGCTCCTCGAGGGGTGTACACACCGGGCACCGCCGTCGCATGTCGTCCCAACACGACCCGCAGTACACGGCCTGGCAGTCCGGCGTGGGGCACACGTAGGACTTGGGCGTCTCCGGTGCCTGGCACACTACGCAGCGCCGACGCGTCAAGCGGCGCAGGAGAGGGCTCCAGCGGTACAGAGTGTCCACCAGGTGGTGGCGCTGTTGAGAGGCGGGGTGGGTTGGTTAATGCCAGGTGGGCTGAGCAGAAAGGGTTGTCAGGACCCCTGGGCAGCTCTTAAAGTCTCAAGTCCCAAGCAAGGCCTGACTGGTTTGTTGAAGGCAGCTGGGGTGGACCAGAAGAGCCCTGGAGGGCGAGAGTGCTATGGAGGTGAGTCTTACAGAGCCGCCTTTCCTCCACGGTGGATTGCAGAACCTCTCCCGAGGATAACCTGCAGCAGCTATTATGTGTACCTGTAGAGTGGCTTCATTTGATCCTTACAGTGAGGCTTAGAAGGGAGCAGGGCAGACAGGGATTACAGGAGGACTGGAGAGATGTCTCAGTGCTTCAAAACCCTGGCCGCTCTTCCAGAGGGTCCAGGTTTGAGTCCGAGTACCAAACAATTGTCTGTAACTCTAGTTCCAGGGGTCTGATGATCTCCTGGCCTTCTTGGGCACCAGCCACTCACAAGGTGCACAGAGACATACACGTGAGCAAAACACCCATTTGCAATAAGAAAATGAAAAATTTTTAAATCTAAAAAACAAAACTTAGAAAGATGGTGTAAATTTCGTGAGTCAGATCTCAGTCAAACCCGGCAGGAGCCAAATTACAAATTTTGCTGTTATTAGACTAAGTATCCCAGTTTCCAGATGGCTTCATACAATTGCCGGGAACCTGTCACTGGCCATTGCTTAAGAAATCCCAGGGCCCCATTACCTGCCAGATAAAAGCAGCTCTGGGCTTGGCCTTCAGAACAGTCAGATCTATTTCTTTGTAGCCTTGCTCTGTCTCCCTTGTCTAAGCTTTTTCCTTAGCTTAGCCTTTGGTCTTGGCATTCACTTTGGTCTCTGAGGGTTTTTTTTTTTTTTTACATCCTGTTCCTTTAGCTTAGAATACATATCCCTTCTACTTCATAGCCATTCCGGTTCAGTTTTCTTTAGGACCAAGGTCAAGGGATCCCAGCCTGTTGGTGCCATATTTATGTGTGCCACGGGGCATGTGTGGCAGTCAGAGGAAAACTTGTGAATGTTATTTCCTTCTACCATGTGGGTGGGATTGAACTCAAGTCATCAGGCTAGGTGGCAGGTCACCGTAGCCACTTAACTGTCTTGCTGGTCATGATGGTAGCACCTGTAAAAAGACTACAGTAAACAACTCCTAAACAAAACGATGTGTGGACTGGATTGTAGAGCCCATGCCTTCTGTTCATCCCAGTACCCCTCCGTGTGTGTGTGTGTGTGTGTGTGTGTGTGTGTGTGTGTGTGTAATCGTTTACTGTTATTTTGTTTTTCAAGACATGGCTTCTCTGTGTATCTCTTGCTGTTTAGGAGCTTGCTCTGCAGACCAGGCTGGTTTTGAACTAGGAGATCCGCCTGCCTCTGCTTCTAGTGCTGGGTGGGATTAAGGTGTAGCCACTGCTGCCTGGCAGTGCTTACCGTTACTGTTACCATCTCTCCTTCGGGGAGAGAACTGATGGAGAAAGAGTTGTTTGCTCCAGGCATATAGTGACATCCAGTGACAACTAACACACACACATAGAATGCTCTTCTTCTACCAGCATCAAGGAAGTAAAGCAGTCATTGTAACAACTGATGTAACAACATGTTGTAATTCCCACCATCTTACAGAAAAGAGAGCACATGGCGGAGATGGAGGTGGAGTTAACCAAAGCATCTTTGCAACCTAGTTACCCTTCTTACAACTGAGGAATGGTCTCACATCCTGTCCACGTGCCCTTTTGTTCCAAGGAAGAATAGACACAGCCAGGACCACAGGCTCCCACAGCTTTCGGAAGTGTGGATTCAGACCCGGTTCTGACTGTGTCCCCCAGAGATCACAAGCTCCTTCTTGAAGCTCTCCTATACCCCCGCCACCCGCCTTTCTCTTTTCCGGAACCACCTTGGGCTCGTTGGCGGCTTCTTTCTGATCAGTGTTGCTTGATTTTCTACAAACAGACCATCAGATCTGACTTCCCCTTTCTGTCCCTCCTAAAGGGCCACCACTGGTCTCGGACTGTGCTGAATACTGAAGTTCATAGACAGATACAGCCCTGACCTCCAGAAGAAGTTGGAACCCACATCCTGCCAGACACACCCAGCTCCAGTGAGCCTGGGACAACAGAGGGTGTAGAGGGTGTACTGAAAAGGGTGCCCCTTCTCTGAGAGTCCAGATCCAGGCGAGAGCTGGCAGGCTTGCCCGGGACTGTACTTACCGGAGCCCTCTGCTGATGTGCCCGACGGACAATGGCGGCCCTCCTCAGTTTAGTGAAAGCTGCCCTCTTCCTGAGCAACTCATTGTAGAGGAAGAGAACCCGCTTCTTCTCTCGCTGAAGGGTTGGGTAGGGAGCAAGAGGAACTCAGTCATAGTGCCAGAGCAGGGAGGGACACAGGGCCGGTGTGTGAGTGTGTGTGTGTCCACCCTCGTGCGTGTGTTGAGGGGTGGAGTTGTCTGCGAGTTCACCTTGGGGAAGTAGAAGGCTGCAATGACTCTCCGGAGCCTGTAGCCAAAAGCTTGGACTAGGCAGAGACACACAAGGAGAACGGTTGGCAGTGAAGCTCTCCAGTAGGCCCTGGCATCCATGACCACGGGTTGAGGCAGACAGGCTGGGGGAGGAGACAGGCTGTCAGTAGTCTGGTCAGGGCCAGCTGAGGGACAGGGCAGCACCGGAATGATCTCCTGCTCCAGTAGGAGGTACAGGATGGGCTTCCAGTTTAACTTCCCCTTGCTTCTTCTCCTCCATCTTATTTTTTTTTTCTTTTTCAGTTTTTCAAGACAGGGTTTCTCTGTGGCTTTGGAGCCTGTCCTGGAACTAGCTCTTTTTTTAAAAAAATTATTTATTTATTATGTATACAATATTCTGTTTGTATGTCTGCAGGCCAGAAGAGGGCAGCAGCTCTCATTATAGGTGGTCGTGAGCCACCATGTGGTTACTGGGAATTGAACTCAGGACCTCTGGAAGAGCAGTCAGTGCTCTTTAACCGCTGAGCCATCTCTCCAGCCCCTGGAATTAGCTCTTGTAGACCAGGCTGGCCTCAAACTCACAGAGATCCACCTGCCTCTGCCTCCTGAGTGCTGGGATTAAAGGCGTGCACCACCATCGCCCGGCTCCTCCATCTTGCATAGCTTCTATTATCTGCCCTCCCCACAATGCCACCTCCTCCGAAGGCTGATTGAGCTTTTCTGGACTCTGACTTTTCCAGTTCGAGGATACCAAAGTTCTTCCCTTACGCATGTTGTCAGATTCCACTACTCCTGTATCCGAGGAGGTGTTCAGAGCTCCGATGGTTCTTCGTAGAAGCCTGGCGAGCATAGAGTCTCCCCCAACCTTCACCTCCAGTCTGTGACTGCCTGGTCAGAGTGGAGAGAAAGAGGGTCTCGTGTAAGACTAGGGTTGGACTTGGGAGGAGGAGAGAGGAGAGGTAGAGGAGACATGCTTTGGGGGAGGGGCTGTCACTTGGGCTCACTGCGGAAGGAGTACTGCAGGAAGGAATGCCGGCGGATGGCGTCAAAGACGGAGTAGAGCGCCCAGTCGAGCCCACACAGCACCAGCAGCAGGAGCACCATAGGCAGCGTCTCCAGGAGCTCCCTTGCCTGTGGGGAGCCCAGGTAGATAGGCTTGGGGCCCCCTGCCCTGGCTTGGGGTGTTCTCTGCCCTTCGCCCTCAGAGTCCCACCCATCCCCAACCTGCTCCCGACCCAGCTCACCACGTTTCGCATTTCTGAGGCCTGGATGGAGGGCTTGAAAGGGAAGATAACTGATCTCTTTTCTGCCTTGCGGAGGGGCAACAGACTCTGTTTGCCCTTAAAAGAAAGTGGGGGGGGGGGACCGAAAGTGTGGCTCAGCTGTTAAGAGCGCTTACTGCCCTTTCAGAGGTTAGGTTCAGTTGCCAGCACCCATATCAGGTGGCTCACAACTGCCTGTAAGTCCAGTTACAGGAGATTCAGAACCCACTGTTGGTCTCTGAAGGCACTACATGCATGCCTATGGCACACATACAGACAAGCAGGCCAAACACATTAAAAATGTCTCTATAGGGAAAAACCTTAGGGACCTTCACTCTCCTGAGGTATGTCCACACGGGGCGCAGTAAGGCATCCCCTGGCAGGGCTGAGTTCCCTCACCAGCTTCTTCCTGCGCTCATCAATCTGATGGAAGTAGGTGGTGACGTAGATGTTGTCAAAGCGGATGTCCCAGTTGTAACTGTCCATGTAGGAGAAGGACCTATGAAGGACAGACAGGGTGTGTCCAGCTCCTGCCTTGTCTCCCATCAACACTCAATGGCAGACCAACAGCATTCCCTGTGTCTAAAGCCAGGGCCAGTGAGCTGGGTGAAGGGAGCTGCACCCTGCCTTCTGGCTGTGCAGTAGACTGTCCATCTGTGTGACTGCTGAGACCCTACAGAGGGCATGCGCACTCTGCGGGTTAGGGGCATATGTTTATCTTGCACGATGAAAGAAGTAGATGCTCAGAGGCAGAAAACCCTCCAGATTGCAAGAATCACTCTGTATGATGGCTCCCGTGTTCACTTTTATTTATTATTTTTGAGACAAGGTCTCACCATGTAGCCTTGACTGGCCTCGAATTCATAGAGATCTGCCTGCCTTGGCCTCCCGAGTGCTGGCGTTAAAGGCGTGCGCTACCACCTTTTCCAGCTTTGCCTGCTGCACACCTCAAACAGAACTCCTATCCAGTGTGTGTGTGTGTGTGTGTGTGTGTGTGTGTGTGTGTGCAAACGTGCTTAAGTAGCTATTCTCTGTGTAACTTCCAAAGTCACATATAATGCTTGTTTACTAAGGAAAAATTCTAATTGCGAAACATGTTAAGTTGCCAAAATATATTAAACTGTATAAAACATAAAACATAAATCCCACTTTTAAAGAACAATGCCACTGAGGCGCTTCAAAGAAATGCGAAGATAGACTGGGGCGCTCCCTTGTGGAGAGACCTACCACTGCAAGATTGGATTTCCTAGGCTGGGGACAACCCTTCCCCCAGCTGTCCTGGTTGAGTGATCTCACCAAGGTTGAAAGCCTGGCTGTGACTCCAGATTCTACGCTTCCTCCCTTCCCTCCCCAGGCTTGGCTTTGAGAACTGCTGTACCTTTCCATTTCCTTCCATTTCGGGCCATCTTCCTAACCTCTGACCTAGCCTGGCCTCTGCCCCGTACTGTCCTCCACCCTCCCCATCCCTACCCCCATCAGGGCCTTCCTGTAGGGCTTTCCAGGCTCTCCTAGCCAAGTTGCCCTTAGCTCAGCTCCACCCCAGCCACTGCCCCATGAACTGTGCACGTGTCCAGGTCCTTGGTCAGGACACTGCCCTACCTTCCCTTGACTACACATCTACCCGACCTGCAGCCTCTGGATCCCAGAGATGACCACCCCATGGTGCTTTCCCACAGCCAGTCTATATAGTATTGCTCTTGAGCCATCTGTGTCTGTGGGTGTCTTTGCCACCACTTCAGCTAGAGCAGGAATGTCTCCAGGGTAGCATATGGCTTGTTCACGTTTGTCCTTCCACAGGGCCCTGGGCATGCATATAATCATTCACTTGGGGCCACTCTAGCCTGAAGAACAGGGACAGACAGCAAGGGTCCCTATGACTGCCATCACCTAGCTCCTGCCTAGCCCAGACATTTGATGGTGAAGAAGAGAAGAAGGTCCAGGAGTCAGTGGGGGAACTTGAGCAAAGTGAGGGCCAGGGAAGCCCCAGGAAGACACTGGGTGGGTCGGGGTGAGGACTTTGTTCTAAATGGAAGGAAAGGAGCTGCCAACACAGCAGGCAGAAGAGAATGAAAGCAAAACTGGATGATAAAAACAGCACAAAGTCAGAGCCAAGGGGAATATGAAGGGCAAGGGAAAAAAAGTCCACAGTCAAAGCTAAATGTGTGTGGCAAGGCGGGGAGGAGGGGAGCCGGTGTTAGCCCATGAACTGTAAAAACGGGCAAATCAGGATCAGGGTCCCGATCAGGGGTTCAGCCCTGCATCTCTTATACCAGGGTTCCCATGAGGGGAGGGAGGGGCAACAGGTGGGGCTCGGGGCTCACGCGTGGAAGACCAGCAGGAAGGTGCAGGACAGCAGCGCGTGCAGCAGCGCCACAGTCCACTGCAGATGGGCCTCCTGCTGTCGGACATAGTCCCGCACCTCAACGCTCACGTGCTCCCAGGGTGTGCTGAGACCCAGCACCGCAGCTTGCTTCTCCTCCTGGGAAGGGAATGGGCGCACAGCCTGCTGCAGCCTCTCGGGGACACATTGCTTAGCCCCGATCCCCCAGCTCACCTGCTCACCAGCCTCTGTGACTGTCTTGCTTCCCCGCACCCACATTAGCTGACACTGTTTGATGCCTATTTCTTCCATCCCCAGCCAGAGAGATGCGTTCCACAGGCTGGCATGACTCTCCCGCGCTGGCCTTCTCTACCCCTCTTCCGCACTCTGACGCCTTCCCCGGGGCCTCTCACTTGTCCTTCTCCCTGCCTTGTTCCTTGATGCCTTCCTTCCTCCCCTCCTTCTCCTATCTTCTCTTCTCCCTCTCCCACGCCTCTGCCTCCTACCTTAATGTCAATATTGGCTGAAAACTCTCCATACAGACCATGAATAGACTGGTTGAGCGAATCGTAGGTTTGCCCAAAGTTGCCTTCCACCGGGATGCGCTTGTGGCACCAAATCTCCATCACTGGTGGACAGTGGCGCCAAGTCAGGCCTCTTTGGGCTGAGTCCAGGCTCTACTGTACCCTGGATCCTCAGCCCCACCCCCAGCAGCAAGGCCTGATGCTTTCCTCTGCTTTTTGTTTTTTTGTCTTTTGTTTTTCAAGACAGGGTTTCTCTGTGTGACAGTCCTGGCTGTCCTGGAACTCCTTCTGTAGACCAGGCTGGCCTCGTACTCACAGAGATTCTTCTGCCTCTGCCTCCCAAGTGCTGGGATTACCAGCGTGTGCCACCACCACCTGGCTACTTTGTTGTTGTTTTTGGATTTTTGAGGCAGGGTTTTTCTGTGTACCCCTGGCTACTCTGGAACTCCCTCTGTAGACCAGGCTGGCCTTGAACTCACTGAGCTCCTGCTGCCTCTGCCTCCCAAGTGCTTGGGTAAACTGTTTAGCACTTCACTCTTATTTTTGCATCTGCCCTTAACGTACTGAATACTAATAGTGGTGCCCAGCATTTCTAGAGTAGTTCCTCCAGGTGCCACTTCTGTTAGCACTTGGCATGCATTAGCCTGTTAAATTTCAAAACCCTAATGGGGATGAGAACTGTTATTCTATCAGTCTTCCCAATGAAGAGACAGAATTCACAGCTTAGCTGAAACTCATCTGCACTGCAGAGAAATCAGCAGAGAGTGGACTCGTACCCACGAGCCCACATCCTCTATAACTGCCAACCCTCTGGCCTTATACCTATTCTGGTCTCCAAGGGTTCATCCCCTTTAATCAGGGGATCCCTCACCATTCTGCCACTGACCCTTGGCAATGCTGCAGAAGAACTTGAACTTCATGGGCAGGCAGAGCAGGTGGTTCAGGAGAGGCACCCAGATGTGCAGCATGCACTGGCGGTGCTTGTCCTCAAACCAGCGATGGCAGTTGATGATGGCCTTATTCACCACATCTGCAGCAAAGACAGCAGTGTCCAGGGCTTCCATGCCCTGGGCTGGAGCTTGGCTCCGAAGCCCACCCCACCCCGCCCTGCTCAGGAACACTCCTCACAAGAGCAGCGCAACTTGGTCTTCAGCTCGTACATCTTCTGTGTGGATAGGTGGCGTCCCCCTCCGGGGACTCCACGGCTCTCTGCACCTGGAGTGTCTGTGGCATCCTCAGGTGAGTAACCAATCTCACTCCTCACCTGGGCATCCAGGTCCTCGAAGGAGGTAGAGATGTTCCATGTCTCTGCTTTCAGTGACTCTCTGCTGCCCTGGGGTAGAGAGCAGGAGGCAGCAAGGCAGGCTTTGAACCTGTGGCTTCCCAGTGTGTCTTCCAGCAGTGCCATGCTCCGGCTCTCACCTTGGCCCACAGGGATCTAGCTCTGAGACAACTCCGCCTCAGTTCCCCACAGCTTACATGCTTGGTAGCCTTGCCTCCCCCTTGTGGCTCTGCCTTCCTCCCGACCCCCAGCTTTCCCTTGGGTCTCCAGTTCTCATCTTTATTGCTCAATGATTCCCATAATTTTGAACTTTACACCTTCAGTCCTATTCTCCCAGACCCCTGGGGCCTCCCCTCTCCCAGTCCTCTCCTCTCCAACATTCCCAACCTCCTAGCTGCTAGCCCCCGAATTTCCCATTCTCTGATCCTCTGGTCTTCAAAGGCCAATGTCCCCAATTTCCCTACATTCTAATTCAGCTGTCTATCTAGAGTCCTGCCCTGCAGGTATCTGGAAATGTGGAGCTATGTATGTCTGATGGTAGGATGTTCTGGGGTTTAGCACCCCAAGATCAGGAAGGGATCTGCAATGTTTGGGTACAGTACTACAAAATACACTTGGAGAACCCCCACCAGGGGACCATAGATCCAAGATCATGTTCCCAGATCAGCCCAGTCAGCCCTGGGGACAGAGACTACAGGATTCTGACCAGCAGGTCCTTGAACATGGCCCGTAGCGGGGCTGTGGAGACGCGCCAGGCCGCTTTGGTGTTATTGATCTGCAGCTCCACGGTGCAGCCCAGGGATGCTATCACCTCATTCAGGTTGTACTGCAGGTTGGCTGCTGGCCCTAGCAGAAGAGAGCTGGTGGGTCACCTCTGCAGGGGCAGCCCCTTCTTAGAGCCACCCCTGGCACCTTCTCTGCATGCGGGCCCCCTGCAAGCCCATCGGCCATTTCTAGGCCTGTTACTGATGAGCCCAAGTCTGTGAGAGATCCGTTCAATCCTTGTCTTTGCAGCCCCATAAACTAGGGAGGTGGGAAGGCACTCTCAGGGGAATGCAGAAACTTGGAACAGTAAGATGCACCACCCCACCACCATGCTCTTCTTCAACATGGTGCCCACTGGGTGATCTGCCCATGGTCACTGCTTTGGTGTCACCAGCTGGCACTGTGGGATAGCCACTCCTCACCTTTGTAGATGGCAGCCAAAGCATATCCCAGGGCAAAGAGTCTGCCTTCTTTGCCCAGCATCTTGGGTATCAACAGGACACTGGCACAGCGAGTATGAGGAGAGGTCCCCCAGCCTATGGCCCCCAAGCCTATTGGGAAATCCAGAGGGCAGGGAGATGAAGTAAGGAAGCTACCTCACATTTACCAGACCTCCACCTGCTCCAGCCCGCTCCTGGGTCTGTCTGCCCTCTTTTCCATTTACGCCCACTCTGATGTGCTTTTCAGGCCTCCTTCCTCCCTCCTGCCCTTCCTTCCTTCCTTCCTTCCTCCCTCCCTTTCTTCCTCCCTTCATTCCTCCCATCCTTCCTTCTTTCCTTCCTTCCTTCCTTCCTTCCTTCCTTCCTTCTTCCTGCCCTTCCTTTTCCCTCCCTCCCTTCCTCCCTCTCTCTCTTCCTCCCTCCCACCCTTCCTCCCTCCTTTCCTTCCTTCCTCCCTCCCTCCCTTCCTCCCTTCCTCCCTTCCTCCCTTCCTCCCTCCCTCCCTCCCTCCCTCCCTCTCTTCCTCCCTCCCTCCCTCCCTCCCTCCCTCCCTCCCTCCCTCCCTTCCTCTACCAGCCATTTATAGAGTACAGCTATATATCTATCTCTGGAAAGTCCCTGGGAGATGGTTAGGGACACAAAAGTCATGGTCACACTTGTGGGTGCCTGTGAGTGTGCATGTGTGTGTCAGGAGTCCACGCTTTCCACACTCAGGCAGAAGCATTTATGTTAGGCAGTGAGAGAGCCCAGCAGACAAAGGAGACATTGAGGAAATGGGCACTGATGCCCAAGGTGGCCAGAGGAACAGCCAGAGCCCACCCGGACAGTCCCGGTCTGGTGCCCACAGCACCCACATCCCCACCCTTCCTGCGCAGTAGCTCCTGATCAGCAGTCACAGCAGCACATGTGGTCTCAGCAAGGAGACAGTGAGCTCCGCGAAGCTCATAATCCAGAGAGAAAGACAGACAAGTAAACAAATGACTACCACGGGACAGACGTGCTCAGTGCACCAGGGAGGGGCTTATGGGGAGAGCTGCGGAGCCAAGGAGGGTGTGGGTATTTCTGCAGGGAGGGGTGGGGCTGGGAAGGCTGGACAAAGGAGATGATGTGTCAGCTGGGCCTGGGAGATGAGTAACTGTTGTTAGGAGCACAGATGGCAGCCCAGGACAAAGGAACAGCATGAGCTAGTCAGAGAACAAGAAGATCCCCATGTAGATGGAGTCTTTGCCCAACCGGTGGCCAAAGCAAGCCCCAAATACTTATACTCCCACCATTTCCACAGTCCTCCCCCAGTCCCCATCATCACTTCCTGGGACGAGAACCTATTGTTGCAGCCCTGCACATGCCACGCAAGTGTTCTACCAGTGAGCTCTACCCCTAGCTCCTGGCCTGGAACTTCCTTTCTTTTCTATTTCATGTGTTTATCACACCACGTATGTACACCATGTGTGTGCCTACTCATGGAGGCCAGAGAGGGTGTTGGATCTCTGGAATTAGAGTTACAGACAGTTGTGAGCTTCCGTGTGGATGTTGGGAATAGTACCCAGGCCTCTGGAGGAACAGCCGGTCTCTTAACCACTGAGCATCTCTCCAGCCGTATGGACTGAAACTTTCCAGCCTGTCTCCATGCCCCCTCTCACTACCTTCCACTCCAGTGGCCAAGGTGATCTTATCAAAGGTAAACAGTGGCAGCCTTCCCTCTTTCAGTCTCTGCTACGCCTGTGGAGAGCTCCCGAAGCCTTCCACATGCACAACAGACCCCAGATCAGCCCCCCCACCTTCTGCAGGG
Source organism: Microtus pennsylvanicus (assembly GCF_037038515.1). Lineage (NCBI taxonomy): Eukaryota > Metazoa > Chordata > Mammalia > Rodentia > Cricetidae > Microtus > Microtus pennsylvanicus. The sequence goes on along the minus strand of NC_134585.1, from coordinate 122,969,628 downwards.
ATCCCATGCCGCTGAGTCTCTCCTAAGCCCACAGGCCCTGGCAGCTGCCCATTTCTCGCCAGCTCTTCAGGTGCTCGCTGCCCTCTGCCCTCTGGCCTGCCAGCAGCACTGCTTCCCCACGGCTCCACCTAGACTACAGGTTTGCGGCAGACCCTGGATGCCACCCAGCGTTTTTCTTTTCCTGCCTTCTCATTTGCTAACACAACTTGGATTTTGTTCAAGGACAATAGCCTGGTTCTGCCCTGGCCCCTGGGGGTTGAGTCTGGGTTTGCCTAAACCAATCTGAGCATTACAGGGCAGAGAAAGAGACTTGTTCTGTGGCCTTGGCCTTCTGGCCAAAGACTTCAGCTGAGACAGTAGCTGACAGGTCACTGCTCAGTGTCCCAGCAGCTCCTTTAGCTTCACACAAAGGCAGAAGTAATCTTCCACTCCTCTACCCAGCCAGTTTGTAGGAAGAGAGCAGGGCTGGGTTGTTATACTCACCAACACTAAGAGGTAAATAATTCTACAAGGAGAGATTGGCGTCTGGTGTCATGTGCCTATGACTCCAGCGACTCAAGAGGCTGAAGCAGGAGGACAGAAAAGTTTAAGGCCTACCTGCTCTACAGATATGTTCACAGTCACTCCATAAGATCCTGCCTCAAGAAATAAAAAGACTGGGGATGTAGCCCAGTTGAGAAAGCGCTTGCCTGGTACGCAAGCTGCTCTGGGTGGTATATGCCTTTAACTACGCCTAACTGTTCAGCGGTGGAGGCAAAAGAAAAAAGGGTTCAAGGCCATTCTTAGCAACACATCCAGTTTGAGGCCAGTCTGGGATATATGAGATCCTGTCCAAAAAGTAAAGAGAAAGAAAATAAGAAAAGAGACGGAGAGAGCAAGACAGACAGACAAGGAAGGACTGGATGTGGTGGCACACACCTTTAACACCAGAACTCTTAGGAGTCAGGCAGATCTCTGAGTTCAAGGCCACCCTGGCCTACACAGCTAGTTTCTAGACAGCCGGAGCTACAAGAGCAACCAGTCAATCAATAAACTGGAAATGTTGGTGTTCTGGAAGCAAAGAACAGCATTTAGTGTAGGCAGGTCAGGACCCTCCAGGGAGCCTCGTCCATCGTGGGCTGGGCTCCTGTGGAACTGTGCCCTCTGCAGATCCCAGAATGTGGAACTTCTTTCTAGGCAGGGGGCGGAGCAACCACAAGGTACATATAATTCCTAAGGGGAGCAGGCCTGGAGTTCTCCACCCGGAAGCAGCTGGGGCGGGTGGATGCACATCTCAAAGGAAAAGCCTGTCTGTGATTGTCTCACAGGCGCTAAGGGGCTCCGTCTGAGTCCAACCAAAAGAACCTGTCAAAGGTCTTACCATGAGGAACCCCAAAGCCTGTCAGTGAGCCTGCCACACTGAGGGCACTATTGACTAAAGACTTTCCCCCTGATTCTTCCTCTCTCCTTCTGATATCAGACAAAACAAAAAGGAGGCTAGATGTGGCGGTACACACCTGTAACTCCAGCCCTTGAGAAGTGGGGACAGGAAGATCAGGAGTTCAAGCCTAACCGGGGCCACCTGAGGCCTTTTCTAGGTGGAGGGGGGTGGAGGGCAGGGTGGCGGCAGGGGGAAGGGGCCAGGCAGCTGCTGAGAAGTTGCCCCCAGCTACTGTAAATAGCTTCCTACCCTGCAATCCTAATTAAACACAGTAGGTCACTAATGAAGCCAGGAAAGGAGGAGGAGGGGGCTTATGGGGAGAAAAGGTTCCAGCGGGGGGGGGGAGCAAGGGGGCTCAAAATTACTAAAATTCACTATATGCTTATATAAAACTATCAGAGGATGCTTTAATGGCGAGGGAAGGATGGGGAGAAGCAAGCGGAAGAGAAGCAGAGTCCCTTTCTCACTGCAGGGCCGACCTAGGGCCAAGGGCAAACTGAGGTGGGATGGGCTGGATTGGCAAGGAGCAGTGACATTCAAAAAACATGGGACCTGAGACCAGATGTGGACCCTTGACCCCTCAAAAGAGAAGCCCTAGCTAGTCGCTATGCTAGGGGCTTCCTACTTGTCTGAGTGAAAGGTCATCTGTAGAACATACGTGAATACGGTGCTCATCTATAGACATACGTGAATATGGCAGTCATCTATAGAACACGTGAATACAGTGGTCATCTATAGAACACACGTGAATATGGTGTTCACATATAGAACACACGTGAATACGGTGCTCATCTATAGAACACACATAAATATGGTGCTCATCTATAGACATACGTGAATATGGCAGTCATCTATAGAACATGTGAATACAGTGGTCATCTATAGAACACATGTGAATATGGTGTTCACATATAGAACACACGTGAATACGGTGCTCATCTATAGAACACACGTGAATACGGTGCTCATCTATAGAACACACATGAATATGGTGCTCATCTATAGACATACATGAATATGGCAGTCATCTATAGAACACGTGAATACAGTGGTCATCTATAGAATACAAAACACACGTGAATACGGTGGTCATCTATAGAACACGTGAATACAGTGGTCATCTATAGAACACACGTGAATACTGTGGTCATCTATAGAACATACGTGAATATGGTGGTCATCTTTAGAACACATGTGAATACTGTGGTCAGCTATAGAACACACGTGAATACAGTGGTCATCTATAGAACACACGTGAATACGGTGGTCATCTATAGAACACATGAATACAGTGGCCATCTATAGAACATACGTGAATATGGTGGTCATCTATAGAACACACATGAATATGGTGGTCATCTATAGAACACATGTGAATACTGTGGTCATCTATAGAACACACATGAATACGGTGGTCATCTATAGAACACACGTGAATACGGTGGTCATCTATAGAACATACGTGAATACGGTGGTCATCTATAGAACATACGTGAATATGGTGGTCATCTATAGAACACATGTGAATACTGTGGTCATCTATAGAGCACACGTGAATATGGTGGTCATCTATAGAACACACGTGAATACGGTGGTCATCTATAGAATACAAAACACACGTGAATACGGTGGTCATCTATAGAACACGTGAATACAGTGGTCATCTATAGAACACACGTGAATACTGTGGTCATCTATAAAACATACGTGAATATGGTGGTCATCTTTAGAACACATGTGAATATGGTGGTCGTCTATAGAACACACATGAATATGGTGGTCATCTATAGAACACGCGTGAATACGGTGGTCAATTATAGAACACACAGGAATAAGGTAGTCATCTATAGAATGCATGTGAATATGGTGGTCATCTATAGAACACACATGAATACTGTGGCCATCTATAGAACACACATGAATATAGTGGTCATCTATAGAACATACAGGAATATGGTGTTCATCTATAGAACACATATTAATACGGTGTTCATCATAGAACACACATGAATATGATGGTCATCTATAGACATGTAAATACTGTGGTCATCTATAGAACACACGTGGATATGGTGGTCATCTATAGAACACACGTGAATACAGTGGTAAGAAAGAAAAGCAGTTTGCTGTGGTCGAGACCTTGTGGTCAAATACTCTAGTTTACATGTTCAGTGAGCGTGGCATTCATTCCATTGCCCTGGCTGGGACCGAGAAGGGCATCGATTGCGGGACTGACCAGAGCCGTGAAAAGCCTGCTGGCAAGTTTTCCTGGGTCCTGAACCAGGGGCAGGAGAAAGAGATGTTCCTTCGCTAGCGTGTGCGGTTACTGCACGGAAATGTGGTGCCCGGAGTTATGGCGGGGATTTGGTAACAGAAAACGCTCTAGGCACACGGGAGACTGTGGGTCTATCAGTTCTACAGTCCAGGACAGCCAAGGCGTTACGGGTAATTCTGTCTCGGAAAAAATCAAAAAAAATGAAACCTCTAGCCAAAGACTGTAAAAAGACAGAAGGACTCTGGTTGTGTTTTATTTTGTTTGAAGTAAAGTCCTTTTTAAAAAAATTCTTTAAGTGGCCAGGTGGTGGTGGCGCACGCCTCTAATCCCAGCACTCAGGAGGCGGAGGCAGATGGATCTCTGTGAGTTCGAGGCCAGCCTGGTTTACAAGAGTGAGTTTCAGGACAGGCTTCAAAGCTACAGAGAAACCAAGTCTTGAAAAACAAAAAAACAGGGGGCTGGAGAGATGGCTCAGTGGTTAAGAGCATTGCCTGCTCTTCCAAAGGTCCTGAGTTCAATTCCCAGCAACCACATGGTGGCTCACAACCATCTGTAAAGAGGTCTGGCACCCTCTTCTGGCCTTCAGGCATACAGACAGAATATTGTATACATAATAAATAAATAAATATTTAAAAAAATAGGTACCCAGTGGTAGTGGTGTATGCCTTTAGTACCAGCACTCAGGAGGAAAGGCAAGTGGACCCCTGAGTTCAAGGCCAACCTGGCCTACAGAGCAAATTCCAAGACAGCTAAGGGCTACACAGAGAAACCCTGTCTCAGAAAAAAAAGCATATACATATACATACACACACACACTTATGAGTGTTTTACCTTCATGTATGTATGTAACCATGTGTGTGCCTAGTGCCTTTGGAGGTTGGAAGAACATGTCAGATGTCCTGGAAGTTGAGTTTCAGGTGGTCGTGAACAGCCACATGAGTGCTGGGTATCGAACCCAGGTCCCCTGCAAGAGCATCAGATGCTCTTAACTCCTGAACCATCGCTCAGCCCTGTGAGAGAAAAGTCCAATATATAGTCCAGGTTGGCTCAAATACACAATCCTCCTGCCTCAAGCCTTCCGAGTGCTGGGATTCTAAGTACATCTCAGAGCTAACATCTGGAGCGGTTAGATCTCTCATGCTCTAAAGCTTTTTCTCTTTTCATCCTGTTTGAGTCTTTTTCTCTTGTCTATTTTTTTCGAGACACCGTGAACCCAGGCTGTCCTGGAACTCCAGGCATAAACCACCACGTTCTTCTTCATGCAGCTTTTCCTTGGGATGACAAACTGTCTCTAAGACTTAGCTACTTTCACATAGCCCTTCTTGGCTGTCCCTTTCCTGTGGCCCAGCACCTCACAAAGCAAATGTCTCCATTCAAATGTCACCTCTAGAAGTCTTCCCTGACAGGCTTAGGGGCGCGCCCAGCCCCTCCCTCCCTCCTCCATAGCCTACTGTGCCCCCTTACTTTACTACCACACTGGCAGGTTGGTTAGTGTCTATTTTTTGTCGAGGGATGTTACTTGGCAATCCAGACTGTGTATGCCAGGCTGATCTTGAATTAAGGCAATCCTCCTGCCTTAGCCTATGAATTCTGGGATTGTAGGTTTGAGCCACCACACCCAGCTATGCCTGACTTTTTTTTCTTTGTAAACTCCAAAAAGGCTGGTGCTTGTCAACTTTGTTACTTTTGAATCCTCATGAAGAAAGGAAAGGAAAGGAAAGGAAAGGAAAGGAAAGGAAAGGAAAGGAAAGGAAAGGTTCTCTAGATGAGTTGGCGATGTGCCCAACTGGTCAACAGAGCAGATTATAAGGTGTTGGTTTGACCTATGATGTGTGGGCAGTGAGACTTTCAAAGACTGGCGAGACTTAATGAAGGCAGGGGCTGTGTCTTCTCACTTTGGGACCCTCTCTCCTCTGAGCCTCCCTTCTCTCTTTTCCAAAGTGTAAAAGGAAGGTAAATTCATGGACTTCGAGCACAAATGGAGCAAGCTCTACGTTCCCCCAGGCCCTAATACCCCGCCTTTATCCACTACTAACTTGCCAGGCCATACAACGCCACCATCTTCTGCTCCTCATAGATGTTCATGGGGTTCACCAGGAGCTGAAAGAGACCTAAGAAACAGGGCGAAGCCAGCTGTAAACTGGTAGCCCCGGCCCTGCGCCAGCCTTGGCCCAGCCCTGCCCTCTGCTCCCATACTTACCTATGGCCAGTAGCCCACCAGTTCCTGCTCCTAGCAGGAAAGCAGTGGCAGGGAACTCCCCTGGCTGGCGCCATAGGAACCGGCTCCAGGGAACTGGAAGACCCCAGCGCAGGAGCCTCTGCATGGCTGAAAAGGGGACGGTTCAGCCCACAGCCTCTTCTGGCCTTGGAGGGTCGTTAAGGCTAGAAACACTTTATTTATGAGTGTGTGTGCGCCTGTCTGAGTTTATGTGTGCCATATGTTCGCAGTGACCAGAGGGTGGTGGAGCAGCCCCTGGAGCTGCAATTAGAAAGCCACCGCAAGCTGCCTGATGTGGAGAGAAGGAAGTGCTCTTAACCACTGAGCTATTTCTCCAGCCCCAAGGTTTGAGATTTTTTTTGGGGGGGGGGTGCTTTTCAAGACAAGGTTTCTCTGTGTAGCCCTGGCTGTCCTAGAGCTTGCTCTATAGACCAGGTTGGCCTCAAACTCACAGAGATCCACCTGCCTCTGCCTCCCGAGTTCTGGGAATAAAGGCGTGAGCCACCACCATCCTGCTAAGGTTTGAGATCTTTTGGAGGATCGGGTGGGGGGGAAACATGGTGGCAGGGATGTGGAGTGCACTAGAAGAGATAAGGGACCCTGAAGAGTAAGGCGGGAGTGGAGAAGAAGAGAAGGGACGGGACTGTAGGGAGGACACTAGGGATAGATGTTGGAGGACCCCCAAATGGAGGCGAGGACAAGAGAAGTCTGAGGGGTGCTGGGAAGGGGCAGGAGTCTCACTAGTATGCGGCAGTTTCTGTTGTCTTCCTGCTTCGTTCTGATCCTGTGTCTTGTCCATCAGACTATTCTCGGGAACCCTTTTCACCCAGGAAATCTCTTCAAAGATTTCTAGGCTGTGAAATTCTGATGAGAATTGCCTGTGTCCTTCACGTCACTCACAGACCCTTCAACTCCCCGGCTCTGTGAGCTCTCAGAACTACTAGGTAATGGGTTCTGAGACACACCCATGGTATAAGCTTGGCGGAACCTTAGAATTAGATGGAGGATTCCGAGTCTCTAGAACCTGGGGGCCTCTTCTGGAGACATACTGGCATTTGGTCCCAGCAGCCATGTCTAAAACTGATGCTGTAGATTGGCCCCCCAGGGAGAAGGGGCCCAGCAGGGCGCGGGCTGTGGTCCGAAGCGTGGGGGGCTTTACTCTGGGCTTGTCCTTGGCTACAGCCTATGGGATCCTGGAACTCCTGGTGGAGGGACACAGCCCCTATGGCTGTCTGGTGGCCACAGTCACTTTGGCTGCCTTCCTTAGCCTGGGTATGGGGTTCTCCCGCCAGGTCCGCGTCACTGTCTTCCTGCTGCTTCCCCAGGTCTTCTCCAGTGAGGCTGGCACCCTGGGAGCATGGCCGGGCTGGGTTGGGGCTTGGGGGAGGGTATTGTATGAAGGAGCAACTGCTGCCTTGGGGCTGGGGTCCTGGGCTGGGGTTGACTGAGCCGTCTCCCTAGGGCAGGGTCGGATGCTGCTGCTTGTGGCTGCATTTGGACTGGTGCTTCAAGGGCCTTGTGCCAATACCCTGCGCAACTTCACGCGGGCCAGCGAGGCTGTGGCCTGTGGGGCAGAGCTGGCCCTGAACCAGACTGCAGAAATGCTGGAGAGGGCCAAGCAGCCCCTTGTCAGTAAGGTCCACCCCAGCCTACCTCTGACCCCCAGCCTGGAAGGTCTTCCACCTTTCAGTTTAATTCCTTTCTGAGGGGCTGGGCCTGGGAAGCCGCTTCCCAGTCTGGCTAAATCCTCTTTCCCTTGCCCTCCAGCCTCTTCCTTCACCTGGTTATTTTCACACCCCAGCACCCCAGCTCCCTAACCTCTCTGATAGCCTCCCCCTGCACCTCCCCTCCCCCAGGAAATGATGACAATCAGCTCCTGGAGGGAAAGGCCCACCACAATGTTACCCTTTGTCTCTCAGGTGCTCTGACCAAGATTAAAGCTATTGCCCAGAGGGCCAAAGTGGTAGCTGACCGGGTCCGCAGGTTCTTCCGGTCCATCATGGACGGCGTGAAGCATGTGGGTAGGTGTGTCACGTGTCTGGTGTGGGAGGTCTCCTTATCCTAGGCCTCTCCAGGCCTGCTCACTGACCACTGGCCCGTTCTGGGGGGAAGGGGGAAGTGGGTGGTGTTGCCTAAGTTATTAAAAAGGCTGGGCCACTGCTACCCAGAGTACTGACTGAAGAGCCATCTCCAGCCAGGGCCCTGCGGAATGTGTGGTATTGGCTCCTTCACATTGGTGATGTGTGCAACTCAGAGCTGGGCAACCCTTATACGAAATGCACGCGGGTATTTGATGACGCCAGGGACAGCTGCATGAAGATCATGCCGCGGGTCGCTCACCTGTGTTACGTGATCATGCCCTTCAAACTGGCGCTCTGCGGACTTGCCAGCTGTGAGAGCGCCAGGGGTTCCCTGCGGGGAGGCATGAACATGGGGTGGAATGGGGTGTGGGAATGCAGGATCCGTCAGAAGGGGGGCACGGGGGGATCACATAAGGGGCATTGCATATGGAGCTCATAAGGACGCTGGGTTCAGTAGGAAAAGGTAGGCGATGGAGGAGTGATGTTCAGGAAAGGACAGCAGAGAAAAGCTAAGGATCAGTGGGGAAGGTAGGAAGTCTAGACAACCCCATGAGAGGAAGGATCCAGAGGTGGACGGCAGGTTACATCTCTGCGCCTCGTCCTCACACTGAGCTCCCTGACTCTTAGTGGTCCAGATGTTCTGTGTCATCCCCATGTACCTTCAGCTCTTCCTGCGAAGGACCATCAGCACCCGTGAGTGACCCAATGATCCCTCCAGCCCCTGCCGCCCGTGTTCTCATCTTCCCGCGGCCACGGGCAGCGGAAGTCTCCTGGTCCATATGAGAGATCGCAAGAGCAGGAAAGGGCTGTGCAGGGTCACCCAGACTAACGTCTAGGCTGAGCTGATTGAGAAACTGAGGCCCAGTGAGCGGAGGAAGGTGTCTCATCAAATCCAGACTTCAGAGCAGAATCTGGGAGGAACAGGGCCTCTCACCAGAACTAGGTGGTGGCTCACTCCTTACTCGTGACGAAGCATAAGCCCTAGGCCAAGTCTAGTGCTGTGTGTCAGGAAGGTGTCGCTGCTTCCTAGTCCAGGTCTGGGCCCTGGGAGCTCCGGCCATCTGTGAGTTGTGCAATTCCTGGGCCGGGACAGCCCCCACCCCATTCACTTCTGCCCTCCTAACTCTCCTGGCTCGTATCTCCTCTGGCCCTGCTGGTCCCAGCTGTGATGAAGCTGCTTAACCAGGTGCGTCGTGAGTTTGAGTTCAACATGACAGCCACCCACCACTTCTCTGTGGACCTCAACGCCTCTCGGAGCCTGTCCCAGGTGGCCCTGGACCTTCACGAGGCGGTCAGCATGAAGCTGCACAGGACCAGGGAGGCCCTGGCCCTGATGGGCTACACCATGCCTCTTCTCTTTGCACTTCTCTACCTCCAGTGAGGGGCTCCCAGGGCCAGTGGGGAGATGGGCCGCTGCGGGCTGCCCATCTATGGAATCTTGGGGGTGGCGGGAGCTGGTGGGGCAGCATTGCCCGGAGTGCCTGGGGGTCTGGTAAAAAGAGCTGGACTCTCATGTGCGCTTCTCCTCAGAGCCCTGTGGTATCGGTACTGTTACCTGAACTGGGACGATTTTGACAACATCTATATTACCAGCCGCTTCTTGCACATGGAGGCAGTGCGTTCCGAGGCAGGGCTGCCCACGGTGCTGCCACTCAGTTCGCAGGAGGCCAGATACTACATCCAACCAGGTGAGGGTGTGAGGAAGGTCCCATAGACCTGACCCTGTTTGAGAGCATAGAGATCAGAGGAAACAGAGATGACCTCGGGCTGAGAGGAAGACAAGGGAGCAACACGGACCGAGGTTGGGAAGGGTTTCTATGGTGAGGGCCAGAGGGGTGAGCTAATATGGAAGGGAGGACTGCCCAGGAGGCAGGAAGCAAACAGGGCAGAAGAGCTCCCGTGTGGACCACAGGTCCAGGTAAAGGACTGCTCCCACCTTTGCCAGAGTTCTCACAGCCTCTTTTCTTCTTGCCCTCTGGCTGAACTTTGTAGACCTGTGGGCAGGAGAACTGGGGAACACTCTCCTGAACACCCTCCTTCAGGCTCCATCTTCCTGTCCCGATGGGAGCAGTTTTTTTATGTGCTGGAGACCTTTGACCTTGCTCGTCACCTGCTCCTCGTGTTCCTCCTTGTCTTCCTGGACTATGCTGTCTTCTGGGTACTTGACCTGGCCCGGTACCATCTCCAGGGCGAGATTGTAGCCCGCAGTGAGTGCCCACCCCTCCTCCTGTGCCCACCCACCCGATGCATCCTCCTTCTCCCTGGGGCTTTCTCCTGGGGGACTCTTTGGATAGCTTCATGTCACTACCATTCACTCTTCCAGCCTCTGCCTCCTGTCTTGGTAAAGACACAACATGGCAGAATAGCAAAGACACAAGCTGTAAGCCAAACTGGCTTGGTTCAAATCCCAGCCCTGTTCTTTGTCAGGAGGTGATTTTAAGTAAGTTGCTTGGGAGCTGGGGACAGAGCCCCATTGCACAGTGCCCCAGGTCCATTCCCAGCACACACGCACGCACGCACACACTCACACACACGCGTGCACGCACACACACATGCACACACACGCGTGCACGCACACACACACACACATGCGCACACACATGCACACACACATGCACACACATGCGTGCACGCACACACACATGCATACACACACATGCACACACGCGTGCACGCGCACACACATGCGCACACACATAAATTGCTTAACCCCTCACAGCTTCAGTTTGCTCATCTGAATAATGAAGCAATGGCTGCTCTCTGGGTCACTGTAAGAGTGAGACTATCTGGGTGGTGGTGGTGCACACCTTTAATCCTAGCACTCCAAAGACAGAGACGGGCAGATCTCTGTGAGTTCAAGGCCAGCCTGGTCTACAGAGTTCCAGGATGGCTAGGCCTGCTACACCGAGAAACCCTGCCTTGAAAAACCAAACCAAACCAAACAAACAAACAAAAGAAGTGAGAGTGTTGTTTAGTTGTTTACTCCCTCCTTGGGCCCACGTGAGACTGGGTCACAAGTCAAGGAACATAATTGACCTGCATTTGTAATTTGCATATCATCACACAGAGAACAGAAGAGAAATAAGCAAAAAAGACACCTGTCACGAAGGTTCGACCTGAGCTCAATCCTCAAAACTCTAGAAAGAGTGGAAGGCGGGAGCTGCCTCCACAGAGCCATCCTCTGGTCCAACTTGTGTGCTGGGGCATGTGTGCCCCCGCAACCACGCATACGCACATGCACACACTAATAATAAATGAAAAAGAAAACCACTGAAACTCAAGACGTAAGACACAACAATAAACTGGGGAGTGGTGGTCTTCCCGTCACCCCAGCACTCTGGAGGCCATGGTGGTCCTCCCGTCACCCCAGCACTCTGGAGGCCATGGTGGTCCTCCCGTCACCCCAGAACTCTGGAGGCCCTGGTGGTCCTCCCGTCACTGCAGCACTCTGGAGGCCCTGGTGGTCCTCCCGTCACCCCAGAACTCTGGAGGCCCTGGTGGTCCTCCCGTCACTGCAGCACTCTAGAGGCCCTGGTGGTCCTCCCGTCACCCCAGCACTCTGGAGGCCATGGTGGTCTTCCCGTCACCCCGGAACTCTGGAGGCCCTGGTGGTCCTCCCGTCACTGCAGCACTCTGGAGGCCCTGGTGGTCCTCCCGTCACCCCAGCACTCTGGAGGCCATGGTGGTCTTCCCGTCACCCCGGAACTCTGGAGGCCATGGTGGTCTTCCCGTCACCCCAGAACTCTGGAGGCCCTGGTGGTCCTCCCGTCACCCCAGCACTCTGGAGGCCCTGGTGGTCCTCCCGTCACCCCAGCACTCTGGAGGCCGAGGCAGCAGGATTGAGTGACCAGGCTACACAGTGAGACCCTGTCTCTAAAAACCAAGGGAGAACTTACCAGCTTTCGGCCAATGTTAATGCTTCTGGGATGGCCATGAAGACTGTGGCAGAGCCAGCTGGCATTAGGACAGAAGCCAGGTCTCAGGGTACCTTAGGGGTACCTGAGCACCAACGGTCCTGGATTGGGGTGTGGTTTGTGCCTATGACCTGCCTGGCTCTCCTTTTCCACCCTGCAGGGCAAGTGGTCGTTGCCGTGAGTGTCCTCACAGTGTCTTTGTGCAGGCCCCGTGCTGGTGTCTATAACGGTGGAAGGGACCGGCTATTCAGGGAGTATCTACCGTGACCTGGTGTCAGCTTTTGATGTTCTGCAACAAGGCAACATCAGTATATTGTCCCAGCGCTGCCTCCTACATCCCTCAGAACCAGACGCCAGTGGTTACATTGTTATCGGTATTCTTCTAAGAGTGAAGACCGGGGCAAGGGGGCATGTGGACCAGGAGTGAGGCCAGTGCCTTGGGCAGCGGGCAGGGCTCACTAGGTGCTGTCTTCCCAGGTACCATGTATGGTCTGTGCTTCTTCGTCACCCTGTGTGGCAGCTACGTCAGCAGACTGCGGCGTGTCATCTGTGCCTCCTATTACCCATCCAGGGAACAGGTGAGGGGTGCGCACCCAGCAGCTCTCTGCTGCGGCCCTGACGCTAAGCTGTCTGTGTCAGCCCCAGTCTTTGCTCCTCAGTGGAAGCTCTCCGGTGGAGCCGGGAGGGATGATGTCCTTTCAGCCTGGGCTTCACCTCGCCTCCAAGGCTTCCCTAAAGCCACAGCGACATGGGGGTGTGCCCCACGACATCTGTGGTGCAGGGACTCCAGTGAGGCGTGGTGAAACAGTTTGGCTGATAGACATTTAAAGTAGATTAACTTCTTTTACATTTTAAATTTTTAATCATGTGTATATTCTTTTTTTCTGTGTGAGTATATTCCATGTGTTTGTAGGTACTGGAGGCCAGAAGTGTTAGATCCCCTAGAATTTGAGTCACAACCAGTTGTGAGCTGCCTGATGTGGGTGTGGGAACTGGAGTCTTCTAGAAGAGTAATATACACTCATCACTGCTGAGCCATCTCTCCTGCCCCAGGAAGAAAGGCTTTTAAAGAAGCATCACTTAAAAAAAAAAAAAAGAGGTTTACTAATGGATGAAGAGATAAGGAGAGGCCGAGGAGGAATGGCTGACTTTGCTTGGGGGGACCTGAAGGCTTCCTGGAGGAACAGGCATTTGAGCTAAGCCGCGAGGAGCTCAAGGAGTCAGAAGGAAAAGATAGGCAGGGGTGGGGATGGGTGTGGGAGGGCACAGCAAGGCAGGTGGAGCAAGACCACTCCGGGACCCGCCCCACCAGGAAAGGATCTCCTACCTCTACAACTCGCTTCTGCGTCGTCGGACCAACGTGCTGGCTGCAGTGCACCGGGCAGTCATGCGACGGGCAGCTGACCAGGGCCACATGAGTGTCCTCCAGGAGCTGGCCATCAGGTGAGTCCACGGTGCTTCCCTATAGGGATGGGGTGGCAGTCAGCGGTGCTTCCCGAGGGACAAGAGGTTTGGTTGAAGAGGGGTGTACAGCTCATACCTTCATGTCCTGAAGGAAGAATCCAGGACAAGAATTATATTTTATTTAGTTATTATTATTATTACTTGTAAAACCACACTGGTTCTGTTCCACGCTCTACTTGCTACGCGCTACGGGAACTAGGCTGAAAATTTAAAATCACACAAACACAGACAAAGACAGACAGACCAACAGGGCCACGGGGACATCCTTGAGACAAGAATGCCCACTGCTCAGGGGCAGCTTCTATAGGGCTCTGGCCACGCCCCAGCTCTCGGGATCTTTCAGCTGCAGACTCATCAGAACCCACTCCCCTGCCATCAGGGTCTCGTGCTCAGGGCAGAGGAAAACAAGCTGTTTACAAGAAATTCAGGGTCTGGTGGTCTGCAGTCCCCAATAATTACTATTATTATTTTGTTATTTTTTTTTCCAAGGCAGGGTTTCTCTGTCTAATAGCCCTGGCTGTCCTGAAACTTGCTTTGTAGACCAGGCTGGCCTTGAAATCACAAAGATCTGCTTGCCTCTGCCTCCCGATGACTGGGATTAAAGACATGTGCCACCACGCCTGGCTAAGAATTTTATTTTATTTTATTTTATTGTTTTTTAAGACAGGGTTTCTCTATGTAGCTTTGGAGCCTGTCCTAGAACAGGATAGCTCTTGTAGACCAGGCTGGCCTCAAACTCACCAAGATCCACTTGCCTCTGCCTCCCGAGTGCCGGGATTAAAGGCATACACCACCACTGCCCAGCTAAGAATTTTATTTTTTAAAAAAGTGTTTTGCCGGGCGGTGGTGGCGCACGCCTTTAATCCCAGCACTCGGGAGGCAGAGGCAGGCGGATCTCTGTGAGTTCGAGACCAGCCTGGTCTACAGAGCTAGTTCCAGGACAGGCTCCAAAACCACAGAGAAACCCTGTCTCGAAAAACCGCAAAAAAAAAAAAAAAGTGTTTTGTTTTTATTTTATGTGTATGGGTTTCTCCACACGCATGCAAATCTGTGTACCATGTGCATACAATGCCCACGGAGGCCAGAAGAAGGCATCAGATCCCTTTGGACTGGAGTTACAGATGTTGGAATTGAACCCAAGTCCTTTGAAAGAGCAGCCAGTGCTCTTAACTGCTTGAGGCATCTTTGCGGCTCCAAGAATAAACTTTAAGATTTATTCATGTGTACGAGTGTTTTACCTGCATGTGTGTATGTATACCGAGTGCCTGGTGCCCATGGAGATCAAAGTGAGGGAGAGAGGAAGAATGGGGCAATAGAGAAACGGTTGCTACCGTCAGAAGGGCCGCAGCTAGGGTGCTGGACGGTGTCCCTCCAATTTGGAGGTTGGCTCGTCAAACTTGACATGTGCGACCTTTCTTCTAAGGTACCCTTGCCTAAGTCCTTTGCTCAGCCCATTTTTGCCGAATCAGCACTACTGCCTGGGCTGTGGGCAGCCTGAAGACAAAGGGGACATGGAGAACTTTGTGTCCTGCAGTACCCCAGGCTGCAAAGGTGAGAAGCCCTCCCCCTGGAGGACTCGCGGTGTTTGCACAGGATAGTCAACCACGGTTCTTCCCTCACTGTTCGCATGTGCCCGCCCCTCATTACTATGCATATTTAATTTACATAGCTCCTCCCCCAGAATATCAATTCTTCTGGGTGCAAGGGGTACTGAGCAGTTCCCTAAGTGCGTACTTGACAAGGATGGGTCTTCTTTGGAGGGCGGGGAGGCCACAAACTAGGGATCACAGAGAGTGAAGGGTTAGCTGAAGCCTCCTTTCCATCCTGGCCTCCTCTAGGTCTCTACTGCCTCACCTGTTTCCGTCTCCTGGACAACACCTGCTCTGTGTGTGCGTCGCCTCTCTCCATGCAGGGGCACCTGGACCTGGAGCTGTGAGTCTTTCCCGGTGGGGAAGGCACCTGGGTATCTGTGGGGTCAATGGGAATAATGCCCTTCTCCAAGGATATCTGTGGGCCACTGAGATAGCAGGCTTCTCCAGGGACTCCAGCGATGAGGAGGGTCCTCCGCTATGGCTGTCTGCAGCCCGCAGAAGGGCCGCTGAGCAGGAGCTCCAGAAAGCACCGGGAGAGCGCCTCTCAGACAAGCCCCGCCCAACGTCCAGGTGAGCCAGAAGCAGGTGGGGATGGCCCCTGGGAACTGGGGCGTGTTCTGAGCACCTACCCCTAGCCTGCGGTGGCTTACAATGGTGGTAGGCCAGCAGTTCTGTGCGGAGCTCCTGAGGAAGAAGGGAGGGCCCTGTGATGAGAAGATACCGCGACACACTTCCCAGGATAGGCGTGGTGGCGCACGCCTTTTGTCCCAGCACTCAGGAGGCAGAGGCAGGCGGATCTCTGTGAGTTAGAGCACAGTCTGGTCTACAGAGTGAGTTCCAGGACAGCCAGGAATAGAAAGAAACCCTGTCTCGGGGTAGGGGGGGGGCACCAAACCCAAAACTTCACAGAGAAGGAGGAAAATTGGCTGGGTTTGGGGCCAATCTGGTGGTTTGTCAGGCTAAGGGAGGCCAGGAAGCTGTGGCCTCTGTGAGTTTGGAGAATGTTAAGCATTTAGGAGGGTAAATAAAGCCTAGGGTGTGTGTGTGTTTGGGTGTGTGGGAGAGAGAGAGAGAGAGAGAGAGAGAGAGAGAGAGAGAGAGAGAGAGAGAGAGAGAGAGAGAGAGAGAGATGGCAGGAAAGCTTCATTGGACATTTGAAGATTTTAGGCGTTGAGGGATGCATTCACATTTATCTGTGTTTGTTTTGAGACGAGGTCTCAAAGTGTAGCCCTGGCTGTCCTTGAACTCCGCAGACCAGGCTGGACTCACTAGATCCACCTGCCTCTGCCTCCCAAGTGCTGGGATTAAAGGCGTGTGGGATCATTCCTGGTCTTGGCTTCAAATGTTCTGCAATCCTTCCTGTTTGAGCTCTGGGATTACAGTCCTGTACCACTGTGCCTACTTCTTTCTTTTCCTCACCCCCTCTCTTCCTTTTTCTTCCTCATCCTCCTCCTCTGTGGTGTTAGGGGTCTAACCCAGAGCCTTGCACAAGCAGGGTTTGGCTTTTTTTTCTTTGAGAAAGGGTCTCACTATATCACCTTGGTTTGCCTGGAAATGTTAGGGTTAAAGGTGTTGCTCTTACCACCAGGACAGTCTCTCTCTCACACCCCACAATCTCCCTGTCTCACACCACAGTCTCCCTGTCTCACACCACAGTCTCCCTGTCTCTCACACCACAGTCTCTCTGTCTCTCACACCACAGTCTCTCTGTCCCTCTCACACCACAGTCTCTGTCTCTCTCACACCACAGTCTCCCTGTCTCTCACACCACAGTCTCCCTGTCTCACACCACAGTCTCTCTGTCTCTCACACCACAGTCTCTGTCTCTCTCACACCACAGTCTCTCTCTCTCTCACACCACAGTCTCTCTGTCTCTCTCACACCACAGTCTCTCTGTCTCACACCACAGTCTCTCTGACTCACACCACAGTCTCTCTGTCTCACACCACAGTCTCTGTCTCTCTCTCACACCACAGTCTCTCTGTCTCTCTCACCACAGTCTCTCTGTCTCTCTCACCACAGTCTCTCTGACTCACACCACAGTCTCTCTGTCTCACACCACAGTCTCTCTGTCTCTCTCTCACCACAGTCTCTCTGTCTCTCTTACACCAGTCTCTCTGTCTCTCACACCACAGTCTCTCTGACTCATACCACAGTCTCTCTGTCTCACACCACAGTCTCCCTGTCTCACACCACAGTCTCTCTGTCTCTCTCATTCCACAGTCTCTCTGTCTCACACCACAGTCTCCCTGTCTCTCATACACCACAGTTTGAGTTCTTTTTATTTATTTCTTGTTCACTGAAATAGGACTTTTTGCGTGTCAAGGATGTCCTTGAACTCCTTTCCCTAAGGCTGGGATTTTCCGTGTGGTTCATACACCTTGTGGTCTTCAAAAGTGTGTGTGTGTGTGTGTGTGTGTGTGTGTGTGTGTGTGTGTGTGTGTGGTGGCCGTCCAGGCCACTCAGTCCTACATAGTGAGACCATTTTAATAAACAAACAAGTTTGAGTGAGTTCCATGCTAACCAGGTCATTTGGACAAGACCAGAAAGACAAAGGAAAAGAGTGAGCTAGACAGACAGCCTTGAGGTCAAGAATATTTCCAAGTTGGGGCTGGAGAGATGGCTCAGAGGTTAAGAGCACTGATTGTTCTTCCAAAGGTCCTGAGTTCAATTCCTAGCAACCATATGGTGGCTCACAACCATCTGTAATGGGGTCTGGTGCCCTCTTCTGGCCTTCAGACATACATGGAAGGAATGCTGTATACATAATAAATAAATATTTTTTAAAAAAAGAATATTTGCAAGTCAGGCAGTGGTGGTGATAACCTCTAATCCCAGAATCTGGAGTTGTTCAACGCTAGCCTGGTCTACAGAATGAGTTCCAGGACAGTCAGGACTATGCAGAGAAACCCTGCCTCAAAAAACAAAAACAACACAGCTAATAGCTGTCTATGATTCCAGTTTCAGGGGATCCAACATCCTCCTCTGGCCACCAGACATGCATGCAACAGTTACCCATACAAACAAGATATATAGACTGGCCGGGTGGTGGTGGCGCACACCTTTAATCCCAGCACTGGGAGGCAGAAACAGGCGGATCTCTGTGAGTTCGAGGCCAGCTTGGTCTACAAGAGCTAGTTCCAGGACAGGAACCAAAAAGCTACAGAGAAACCCTGTCTCAAAAAAAAAAAAAAGATATATAGTCAGAAATGGCTTTGTGGTTGGAACACTCGCTATTTTTCCAAAGGATCTGAGTTCAATTCCCAGCATCCGTGCTCGGGGATGGGGACTCATAACCACCTGCAACTCCAGGAAATCAGATGTGTCTCTGGACCAGCACCTACACACATGGCAGATACTGACCCAGGTGGACATACAATGCATAAAAATATAACAAAAAGTTTTAAAGAGAAGGGAGAACTGGAGAGGGGGAGAGCAGGAAGGAATCTATTATTGAAAATTCCCATACGCTAAGGAGACAGAATGGCTGGGCAGGAGGCTGTTTCAGCCATTGGCGGTCGGAAGATGAGATACTAAGAACGCTGGATCTACTAGGCTTGGGGAAGAAGGAGAAACAGGACTGGCCGGATTTGAAACCAAGAGGGTGTCTATAGGGTGTGTAGCTAGAACTACCCAGGGAGCAGATGCAGAGATAGATGTGCAGCAGGACTCTGGACTGGAGGTGTCTCTTTAGGAAGTTGCTGACTTGAGAGAAAATGGGGCGGTGGTGGCGCACGCCTTTAATCCCAGCACTGGGAGGCAGAAGCAGGTGGATCTCTGTGAGATTGAGGCCAGCCTGGTCTACAGAGCTAGTTCCAGGACAGGCTCCAGAACCACAGAGAAACCCTGTCTTGAAAAACCACAAAACAATAGAGCTCAACTGTAAAGCCGAGGGGAAAGAGAGGCTGAGGAAAGCAGGAAAGCCTAACCCTTATTAGGCCAGATGTGAGCAATAGGCTTGGGACCAACACTCACTCCATAGCTGAGGGACCAGACCACTGGTGTGGTTTGAGGAGACATATTTCATGGCATCAGGATGGCGAAAACCAGGTCATGAAGCAGCTGACAAAAGTGACTCAGAAGCCGAGTATGTGGCTTCTGTGTGAGGAAGAGGCTTGGGATCCCTTCAATATAACTTCTGTGATTAAAAAATAGAGGGCTGATTTAATTCCATCATCTGTTTCTGAGACAGGGTCTCTCTCACTGTGTAGCTCCTGGCTGACTAACCGGGCATTTGTTATGTGTACCAAGCTGGCCTTGAATTCACAGGGGTCCACCTGCCTCTGCCTCCAGAAGGGCTGGGATTGAAGGTGTGTGTCCCTCCGGCTTAATACGGTCTAGGCTGGTCTTGAACTTTTAGCCCTTCTGCTTCAGTCTCCGTAGAGGAGAGGTCATGTGCCACCCTGCGTGACTCGAAGAAAGGAAGCTCGGTGATAAAGAATTGGCTTTACACATAAGGGATATAGCACCAAAAGATGTTTTTATATCCTAGCACATGGAAGAGGCCAGCCTAGACCAGATAGTAAGATCATCCTAAAAATAATACACATATTAAACCGGAGGGACACACATCTTTAATCCCAACCCTTCTGGGGGTCTAGGAATGTAGTGGCCGAGCACCTGTTGGGCACCCACAAAGTCTGGGGTTCAATCCTAGGTCTGGACTAGGATGCAGGAAGAGAGCATGCTGAGGTAGGCCAGGAGAGTGTGGGTGAGGGGCATCCGAGTGCACTGAGAGGAGCCTTCAGAACAGTCCAGCCTGTTCCAGCTCCCTTTTCTCTAGAAAGGAGGAGGCAGACACCTCACAGAGACCAGAGTGGGTGGTGGAGGCTGCGATGCTGGCAGTGGGGAAGAGTGTGCAGAGAAGCTGGGGAGGCTGAGGGATCCCCAGGGAGGGTTAAGGCGGGTGATGGGGAGGGAACCTCTGTACGATGGCTGCTCCTGTGAGCCTGGTCAGAGGGTTGTTTTTGTTTTTTGTCTTTGGTGACAGGTTCTCAACACTGTAGGCCTGAGTGTGTAGGGATTGTTCTCTCTTGGCTTTCGTAAGGCTTACCACATGGTCTCTCTTGAGTTTGAAGGTTGAAGACTTTTTCCGGATAGGTCAGAGGGCAGGATGAGAAGAAAATGGAGGCATCTTCAGTAACTGAGATGACCGCCTTTGAGGAGCACAATGGCTGACCCCCTGGCTGGGTTGGGGATGGTGTTCTAGCTATGTCCTCCCTAACTGTGAAGAACACTGGTGAAGCCAGTGTGGTGGCGCACGCCTTTAATACCAGCACTTGAAGGCAGAGGCAGGCGGATCTCTGTGAGTTCAAAACCAGCCAGGTCTACAGAATGAGTTCTAGGACAGCCAGAGCTACAGAGTAACCCTGCCTAGAAAAATAACCAAAAAACAAGCTAAGCTGAGCAGGGACGGTGGTTAAGGCCGCCTGCCAGCAGCTTCGAGCCTACCAAGCCTTCCTCTCCTCCTAGTGACCAGGACAAAGGGAACGCACCTGAAAAGAAGCCCTTGCAGCCCCTCCCCGGAGCTCGTGAGATCGAAGGCCTTCCCTTGTCCCCTGAACCCCAGGGACCACTTCAGAAATCCACTGCCCCCAAAGCAAACCCCTCTCCAGCCTCAGAACCTCCTGACCCCTCCCACTCACCCCCAAAATAAAGGAACCAAAAGTGGACACAAGTATGAATCTTAAATTATTATTCTTTCTTCCATCACTTACACCCAAGGTGGGGGTAGGGGGAGATGAAGGGGATGGGGGAGGGGGAAAACGCTTTCCCCCACTAAGGCACTGAGTGGGAAAGCCGCAAGTAGAGAGAGTGGAAGTCACAGTGTCTCCACTCTCTGGGACTAAGCCCCAGGTTTCTCCAGCCCTGGGCTCCCCTATCACCTGAATTGCTAAGATGAGGCCCAGGGCTCCCGACCTCCCTTCTAATATATTACATCATCACTTTTTAAATAGATACAGGGACTGGTCCCGCCACCCCTCCCTGTCTGACCCCTCCCCACTGTTGGGGGTACCTGGGCAGCTGTGCAAATGGGCAAGGAGGTGCATGGGGAGAGGAGAGCACCGGGCCCCTGAACCTGCCCCTTTTAAGGAGGGGGAAGGGCCACCAGGCCAAAGGGGGTAGGGGAATAGTGCAAGGCAGAGCCCAGGCCGCAATGGGGGTCCAGCACCCAGCGGGGAAGGGGTAGGGTGAAGATTCTTCTCCA
Source organism: Microtus pennsylvanicus (assembly GCF_037038515.1). Classification (NCBI taxonomy): domain Eukaryota; kingdom Metazoa; phylum Chordata; class Mammalia; order Rodentia; family Cricetidae; genus Microtus; species Microtus pennsylvanicus. The sequence continues at coordinate 122,948,456 of NC_134585.1, read as the reverse complement.
CCCCAGGAGAATTGGTAGTTTAAAATGTGAAATTGGATTTCAACAAGACCATCAGAAGAGGCTATGTACAGAACGGGGGTGGACTCAGTCCTAAGAGCAACGGGCAAGGTCTAAGGAACGGACTCCTTTCCCCTAGGTCTGCTCCTCAGCTCACTTAGCTACCGTGTTGGCAAGGGGGCACCCGTTCACAGGCCAGGATGGCTGGGTGTGACACTAGCTCACTGAAAGTGGTCGCTGCGGGGCGCTCGCCCTTACAGGGCATGGCCACCAGATGGCGCTGGCTTGCCCGCGCCCTGCAAGGCTACCTCAACCCCTCACCCCAACCTACACCCAGCGCCTGCCAGCCCGGGGGCGGCGTGAGTCAGGGGCAGCAAGCAGCAGAGGCGGCTCCAGCTTGCACCTGGGCGGGGAGGTGGGGAGGAGAAGAGGGTAAGACGCCCGGCCCGCCCTGCCCTCTGGCCCCAGGGAGGGAGCGCCAGGAACAAGACATTCCCTGCCCCGGGACGCGGGAGGGGAGAGGTGGAGAGCTCCCTTAGCTGGGAGGAGCCCTTATGCTACCCCCCAGGGGCGGGCGAACCAATCAAGCCACCCTGCCCCCTTCTCCAGGACCCCATGACTCAGCATTGGAACTGGGTGGAGGGGGGGGGGAACTGGGATGGCTCCGTCCTTACAGGCCCAGTTTCCCCCACCCCGCACCCCAATCTTTCAAGCTTCTACCATGTTACCCCCACTTACCCTTCCTTTGCCACCCCCCTTTGCATAATTTACTGCCAGGAAAAGGGAACAGAAACCAGGAAGGAGGGGTCTCGGAAGGGAGGGGCAGTCCACCCCCTCACACACAACCAAAACCCAGGGGGCATGGGAGTGCGACAAGGCTTTGGTCCCAAGCCCCAGACTCCTAGAAACCCGCATAGCCGAAGTGGGACCCCACAAATCAAAGATAGATTATTGCTTCAATTCCCCAGTAGCAGCTGGGGACAGGGACCCTACCTTTACTGTGTGTGTAAATATATGTACGTGTGCAGTGCCCGTGACATACAGATACACACACATAGATATTTCATGTATAACGCCTTGGGTGATCACCCCAATCTAGAGAGCTTGTGCCCCAAAACCTCAGCTTGAAATTGGAATGAAGGCTCCTGGGGAAAAGGGGGTTGATTCTGATGCCAACGAGGCTCAGGATCCCTGACCACTTGTCTTATGTGCTCCCCATTGTGTGGCACGGCATCCCAGGCCTGTGCTGTTCCAGCCTGGCCATTCACCCTCTTTTAAGAGGACTCCATGGCACCTTCAGCCTGTGGTGTGGTAGGTGTCCCCTCCTCCTCCTCCTCAGGGGGCCCTTGTGTAGTGACTGGGGGTCCTGTGGGGGCTGACTGCTCCCAGAATCGGGCCAGAGTGAGGCGGAAGGTGTCCAGGTGGCCATTGGAGAGGTCAAGGCCAGCGGGGGATGGGGTGGTGGTCGAGGGGGGCGGGTAGTGCGGTGGCGCATCATCTTTGCGGCGCCTTCGGGTGCGCACCTCCAGGCAGTTCTGGCCCTTGAGATGGCGCTGCAGGTGGTCCTCCTTGGCGAAAGCCTTGTGGCACAGGTGGCACTCATAGGGCCGGTCCCCAGTGTGCAGGTGCATGTGGTTCTTGAGGTCGTAGCTATGCAGGAAGCGGGCTGGGCAGTGTGGGCACGAATAGGGGCGCTCTCCTGTGTGCTTCCGCATGTGGATCTTCAGCTTGTCATTCCTGGTGCAACCAGGGGAAAGGGTGGCACCGGTCAGGCCTCCAGCCGCTCGCAGGCCTCATCCCACTCTCATCCCTCCCTGCTCTTTCCCCAGCACTGCCCCAGGATACTCTTTCTGATTGGCTCCTAGCTTAGTGGGCCCTGCACCACCTGCACCTTTGTACCCAGGCAACCTTCTTGGGCACTAGACAGTTTACAGGCATCCTCTCTGGTTGCCTCTTTTGGCCTCCCAGCTCGTTCCAGGAACCCACAAGAGTTCTGGTCCCCACTAGAACCATCTGCGGTCACTCTCTCAGATCCCATACCCACCTCAGCCCACTCTGGGCCCTGGGCCCCACTCGGTGCTCACCTGGTGAAGCGGACACCGCAGACCTCACAGGCAAAGGGCTTCTCACCCGTATGGGTCCTCATGTGGCGTGGCAGTTTGCCTGCTCCGTGGATTATCTTGTGACACACTGGGCACTCTTGGGGCATCTGTGAACGGCGTTTGCGCACCAGCTTGTCTTGGCCATCCAGGCCTGGTGCCAGGGCGTCCTGGTGCAGGGAACTTAGGTAGGCCATCAGGTCAGGATCGATGGTATCTTCATCTGAGCCCAACTCCTCTGGTGATAGTGAGGGCTCGTTACTCTGTGTTAGCCCATAGGCTGGGGGATATGCCAGCTCCTCCTCCTCTTCCTCACCCTCGCAGACCTCATAGTTCAGGGGCCCCTCAGGAGGTGAGGCAGCACCAGCGGGAGGACTGTAGCTGTCCCCAAGCCCACTGCCCCCAGTGTTGCCCACTCTACTAACCACCCCTTCTTCTTCGTAGCTCAAGGGATGGGTGAGTACCGTGGGCTGCTCAGGGACCAGATGGTTTGCTCGGGCCCCCTTGGTTTGAAGAAAAGCTTTTCGGGGTTTGCGACTGCGGCGGGCAACAGGTCGAGGTGGCGGTGGCGGTAGGAGGAGGGGCACCTGTGGAGGGCTATCTTCACCATTGGGCACTCCCGAAGCTGAGGCTGTGGAGGTGGCAGTGGCAAAAGCCTCCAGGTACTGTCGGGCTCGCTCACAGTCATCCTCATCTGGGCTAGGGGCTTCTAGCCCACTACCTTGTAGAATCTCCATGCAGGCAGCAATGACACAGGGGATTTCCAATAGCCGCGCAGCTTGGAGGACGGCTGGCATGTTGGCGCTGCTGGTTGTCAGTGTGGCTGTGTAGGCAAATTCAAGCAGGGCACCCAGGGCCTCTGGCCCTACAAAGTCCAGCTCACACACACCGGCCCCTGCTCCTCCGGTAGCCGTCCCGCCACCTCCTCCTGTTCCCATAACCGTGCTCCCCCCACCCTCCGTGAAGAGCTTCTTGAAGTAGTGGCTGCAGGCGGCCAGCACAGCCCTGTGGGTGCGGTACTCCAGCCCCTGCGTCCTGATGGTGAGGTCGCATAGATGGCCCAGCTGGCGCTGCTCATTGAGGCAGCTCAGCAGCTCACTGCTGTGGTCTGGGAATGGAATGCCAATCAAGTCATCTTCAGGGCTCCCCATCTTCTCCTGCAGGGTCAAGGACAGGGTGAAGTTAGAGCCCTCCTTCCTGTATGGGGAGCTGGCTTTCTTACTGGAGGAGGGCCCCATACTGGCCACTCTTTTAAGTGCCTTATGTTTGTTAGTATCCCATACCCTTCCAAAGTGTGACCTCCTTCTACGTCAAGTACAAAGGAACTGCTGTTTGGACAGATGAAGCAACTGGCTTTCCAGGTGAGGTGCCACACGAGTAGGGCCACCGGCAGCCCCAGCCCCCCCTCACCTTCCCTATCCCCTTGTCCTTAAGAAAAACCACTGAGCTGGGCAGAGGTGGCGCACGCCTTTAATCCCAGCACCCGGGAGGCAGAGGCAGGTGGATCTCTGTGAGTTCCAGGTCAGCCTGGTCTACAGCAAGTTCCAAGACAGGCTCCATAGCTACAAAGAAACCCTGTCTCGAAAAAAAAAAAAAAGGTTTGGGCTTCAGAAAACGAACTAGAAGGACTAGAAGGACATGGTGACACTGGCTTGCTTCAGACATCTGCAAACTGGGGAATGGTCTCTGGTAGAACCTCCTGGTAGCTCTGGTAGAGGCCAAGGAGACTTCAGAATGATAACACACCAAAGTTGTCAGGGAAGGCATGTCTCGGTTCTGTCACAAGCATACCCTACAAACAAAAGGAACCATCCTCGCCAGATGGTGGTGGGGCTGCGCAGGTCTTTAATCTCAGGGGATAGAGGTGGGCAGATCTCTGTGAGTTCAGGGCCAGTCTGGTCTACAGAGAGACTTCTAGGACAGCTAGGAGTACACAGAGAAACTCTGTCTCAAAAAGCAAATAAAAGAGTCATCCTCTTCCTCCTCATGCCCCCGCCCCCAGAAAGCCACCCAAAGTTCATCTTTCCTTCAAGATCCCCGCTCCCCACATCCTCCCTCATGGCCAAGGAGCAAGATGCTGGGGTGTCACTGGCGCAGGTACTTCCTGCCCCCCCAGATAAGCATCACCCCTGCTGCTGAAAGGCCAAGTCCCACCCCTGCCCTCCCTCTTAAACTGTACCATCTCTCTTCCCCGTTCCAGAGGACCCTGCCTCTCCAGAAGCAACCTTAAGTGTTTCACCATCCACAGGGGTGGGAAGGGCAAGGGTTGGAGAGTGGCCTAGTTGAGTGACCTTGAACAAGTAAGTCTGTGTGGTAAGGGGCCGGTGTACCAGGCATGGCACAGTGCCTAGCACACAGTAAGGGCTCAGTCAGTGGTCTGGCCAATACTTTCCTATTACACAAGAAGGGGTTGGGGATACCAAGTGTGGTGGCGCACACCTTAAATCCCAGCACTTGGGAGGCAGAAGCAGGTGGATCTCTGTGAGTTTGAGGTCAGCAAAGTTAACTTCCAGGACAGTCAGAGCTCTGTAGAGAGACTCTGTCTCAAACAAAACAACAACAACAACAACAACAACAACAACAACAACAACAACAACAACAACAACAACAGGGGCTGGGTAGAGAAGCTGCAAGAGCCCAGTCCATCTGTGCTGACAGGTTTAGTCTAGAACAGTGGTTCTCAACCTGTGGGTCTGGACTCCTCTGGATTCCAGCTGGCGGCACTTTTACAGGGGTTGGGAAACACAGACATTTGCATTAAACTACAGTTGTGCAGCAGTGATCAGAAGAATCTTATGGCTGGGGTCCCGACAAGGTGAAGGACTTTTAAAGGGTCTCAGCGTTAGGAAGGTTGAGAACCACTGGCCTAGAGCTAACAGAGACTGGAGAGCTGGGCTCAACCAGGCTTGAGTTTGAATTCTTAGCTTTGGTCTTAAGCAAGTGATTTTATCTCTGAGCCTCTTTCCTCATCTTGATACTGGATAATTCCAGCTGACTCCAGGGGTTGAGAGGGGTAAGTGAGGCCAGGTGTGGCAGAAGGCCTGACACACAGTAGGACTCAGTCAGTAGTTCAGCCTCTGGGTAGATTCCAGCGCACGCGGCCCTGCTGGGAGACAGGTCGGCCTCTCTCCTCCCTGAGGGAGCCAGGGAGCTGCCTGACCTTGGACAAGTCACTTCCTTTGCGCTGAGGCCTAGTCCTCGGTAAAGGCGACAATCCTTAGGGCAAGTCCCTCTGACATTTTGTCAGTGTCCTCCCTGACGTTCCAACAGCTGGTCAACCCTAGCCATCTTTGGGAAAGACTTTTGGGGGGTGGGGGTGGAAGTCAGGGGCTACACTGTCACAGTGGCCGACTTGCTGGCCACCTTCACCGCAAAGATGGAGCGCTATATGAAGCGAACGGGGGGGGGGGCACTTGTCTGCTTGGATGTGACACCTGGGAACCCTCAATAGCTCATCTGTCCCCACCTTAAGCCCCCAGACCACTTCTCCTCCTAGGGGACCAAGCAGTATGGAGTCCTCTCCCCTCCCCGTACTTTACATATGGTTAGAAAGGCCCCAGGACTTAAGAATAAACAAAAATCAGGTGGGTACCAAGAGTAGAAGCAGCAGCCGTGGCTGGCTGCCACTTAAACAGCAGTGGGCACCCTCCTGGGCACAAGTGCATCATATTCCTCCTAAGGGGCACGGGTGGAGCTATCCTTGCTGCCCATTGGCTGAGCTGGGCACCTGGAGACACGTGGCTCACCCCATCCTTCACCCTCCTTCCCTACCCACTCCACCTATTCCCGTTGGTAAACCTGTCTCCTTTCTCCCACCCCAGGGCTGATCTCCATGGCAACTTGGTATGGCAGGTGCACTGTTTGGCTGATCTTGCTATCAGGGCACAGGTCCGAGTGGTTCACCACCAACTCACTCAGGGCTCGGGCAAGGGTGGGTGTTTAGTTCCTTAGGCCCAGATCCAATGCCTATGGCCACAAGGTATCGAGGAAGGACTAGAGAGGCAGATGGCATACAGCGGAGGAGAGGGTGTTCTGGGAAATCCCCTAGCCCTGGCACCCATACCAACTGAGGTGCCACCTGGAACTCTGATGGTGCCAACCAGGCCAAGGGGGCACTCCTAGCTCTATCATATGGGAGGAGTTGGTGGGGTGGAGGCCTCCCCTTCTTTCTGCCAGGGTGGGGCACTGGTGCCAGTGTGCCCACCCCACCTTGGGCACCCTTCCCACATCTGTATCCCAGAGGGCCCAGTCCCCTTGAGACGCCCCATGTAGGCAGCCCATCCCCACCCAGCCTGGCATGCCCCCTCTTGCTAAGACCTTGTGGGCATGGGTGTGTGTGGTGGTTGGGGGGGGCAGCTGTGCCAGGGAACCAGGCAAGGTCTGTTTGGTCTGTTTGCCTGGTAGGGGAAAGTACTGGGGGCCCCGCCCCATCACTCCCCTCTTTCTTGCCACCCCCCCAGGCTCCCCTCATTGTCAGGCCTGCTAGACCGGCCAGGCCAGTGGGCAGCTTTCTTGAAACCAGGCCCTGTGAAAAGCCTGCACCATCTTTGGTGGGGGGAAAACTTGAGGGTGACATGGTGAAGGGTGACAAAGATGGGAGTCCCTATGGTACCCAGCAGTACCGTCTACCAGACAGCCAAACACAGAGGGTGCTGGCCTTGAGAAGACAAAGGCAGCTAGAATCTTCCAGGTGCTGACCTTAGGCAGCTTCCAGACTAGGGCTGAGGGGCTCCAGGGCCAACCATGCCGGTCTGAGCCAGCTGAAGGGCAGGCATAGGAGGCCCTGAATGGGGCAGCCAAGTAAAGCTGGCTCCCCCTTCTCCCCACCTTGGGGATTAGGGGACTGAGGCTTAGTGTGGGGGGCAGCCGACAGAACCAGGATTAGTGGCGTAGAAAATAGATGTGGGCTGATACACAGCCGCACAGAGCATCACCCCCCACCCCGCCCCCATTCCAAGGCCCCTTCTCTGCCAGGGAACCAGAGAGGGTGAGGACCAGGCGGAAACACCTTCCTGCTAGGGATGACTGAGACCCAAGACTGCCCAGGGCTCCTGGTGCCTGGGCTGGTCACCCCTCCCCCCCTCTTTCTCCTTTCTGCCCCCACCCCCTAACCCCAGCTCCAGCCTCAGGTTCTCTTCCTGTTTTTTTGGAGCGCAGTTTGCACGAAGCTAGGGCTTTGGCCTGTGGCTGGACCAGAAGGATAGGGAAAACTGGACAGACAGTTCAAAGTTCTCGGGGACCCAGGAATCCATATTCCATGATTCCCTCCAACCTTTCTGGGGCCAAAGGGTCACTGACATCTTAACTGCTCGGTTTCAGGCAGGTGAGGCGGCTGAGCCACATATCACTGGAGGACTGGAAGAACTTACACAGACAGGGCCAAAAGACAGGTCCTGGGTCCAGGGATGCCCAAGACACTTAAAGGAGCTCTCCTCTGCAGCCCCTCTAAACTTGTACATGTCTTTCCCATCCCCCCATGTGACGCTTCCCCCCCTCCTAACCTCACCACCCCCAGCACTCACACTTCCTGGGGGCCAAGGCGGGGAAGAGAGACCGCAAGCCACGAAGGGGGAAGGAGGCAAGGGGAGTTGGCTGCTTCCCGGTGCGGTGGGGGTTAAGCTCCCACCAGGTCCCGAGCCTGGTGCAGGGCTCCTGATTTGAAGGTTACCACCATGCTCCTTTTCTCTCTAGCATACGACCCTTTAGCCCATCAAGGGGAATGGACCGAGATCAAGATGGCGGAGGAAGGAATGGGGCGCTGCTCACATCTCCACCTCTGTGGACCCCAGCTCACGGGCAGCCCCTGACTTTCAGCCTTCCTTGTTTGGACCTCTCTTTCAGTCTTTCAGCCTTCTTCTTTCCACCGGCTGTGGCCTCTTCCCAGCACAGGATTGAACCTGTGTTCCCTTCCTTAGTTCTGATGGGCTTTCTCGTCTCTCCCATCTTGTCCCACAGGCTGCTGCTAGGAACCGTCCTCAGAGATTTTCTTCCCATCTCCCATCACTTCTCTCACTGACCTCTCCTGAGCCCAACATCAACCACGCTCCAAGTGTCCCTCTCCAAGCCTGTGCAGGGCAGACACGGCCGAAGAGCCAAATCAAGACTCGGGCTTCTTCCACAAAGCCTGGTCTTAATGAAGAAATGGTTTAATTTTGGGTACCCATACCTGCCTTGTGAAGGAAGCAGAGGACCAAAATTTGGGAGCCACTTGGAGAAAAGAGGTGGGAGAGGTAGGGTGCACAGCGAGAGCGGATGTGGGGTAAGGGGGGACAGCAAGTGCCTCTCTGCCCGTCAGAGTTTCCAGCCCTGAAGCTACTGGACTTTCCCCAGAAAGTGGCCACCCTGAGCCAGGTAACCATTCACTGGACAGACCCTGGTCATCAGGGTTCCCAGCAGAGTCCGGCTAGCCAGTGCCAGCTCTTCTTAGGGCTAAGGAGAATACTCAAAGTGCCAGGGTCTACCTTGTATCCCCCTCCCCCCAAGCCATATCTTTGGCTGGGTAACTAAGCTGGCTGGTAACTCCACACCCGCTTAGCCGCAGGCAGAAACCTGAGCCCCCCCAAGCCCCAGAAGACACCCCAGCCGGGTCCCCGGAGCCCAGCTCCCTGTAGGCCTGTCCAACCTCCTGACCCGGCCCAGCAAGCAAGCTTCCGTGGAACCTTTCTTCTGCCTTTCTTGGTCTGCTTGGGTCCCTTAGACTCTGAAGCCTCCCCACACTCCAGTGCCTCAGCTCCTCTTCCCTAAAGCCTCCAGTTAAACCTGGGCACCCTCTTCCTAGCCTGTTTTTCAGCCCTCCTCTGACCCTTGGCCAATTCTAGGCCTCCGAGCCTCCCCTGGGGCCTGACCTCCTGAGCCAGAGTAGGGCCTACTCACCTGAACGCTGAGGGGCCTTGCCGGCAACTCCTCCTGGTCCCTGGGGGCAGCACGTTGGGAGGGTGGGGGAGGGATAACTGGGGGGGGCAGGGTGTCTGTTCCCCCACTCCAGCTCCCTCCTTCAAAGGGGCCGCCCACGACCTGGCCCAGTCCCTCCCCCTACAGCCTTAACCCTCTGGGTGCTGTCCCCCTCCCCCAGCTTGGAGGGAGGGGTTACAGAAGAGCTGGCAGCGTGGGAGAGGGCCCAGAGTCTGCCTGCAGTGCCCAAAGCCCCAGCTGTCCCCACCCCCGCCTGTCCTTGCTCAGTCCTAAAGGGGGAAAAAGGTGAGGGGCAGGAAAGGTAGGAGCTAGGCCAGTCCAGGAGGACAGAGGTGAGGAGGAGCAACGGGAGAGGTTGCTGGAGGTGGGACCAGGAGAAGGAAGAAGGGAGGGGAGGGGGAGGAGGGGAACTCTGGACAGTCAGTGCCAAGGGTGACAGGTGCCCAGGTCCCAGCCCCTCGGGGTATGTGGGATTATGGGACCATAAGGAGACCCTCCAGACCCTAGAAAGCCCTTGCCCCTTGCTGGGAGCTGTCCGGATTCTCTTCACCTTGTACCAGGCTGGGGCCCTCAGGGGCTGGGCAAGGCGGCACCCGCCCTCCTCACAGCCTCACCCCAAACCCACTCACATACCACAGTTCCTCGCCAGGGCGCCAGTCCTGCCAACCAGGCCAGGGGGCAGCACTCATGCCAGGACCCCAGTGACCAGGGGGACAGAGCTGGCTGAGGAGGGGTAGACATACTGGGGGAGCTGTAGGCACCGAAAGAGGAAGGAGCTGGGAGGGGGCATCTGCTGGGAAGCTCCTAGCCCCACCCCTTGCGCAAGCTACTGCTCCCCTGGCTGGTTGGGTGGGACCCGCCTGGGCCTGAGGGGCAACTCAGGAAAGCTCTGAGAGGAGATGAGTGGCCACAGAATGTCATGCAACTCCTGGAATTTCTTACTCTTGGGATGAAAGATACCCCAGTGTCCTCCAGAGAGTAGGCCATCCCAGGTCCTGGTAGGCTCAGAGAGAATCACAGAAATGTCCCCTAAGATACCCCCTCCCTGCTACCCCCAACAGCTGCTGGCTCAGTGCCGCTGGCCTGTTGCTCCTCACCGGCTCCCGGCCTGGCTGGCAGCTACCCACCAGGATGCTGGCAGTCCTGCCCGCCTCTCCCTCCTACCCCCTGCTCGCAGTGCCCTATGCCAATTGTGGGCCTGGGGTGGGGGAGGGTCACTTCTATGCCTTGGTGCCAGGCAGGCGGGCCCAGGCCCCTGAGGTCCTATAGATAAGCCCCAGGACCCTGTCCTTAAGCCACCTCCTTAAGAGGAAGCATATTGCTCAGGGCTGATACAGAACGCGGATAGACCTATGAGCAGTTACTGAAGGATCCACGCCCCAAGGTGGGGACCAGTGTCTCTCCTGTCACCAGGCGCCAATCTTCCAGCACTCCCCCTGCAAATGCTTGGGCACCAAAGTCCCTGCAATTCCTAAGAGCCCCAGTCTAATGCCTAGAGCTTGTGAGGGAGCAGGGTGGGGCTGCTCCCTGCCCTTTGATCCCCATAAAGGGAGGGAACTAGCCTGGAGGGCAGGGGGGCAAGGGAGGAGTTCATGGGGCCCCTCATTTCCCCTGCCAGGGGCATCAGGGCAGGGTGTGGGCATCTCCTGGGTGGGGCTCATCCTAAGGTGAGGATGGGTAGTATGTCTTAGCATGAGAGGTGCATGTCAATACGTGGTGTTATATGGGAATATAATGGTAAGAACAAAGTAAGGAGAATACAGAGGCTCTCTACGTTGCAACCCATCCCAGTCCCGACTTTACCCTTACCCAGAAACACTTTCAGACTCAACCAAATTGAGATCTCAAAGAGGACTACAACTCCCAGTGTGCACCACAACTGTTTTACATGTACCTTGGGAGTTGTAGTTCCCTTAAGGGGCCCTGGGTTCTCTTCCCAAGAGCTTAGTGGGTAGGTTAGGGAGAGAATGGTCATGGACCTCCCCAAAGCACAGCACTATTTAAGAAGAGTAAAAACAGGCTAGGAGGTTCATGGTGGGGAGAGAAGACCCCCTTATTCCAGGCAAAGGGGGAAGAAAGAAGGAAGGAAGGTCGAGAGGATGTCTGTTGAAAGGGGCATATGGGTGGGGAGGAGCTGGGGGGGGGGTGGAAACAGGAAGGAAATTGAAGCCAGAGACATGAAGTCGAAAGCAAGTTCTTGGGGGAGCCCCACTCTGAGGCGTGGCAGAGACTGGGAAGACATTTCTCCTGTCATTCTGGTGACCTGGGAAGGCATAAGAGGAATTAGTGATGTTCAGTGGTATCGAAGTAACGTACTGTGTGTGTGTGTGGGGGGGGTTATCGGCTCCATTTGCCCGTCACCAGCCCTCTTTTGCCAAGGGCACCCTCAAACTCTGGGTGCGGTATAGGCATTTGCTGGGTAGGAAGCCCCGAAGGTCCTTAGGAAAGCTAGAAGGAGAGGGGGAGTTGGGGTAAGGGCCCGATGGCAAGTACACTGAAGGCAGCTGCGGGTTAGGCCCAGGTGTGAGGTCAGCGTAATGGCAGGACGGAGACCACAGAAGCCTCGGGGAGGAGTGAGCTAATGTCCCTGTACCACCTGTTTCCACCCGTCTCAGGCTATCGGCCAGAACACTGAGGCATTTGCTGAAGATTTCCTCCTGGACTAGTGGCCTATCAACATAAAATATGGCCTCGTAGGGAGCCAGATGGCCACTGGGTATCTCTCCCTGGTAGAGATGGGCAAGAGAACAGCTTTGAAGACACTTTTTTTGAGTTTCCCAAAGTTCTGTGACAAATACTGACAGGCCACAAGATTACTGCCAAGGCCTGCGCTTGGCTAAGTGGTGGTAGTGGGGTCTTTCTTGGTCCTCCAGTCCTTGATGGTGGTGGACCCAAGTCATTCTGTCCCCTTCTCCCCAGTCCCCCAGGCCTGCATTGGCACCTGGCCGCTTCTGTGTTGGCAGGACTGGAGGGGGGGGGCAGCAAGGCAACTTCAAACTGTCCGGGCAAAACGTCAAGTTTACTCACGAGTTTACTCAGCAGGAGGGGGAGAGGCCAGAGCAGGCACACCCCATGCCAGGGTCCTATCCATCTGCCTGTCTCCACCTTCCTCCCCCACCCTCGTTTCAGCTCTAGGCCAAAACAGGCACAAGCCCCAAGGCCTGGTGGCAGGGCTGTCTTAACTCTCAGGAAGGTCAGAGAGCCAAGCAAGCTGGAGGCAGGAAGCCCTGAAGCAGGCCCAGAGGCTTCTATCAGAGGGCACTGCCCTGCCTGGAGCCCATTTATTCCCCATCTTAGGTCCTTGGCCTTGTGCCAAAAAACTGGGCCTCTCAGCCATCTAGAAGAGGGCCTTGCCTCCTCCACCTGAGCAGTCTGTTGGGCCAGTAACTTCTGACCCCAAAGTCCACTCCTGGGCTGGGCCTCGGGTACCAACATGATGCCATTCAGGATCCCATTCATCTTACCCTTGGCCTGGAATGGGGGGCCAGCACTCTATCTGACCTACTTCCCTTTCCTCCCCACCTGTTTTCACTCTCGGCTTCTCTCCCCAAGCCTTCACTGTCCCCACCCCAGAGGTGCTCCACCCCCCCCCTGTCTGCTGGGTCCCCTCCCCCATTCTTCCCCAGGGTGCCAAGTGCAAGCACACAAAGGGCCCGATGGTGCATTGTTAGCCCAGCCCCCGCTGCCCGCCGCGCCCTCCTGGGGCAGGCACTAGGCCAAGGAGGAGCTGGGGGCGGTGGGTGCCAGGGGGCACCATGGGGAAGGGGAAGAGGGCAGCACCTGTCTCCCGGACACTGGGGCCATATCACCTGGACTAAGTAGCGGTGAGAAGGGCCCATTAGAGAAGGCTTGTCTTCTTCACCTGAGCCTAGTGGGCACTGCTTTCTTCCCCAGAGCCCCTTTCTGGCAATATTAACCCCTTCCTGACCCCAGGCTGGGGGGAGGTGCCCAAGGGAGGGGACAGTGTCTGGGGGTGTCAGCAGGCAGCAGCGTGCCTACAGCAACCATGTAACAGAGGCACGCTGGGGGAGCTGGGGTCCCGGGGGCCAGGGACAAGAAGCACTAGCAGAGATTTCTCCCTGTTTCATCAGCTGCTCCAGGGGGAGCCCCCTGTCCTTCTCCCCAGTTGCCACTAAGGAGGAATACTAACTACCATCCAAACCCAGTCACAAATATGCCCTTCTCCAGCCCAGCACAATACTTATGCCCAGTATCTCTTCCCAATCTAATGTCCACTCCATGCCAGCTCTATAAACAGTGCCAGGAGGGTACAGGGGTGACCAAACCAGTTGGTGTGTGTGGGGTAGCAAAACGCAACCCCATAATCCTCCAGGCCTTAGCGCCCCCCCAAAACACATACTCCCTTGGGGAACAGAGAGTTTCTATCTTGGTTTAACTCCTCACTTCCCAATCTGGCTCCCCCAACCCTTGATAAACGGTCCCCTTCTCTAGGAATAAGTTGGGGCAAGAAGAAATAGCTGCGCTGACTCATTCCCATTCTCAGCTGCAGCTAGGGGTCTCCAAAGCATTCAGGCGGGGGTCAATTCAAGAACGCCCTCCACCTGGCCCGGAAGCCAGGACAGCTTGCCGGTCTCCCCCTCTCCCCAGCACCCACTTCCGGTGTCCCAAACTAGGTCAGCAGTGCTCGTTTCCTGTGGGTCAGCTAGCACCGGCGCCTCTGCCCCTCCCCTGCTCCGGACCCAGGCTCCCCGCCTTACCCCCCGCCCCCCAGGGCGCCCCGAGGTCTCACCACGTCTCAGCCGCCCTTTGATACATGGGGGATGTGCGGGGCGGGGGGCAGGGGACCCGCCCTCTCTCCAAACACTAGCAGGGCCGGGGCGCCTGGGCAGGCACGTGTCCGGGCACAACCCGCTGCCCACGCTGCCCCCCCCACTCCCACCCCCCCTCTCTCTGGCCAGGACACGTCGCTCTCTTACTTGGGTGGGGTGGGAGGAGGGGAGAGAAAGCTGGGAATGGAAAGCAGCGCCCCCACCCCTTTGAATGGCCACCCTCTGCCAGCGGCGCGCACTAGGTTTCTACCACACGGCGACCCCCGCTCTGGTTAGGGCAGGTGCGCCGGCGCCGGCGGCAAAACGGTGGTAGGTAGAGTTCTTATCACCCACCCGCGCGCTGGAGGAGTTGTGAGAGCAAAGGCTGACTTTGAAAAGGTGGCGGTGGGGCTGCAGCTTGAGAGAAGGGAATGTGATTGCGGAGCGGGAGGGGCAGAGGGGTCGTTCTGCCGAGCCGCACTACCGCTGGAGAGACGACGCGGCTCTGGAAGCGCAAGAAACCGAATAGTCCAGCCGGTAACTTTCCCCCAGAGTCGCGGTTCCTCCCGCCGCCCCCCAACTCCCATGCCACTGGCCTGGGTCCAGCCCACCGCGCCAGGGGGGCGCGGAGCAGGGGGGGGCACGCGTTGTCCTAGTTAGAGTCCGTCAGCATTTCCATTCCCTCCGTTCGGTCGGGCTTGGGGTCTTCCCCCTAAAGTCACGGAGGCGACTGGGAGAAGTTCAGCGCAGCTCACCCCCTCTCTATCCAATAGCTTACAGTCTGTCTGATATTAGAAGTGCAAAGAAAGTTTCTGGAGACCCTCCGCCCAGAGTTGGGGGTGAGGCTGTAGTTCTCTACCTTTTCCTCCAAGTTAAAAACCAATTCCAAAGACCTAGGAAAGCTATAGGGAATGAGACTGTTTGAAATCTGGTGTGTGTGTACAGGGGTCTCACAGGACGCACGAAGGACACTGCAGTACGCTCGAGTCTAGTGGACCCCGAGCCAAGGGACAAAAAGTAGGGTTCACTTACCTCTCAGCCCTCGGGTCCTCTCGCTGGAGCTGCAGATGCAGAGTGTGGGAAGAAGCGCTTCCCCCGCCAGGCCCGGGGGCTTGGGGCCCTGCTCCGGTCCTGGTCAGAAGGCCGCGGTCAGTGGCTCGCCGCTCGTTGCTGGGGGGCTCCTCCTCCGCCACCCTTTGCCTCCTCCTGCTGCCCGCCCCCCCTTGGCCGCGGAGAGCCGTACATTCACCTGGTTCCCACCCGCCCCCCCCAGGGCCCGCCTCACCTGTCCTGCTGTCTCACCTGTCCTCCCGCTTGCTTTCCCCCCATCCCTCCCCTCCCTCCCCCCGCCCCTGCCACCCCCAAACTCCCCCCCCACACCCTTAGCAACACCCTCTGTCACTTCCTGGTTTTTCATCCGCCCCCCCCAGGCACCCCCTCCCTCCGCCCAATAAGGACATAAACTTCCACCTCTTCCAACAGCTAGTTCCAGCAGAGAGCATATGGATCTCTCCCTTCTTTTCGCCCCCTTCCTCCGAGCTCTTACTTCGTTCCCAGAGCCTTTCCCACCCTTTTCCTTTCCCTTCTTTCCTTCTATCTCCCTTCACCTGCCGCGATCCCTCTCCCTCTCTGCTTTCTACCACTATTTCCTCCAGTCCACCTTAACTGGAGCTCCGCCTCCGACCCCCGTCCAGCCCTCTGCTGCTGGCCAGCTCCACCCCCTGCACGCCACCGCCCTGCCCGCCCATTGGCCTGAACACCCGCCTATCCCATTTGGGACGCGCCTAGGGTTCATCCAGGGAGTGGGTGGAGCTTGGGGCTGGCCTGAGACCAGAAGGGGAGGGAGGCCGAAGACTGTCCGCAGTGGCCAGGGAGCAGAGCAACCCCCTCAGGGACTTCCTCTCCTTCGAGAGGGGCTTCTGCGGGCTCGGCACCTGCGGAGGGAAGGGCAGGAGATGTTACAGATAGGCTGCGTGGGGAAGGAGTGGGGTCCCGCCAGGGGCTTTAATCAGGTCAGAGCCCCAGGAGGGAAGGGGAGAAGGCCACTGGACGTTCAGCTGCGGCCCCTGGGCCCATCCCCCGCAGAGGGAGCGGGGGAGTTGAGGCGGCCAGCACTCTGCGTCCCTCCCCACGCGTGTCGGCGCCCCGCGGGGAGGGAACGGTGCCCGGGGCAAGGAGCCTCTGCGCTCTAGCCAGTGCCCGTTGCTGCCTTGGCATTTTCAGAGGGGAGGGACCGAGTCTGGGAAGGGGAAGGGGGAGGTGCGCTCCCTCCCGGGCTCCCGCCTGTTCTTTAGTGGAGGAACAGACCCCCACCGCGGAGGGACGTCTTGACTCCGACACCCTGGTGGCCATCGAAGCCTGGGTGTCTTAGGACCTCTGTTTGTGTATCTGGGAAGGACCAACGTTCTTATTTCAGTGCCCGGCCAACAGAGGAAGGTAGCCTCTGAGGGACGCTTCCAACTGGGCCGGCGGTGCTACGTACCCCAAAAGGGCCCCTCCCACTGCTTTCAAACGGAATCAAATCCCGCTCTCTAGGGCCAGGTTCGGCTTTGCAGCAGCAGGCCAGGCCGAACCGGGTCGGACTTGTCCTTCCTTCCCAGCCCCCTCCGCAAAGGGCCTCCCTCCCTTTCCAGCAGGTGGCTCCGCAGGACACCAGCTCAACCTGTTGGACCACAATGGGCGGCGCCAGGGGGGCCCTGGCCCTCACCCGGGCTGACCCGGGATCCCCGAGCAGGGGGAGGGGCGGAGTCGGTCCTTCCCTCCCTCTTTCTCCTTCTCCCCCTTACGTGACTCAGCCTAGAGGCTGCCGCTCTGCCCCTCAGCCAGGGGCGGAAAGTGTGAGGCGCCCCGGAGGGCCGAGGCCAAACCAAACAGCCCCCCATCCCAGACATTATCTCACTGGAGAATTAGGGGGCAATAGGGACCAGTGGCTAGCAGTAGGCATGGGGAGCTCTGGCTCGAGTAATCCGTTCCGGGTTTTCCTATCGTCCACCCCCCCCCCCCCGCCCTGGGTCCAGTCTGATCTTTGCTCCGGGTTTTCTTAGCTCCTGGTGTTTCCAGTCGGGAGGATTCCGAGCCAGAAGTGTCCGTACTGGGTTTTTTCCCTCCCTCGCTGTCAGGGTCTTGCTGACCAGGGAACGGGCTGAGCCCGGGGCAAGGCAGCAGCGCTCGATGCCTAAGTAAAATGGGGAGGGGGGGGAATGTTGCTTTCACAAGAAGGGTACAAAGACCTAGGAAAAGGATTTGGGGGAGGGTAGAAAAGTGGCCCAGGACTCCAGAAAGGCAAGGAGAAGGTCTGGTCACTAGCTCCTTGGGAACCGAGACACACCTGCCGTCCCGCTGGAGTTGCGTCTGACTAGACACAACCCGGATCTTTTGCGGCTTGATTACCACTCTCCAGCAGTCCTGGAAATCTACTGTTAGCTCCTCAGTGGCTCTTTTCCAGGTTTTCCTTTTTCTTGTGGTACAAAGTTCCCTTTCATGTTGGGGGGGGGCGACTTGAAATTCCTGCCTACTATCCAACTTTTGGTCCTAACTGCCAAACCGGAGACAGAAAAGACCTTAAAGCGCTGGTGGAACCCCATCCCCTTACAGGGAGCCTGCACCCCACAATCCCGATCTCCTATACATCTGAACTGGTACTGGGAACTGGAAGGCAAGTGTGGGGCCTACAGGGGCCCCTGGTAAGCGCCCCCTTCTTCACGTTCAGACAAATCTTCAGGCAACTTTCTAGATTCTAGACTTTAATGTATGAGGAAAATAGGTGAGTAAATACCCCGAGAGTGAGGTGTTTGTCCTGAGAAGGATAAAAGCCCTAGCAAGAAGGACTTTATACCTAAGGCTGGGGACAGCGACTCTGAGTGGCGACCTGGTTACGAGACTGGCTGGTCCAAGTACACCGAAGAGTGGCTGCTGAGCAGTTACGAGGCTTGTAGAGTCACGGAGAAAGAGTGCAGTTGGCTGCTGGAGGCTAGGTTCTCTTTGGCAGGGTCCTAAAGTGAGTCTGGGGGCCCGTTTCTGGTTGTGGGGGGCTGAGCTGAAAGCAGCTCCTCCGCTTGCACCAGGCGCCCACCTAAGCTCTGCTCCCCCGCCCCTTTCCCGCGGCTGCCTCCGCTTCCCTCGAAAAACCCGCCGCCCAGGAAACCGCTGGGGGCGCTCAGACCGCAGCCCCCTCCCTGCTGCCGCCCCCCAGAACCCCTACCGCGACCGCCCAACCCACCTAAAGGGGCGGTGGCTGCCAGGGGTACTCCCTCCCGCCGACTCCCCCCACACCTGCGGGTAGCACTATTTATAACTGCGTGCCTATTCTGGGCCTCTCGGCTGGAGCCCGCTGCAGCGCTGTGCTAATCGCCGCTGGGATCTCTGTGCCCCCCAGGGCTGGGGGTGGTAAATATAGCTTCAGGAAGCTCCGGGGAACGTTTTCCAAAACTCTTGCGTCCCAGAGCAGGCAAAACAGAACCCCTCTGCGCGCAGCCTGCTTCCTACTCGCCACCAGGTGGCGCAAAGCTCCTAAATCCCAGCCAGCTAGGGGTGTAGGGTAGCGGTCCCGAAGCCCGGGCCGTGTGGCTAAGGGGTTGTGGATGGTTCCAGATTTGAAACTTCAGGAGGATGAAAGACTCTGGAGTCCGAGAGCCACCTAGAAACGGGGTGGGGGTGGGGGCTTCTGCATACGGAAGGAGAAATTCATATGTAAACGAAATACAAAGTCGTTCCTTGGGAGGGTGTTAGTGCCGTGGTGCCTCCATGATTGCCAGCCTCTCCCTGCCAGTGTCTCTGTCTGCTGTGGAAATGTGGGACTGTGGCCCCATCAGCCCTCAAACTCACTTATTGTGATCCCTTTCTTACTTCTGTGTGTCCCGTCGTCCCCACCTCTGTCTCCATTCCAGCCAAGGATCCAAATGTAATTTACAGAAAAATTTTTCTCTTGCTGGGATACTTGAAGGTCATTTTTAACTTGTTGGTCTGGTCTGTTCCATTTCAACCCCAACTATTCCCCTAACCCTTGGGGCTGCTAGGGGCCACAAGGAGCCCAGGGGTAAGCTGCAACTCCCCTTTCTATTCCTGGCATGAGCTCCTGAAGCAATAGCTTGAGTGTTAAAGACCCAAGCTGCTCTTTTTAGGAGAGAGCACTGGGAGAAGTTGCCATATTTCCTTTTCCTTTCTAGAAGAATGGGGATGTTGTTGATCAGGAAAACTAGTCTGGATGGTTAAACAAAAGGTATTTAGCGCTAGGTGGTGGTGGTGCAACCTTTAGTCCCAGCACTCAGGGGAGTTCGAGGCCAGCCTGGTTTACAGAGAGAGTTCCAGGACAGGCTCTAAACAGAAACCCTGTCTTGAAAAACAAAAAACAAACAAAAAGTTGATCCAAGGAGCCAAGGACACAGTGAGCTTCGACGGAAACAGGTTCAGTTTAGGAGGGCCGCCTCTACACTTGCAGGGCTCTGCCAAGGCAATTAAACCATTTCTACCAGAAGAGAAGACAGATTAATGAGGAACCCTCATTTTGGTTCTGTTTTCTTTTTATTTAGACAGGAGTCTTACTATATTGCCCATGTTGTTCTCTAACTCCAGAGTCAGCCTCCAGAACAGGTGGGGGAAACAGATGTGTGCCAGCCTGGCAAGCCGTAAAGCTGAGATCTCAAAGTGTGGGTTCACCGAGTTCTATAGAGCCTTGTCCTCTGACCTTAGGATAAATCACTTCACCTCTTTGGGCCTGCTTCAAATTAACGTGGTATAATTACCTTCGTTATCTTGTCTACTTGCGCTGTGTACGTAAGTGTGCACGTTTTGTCGTTGCTTGGTTCTAAGATAGGGTTTCACCAGCACACTCGAGCCTGCCTGTTTGTTGTTTTGGTGTACTACACTCGAGCCTGCCTGTTGTTTTGGTGTACTTTTGCTCCTGAACACACACACACAAGTCTGGAGGTCAGAGGACAGCTCTCAGGAGTTGGCTCTGTCCTTTCATCATGTGGGCCCAGGGGACTGAGCTGACCAGGCTTGACAGCAAGAACCCTTATTCCCTGAGCCATCTTGCCAGCCCCAAAGTATACTTAAAAAAAAAAAATACTGGAGCCAGGCACTTGGGAAAGACAGGCAGATTTATATGACTTTGAGACCAATCTCATCTTCCAGGTTGGAAAAGCTACACATTGAGGTTTTTATTTTTTGTCATGTGGACAGTGGTGGCACACACCTTCAATTCCAGCACTCAGGAGACACACAGGTGGCTCTGTGTGTGTTGAAGGCCAGCCTGGCCTACAGAGTAAGTCCAGGACAGCTGGGGCTATCCAGAAAAACACTGTCTTGAAACAAAAACCAATCATTTTGGTCTTGTTTGAGACAGGGTGGGTCACTCTTTAGGCCAGGCTGGTTTTGAACTTACTGCGTAGCCCATGCTAACCCCAAAATGGAGTAATCCTCTCGTTTTCACCCCCAGCCACTGGATTATAAACCTGAACCACCACACCCAGCTTAAAGGAGACGTCTTTGAGAGTCTAGAAGGGGTTTCCAGACCGGGTGACATGTCTTCCCACTGTAAGCTTCTCCAGCTGCTGCTCCTTGGGCCTCGGTCACTCTTCATTCTTTTCCTTCCACCAGCTCCCCACTACCTATCCCGCCACCATGCACAGCCCTGGCCTCTGCTCTCTCTATCCACCACGTCCCTAGCCGTCACCCTCTCTTCTGGCAAAAGCCTTTGTGCTCAGACCTCAGACTCTGGGGTCCACTTCCAGGCACTGTCCCACTTAATTCAAGGACGATTTAGAGGGGAAAAAAGGCAGTGGGCCAGGGCTGAATTAGGGAAAAGAGGAGCTGGCCAGGCAGAATGCAGACTCTCGAGGAAGGAGAGGCACTGGTGCAGCCCTCTCTCCCTCCTTTCTACCAGCAGCTTCAGACCTCTCTATTCCTTCTGCAGTGCTGGGTGGGGTGGGGGATGGGCGAGAGGGAGGGTTCAGAAGGAGCCAGGTGGCAGTTCTGTCCTGCAGTTTTGGTTATTTGGAAGGGTACTGAGCAGATATCGTGGTTTATCCTTCTAATCCCAGGTCTGGGGAGGCTGAGACAGGAGGATTGCTACAAATTTGAAGGCAGCTAGGACTCAAAAAATCAAAGAAAGAAAGAAAAGGGCACTGATCAGCAAGGCTGGAACAATCATGACTTGTAGTAGGAGCTCTAGGACCACCAGCCCGTGGTGACACACGCCTTTGATCTCAGTACTTGGGGGAGGGGAGAGACAGGCAGATCTCCGCGAGTTCTAGGCCTCTGGCGGCAGACGGACAGCACACTCCTCTTACCGCCGCGCTCGCTCCGGCCCCACAGCGGACTAGTAAGTGATCCTGTTTTCCTTTTGAAAAAGAAAAAGGGGGAAAAGCATGCACCTGTAATCCCAGCCTTGTGGAAGTTTTAAGAAGAAAAAGGAAGCGCTAAATGTACTGTTAAGATGTTCTAGTACACAGCTCACACAGGAAAGGTAAGGTCCAGGACTAGAGAGATGGCTCGGACCTGGGTTCAATTTCAGCAACCATATGGCAGCTCACAACTGTAACTACAGTTTCAGGGGATCTGACACCCTCACACAGACATGCACGTGAACAAAACAGCAACACACATAAAATAAAATTCAACAAATACAGTTTTAAAAAGGTAAGGTGCAGGGCTGGAGAGATGGCTCAGTGGTTAAGAGCCTGCCTGCTCGTCTAGAGGTCCTAAATTCAATTCCCAGCAACCACATGGTGGCTCACAACCATCTGTAATGAGATCTGGTGCCCTCTTCTGGCCCGCAAGCATGAATGTAGGCAGAATACTGTATACACAATAAATAAATAAATCTTTTTTTTAATTAATTTATTTATTATGTGTACAACATTCTGCTTCCCACACACCAGAAGAGGGTGCCAGATCTCATAGATGGTTGTGAGCCACCATGTGGTTGCTGGGAATTGAACTCAGGACCTCTGGAAGAGCAGTCAGTGCTCTTAACCTCTGAGCCATCTCTCCAGCCCCCAATAAATAAATCTTTTAAGAAACAAAAGTAAGGTGCAGAGCGCTGTGCATAGTATGTCAACCAACTGTGAGTAAACACGCCAGGTCAAAAACCAGTCATGGTGGATGACATTTGTAATTACAGCACTCAGGAGGCTGAGGCAGGGGATGGTGGTGGTGGAATTTTTTTACTCTTTTGGTGGGCCCGCCACCACCTCCCAAATAAATCACACACACGGAGTCTTATTATTACTTAGAAATGCCTGACCTTAGCTTGGCTTGTTTCTTGACAGCTTTTCTTAAATTAACCTTCTACCTTTACCTCTGGGCTTTCTCCTTTTCTTACTTTTTTTTTTTAATATTTATTTATTTATTATGTATACAATATTCTGTGTGTATGCCTGCAGGCCAGAAGAGGGCACCAGACCCCATTACAGATGGTTGTGAGCCACCATGTGGTTGCTGGAAATTGAACTCAAGACCTTTGGAAGAGCAGGCAATGCTCTTAACCTCTGAGCCATCTCTCTAGCCCCCTCCTTTTCTTACTTTCACTCTTATTCCTTGACACACATTCACTTACACACACATACCTTGCTGGGGATTACAGAGCCTAGACAAGTTAGGTAAGCAGCACTCCAGTGCTAACTATATCTTAAATTCTTTTTTTTCTTTTTGAGATAGATTTCCTATGTAGCCATGGGTAACTTGGAAGTATACAGCCAGGATGGTGATGTACTGGAGATACTTATGTCTCAGCTTCCTGAGCACCCAACCATATAGTCTGTCTGTCTTTCTTTCTTTTTTTGTTCTCTTTTGGGGGGTGGTTTCAAGATAGGGTTTCTTTCTATAACAGTCCTGGCTGTCCTGGAACTCACTCTGTAGACCAGGCTAGCCTGGAACTCAGAGAAATCCACCTGCCTCTGCCTCCCAAGTTCTGGAATTAAAGGCGAGCACCTCCATGGCCTGATGAGTATTTCTTTACAAAGTATTTATTTATGCTGGGCGTGGTGGATCATGCCATTAATCCTAGTACTTGGAAGGCAGAGGCAAGTGGATCTCTGTAAATTCCAAGCCAGCCTGGTCTACAGAGTGAGTTCCAGGACAGCCAGGACTGTTACACAGAGAAACCTATTTCAAAAACCAACCAAACAAAAGTGTTTATTTATGTGTTTACTTGTAGCCCTGGCTGGCCTAGAACTTGCTGTGTAGATCAGGTTGGTCTCAAAATCCGCCTGCTGCTGCCTCCCAAGTGCTGGAATTAAAGGCATGCGCCACCACAACTAGTTCACATAGTATCTGTATGACAACAAAAATCAGGGTTTGGGATAGCGTTCAGTCCCCAACCCCCAAACTCAAACAACCAACCAGACAACCAACAATAAACAAACCCCAAAAGGCCCAGAGAAAAAGGAGTTGACTAAGAAAAAGACTAAAGAAGAGCTGGCCCCAGGGAGGGAGACAGGAACTAAATACTACCTCCACTACCTCCAGGTCGGTGTTGCAGTTAAGAGGCGGGCAGTGACAGGCCAGGGTGCTCAGAGAGAAAGGGGGCTTAGGTGAGGTGGTGATCCGCGTGAACAAATTAATAAACACGCACACAAACTGCTGATGTTGCTAAGAGAGGGTTGGTGTACTCACTCAGACTCCTGAGAGAGGTGTGCTATGATAGGCCTGAGGGACTGGTGTGAATACACAGATGTTTTCTCTCATAGCTGTGTGAACGGGGACACCTTCCACAAGCTGGGTCCCATGTTCCTTAGAGACAGGGAACTTCCTAGGGCACATCTCCTATTTGGAAAAAGGCTGAGTCTCTTGGATCCCCATCCTAGTACCCTGGGACTCACAGAATAAGGCTCATTCTATTCTGCTATCACAGAGGCCAGGAGGAACCTGGTGTTTCTGTCCCGCTCTTCTATCCTGGCACCAGAGTCAGCAAACCTGTTTTGTTTTGTCTCAATTCTCCAGAGATCCATCCTTCTTCCTTGGTCTGCACTCCGCTCTAAAGCCCTTTCCGGGCACACATGTCCTCATTCCCCTTTAGACATTTAGGATTTTTGGCCTCAAGGGCCCATTTATTTTATGTGTAGTTCAGGATTCCCAGAGATCTTAGGGGCAGTTCCTGGTTCTTCAAGTACATCTGAGTTGGTGGGCTCATTATACCCATTTTGGAGGCTGCAGTCTCATTGGCGTCTTAGCCAGCAAGCCAAGCTCGTGCCTACCAGACATACAGCAGAGACGGGAGCTGGGAATGGGTGCCCCAGGCAGGTCAGACAGATGGACAACTCAAAGCAGGGTCCGTATTTCACTCTTCCCGTGTTGGTGGCCCATCCTTGGTGAGGCCAGCTGGCTCCAGGAGTCCTAAAGAAAATATGGGACAGCTGGGCTGCAGGTTCCACCACTGAAGCTGCAGCCACACCCCCTGACATCTGCCCTCCCCACCCACCTGAGTGATGCAGGTCTTGGTGTCAGGGGTGACAGGAGGTGCTCCCCCGCCACCACTAATCCAGTAATTCCTTGACACACCAGCAACAGAGGAGGATGTAGGCTATTTCCTTCAGAGTTCGCTGTAAGCCCTCCCACCCTGTGCCCATCTTAATGACAGGCACCTGGAGACCGGTGCCTCGAAGGACATTTCCCAGGGAGGAGGGCAGGGCCTGGGTTAGGGGTTGCATTGGCGGCTTCATGTGAACAGCAGCCCAGTGGAAGGGTGTGGTGCTGCCTTTGGGGCCTTTTATCCACTGTCCCCACCCCCTCAGGCCTCATGACTAAGGACAAAGGCTCTGGGGTCTAGCAAAAGATGGTTCTGGGCCTTGGAACAGGCTGAATCAGCCCTACAGACAGGGGTGGTGGCTGTTAGAAGGGAGGGCTTGGCTATTCCATCTCCCATCCTCCACAGCCAGGAGAGCTTAATTCCCTTCTGCGCAGGCAGTCCCCTGCCTGGTTTCCTACTCCCAATGGTTGGTATCCTCGGTCTGGCTGCCGGTTCCCACTTGGTGGCTCTGGCTAAGGCTGGCACTAAGAATCATCCCTATTAGCTCCTTTCTGGTATGTTCTAGCTCACTCTGGGACCAAGTGAGCACTGCCAGTTCAGAGCTGGCATCCTTGGTTCACTTATGCTTCCCTTGACCTTGAAGCAGGAAGGGCGGCAGAGCAACAGGCACCAACAACGGTCAGGGAGGTATGATTTACTGCCATGACAGGTTATACCCCGGGCCAGCCCCTTCCCTGCGTCTTGTCCCAGTTTGTGTAAGATCACATGCGGGAATTCCTTTCCTCGTCTTCGTTCTCTAGTAGGTATGCTGGGCGGTAGATGGGGTGCCCTCCTGGGCTCAGGCACTTCAGGGCTGGGTTCTGCACTGTGTTCTCCCGACTCCCCAGTGATGTGTACCTGGAGTGTTGAAACAGGAGCATGTGGATAACAAGGTGGGTTCTCCTTATCCCAGCATCCTCCCCACACCCCACCCAACAACCTTACCCTTGGTCATACAGGACACAGTATGGGACAAAGAGCTGGCGCAGAAAATCCCAGATGTCTCTGTAGGTCCAATCCTATAAATGACAGACAGTAGAGAGATGGAGAGAGTCCTTACTCCGGCCAGTTTCCACTCCCCATCCATTTTGCCCCTGTAGTGGAAGCTTCAGGAGAATGGGGAAGGACTGTGTGTTTAAGCCTGGAGCTTTCTGCCATGGTGAAAGTGTCTAGTCCTATTGTGGGCATCTGAAATGTGGCTCATGTGACTTAAAAAGTGAGCTTTTGGGCTGGAGAGATGGCTCAGAAGTTAAGAGCACTGACTGTTCTTCCAGAGGACCCAGGGTCAATTCCCAGCACCCACAATTTGGCTCCCAACTGTCTGTGGCTCTAGCTCCAGGGACTGACATCCTCTTTCAGACTCCAGCACCTGGAGTGCACACAGCACTCAGACATTCATGCAGGCAAAGCACCATACACAGAAAATATTTGTAAGTGGGTTTTCTCTCCTCTGGTAGGGTCTGACTATGTAGCTCATGCAGTTCCCAAGACGGCATCCTCCTGCCGTATCTTCCCACGTGCTGGAAGCTGAGGTGTGCACGACTAGGCACGTCTTACAGATTTCGGCTGGCCTTGCTCTCAATATACTGCCAGGAATGCCCTTGGACTTCCGTTCCTCTCCCGCTCCCAATTCCCCAGTGACCTAACCTAGAGGGTAAGATAGAAGGCAAGTGTGTGCACCCCAGAGTACACTCCACCCAGTGTGCTCCAGCCTGGTTCATGTGGTCTGGTGACTGAATGCAGAGCTCTGTACAAACTAGGCAGGTGCTCTACCAAATGAGCCCACCCAGCCCTAAGAACTTTTTTTTTTTTTTTTGGTTTTTCGAGACAGGGTTTCTCTGTAGGTTTGGAGCCTGTCCTGGAACTAGCTCTTGTAGACCAGGCTGGTCTCAAACTCCCAGAGATCCGCCTGCCTCTGCCTCCCGAGTGCTGGGATTAAAGGCGTGCACCACCACCGCCCGGCCCTAAGAACTTTTTAAATTTTATCTAAGTTAAAAAAAATGACATTACAAATCACATGCCATAAATTTCACCTTTTGAAAATAAATAGCCCAAGGCTTTTGTTTGCTTTTCTTTTTTCTTTTTTCCAGGTTTTTCGAGACAGAGTTTTTCTCTCTGTAGCTTTGGAGCCTGTCCTGGAACTAGCTCTTGTAGACCAGGCTGGACTCAAACTCACAGAGATCCGCCTGCCTCTGCCTCCCAAGTGCTGGGATTAAAGGCGTGCGCCACCATCGCCCAGCTGGCTTTTGTTTTCTTTAGACAGGGTTTTACCCAGGCTGGCCTGACGTAGTCACAGAACCCTCTTCCTCACCCTCTCAGTGGTCTCAATCATCCCTATTGTTTACCTTTCTGTGTTTGAAATAGGGTCTCATATGTTCTCAAAATCACAATGTAGCTAAGACTTACCTTGAACCTTAAAAAATTGTATTATGTGTGGTGTGTGCACACATGTGCAGGGAATGTATGAGGTCAAAGGTCAAACTGTGGGAGCCAGTGTTCTCTTCTACCACCTGGGTCCTGGAGATCAATGAGGTCATCACATTTGGCAGCCAGTCTTGGCTGAGCCATCTTGCCAACTCTGGCCCTGAACTTCTAATTCTCCTGAAGGCTGGAATTATAAGCATGAACCACCATACAGGATTTTCAGGTGTGCTGGGCAAGCACTATAACAAACGATCCATATCCTCAGCCCCATAATCTATATTTCATTTCAATTCCATTTCAAGTATGAGCACATGACTATCATATTGGCTAGCACAGGCCCAGGGCACTGCTTTGACCACAGTGAAAAGCACAATGCAAGTTACTGAATTAATGCTCAATATTGGTCAAAAGGATGAATGAACAAATAGCACGACCTCCCTTGGGAGATAGAGCCCTGGTCTCTAGCCTCTTCCCAGCGGGCAAGGGAAAGGTACAGGACCCCAAGGCAGAAAATCCCAACGCATTACCAGCAGTGGGTTGATGCGCATGAATGAAGGCCAGCCAGGGTCGGTGGCACTGAAATGGCTGAGGCTACAGGAGTAGGGGTCAGTCCGTCGGGTTCCCATGAGGACAGCCTCCAGCTGGGGGTGTTTTTCCTGAAGCTCAGCCAGGGCTTGCTTCATGTTACCCTCAGCTTCGAACACCTGAAGGTTATACCTTAAGGAGGAAGAGAACAGAGATGAGGATCAGGGTAGGTTCTGCCAAGGCCCCCATGGAGTCCAAAATTTCAAGTTCCAATACCTCTTGATGGTGTCTTGTAGAAACTGTTCCAACTCAGGGAAAGTCGAGATGCTACGGATGTACAGGATCTGGAGAGGCTTTGGAACATCAGGAAATCTCCTGGGGAGAGTAAGGATCCACAGAGTTGCTAGGGAGGGCAGAAAAGCTGCTCTCCAAAGAGCTCTCAGGATTCTCTTTGGCTCCTAGGATCACGAACAGCCATGCTCCCCACCCCCCTTTAAGTTTTTTTTGAGACAGGATTTCTCTGTGTAGCCCTGGCTGTCCCTGAACTCCCTCTGTAGACCAGGCTGGCCTTGAACTCAGAGAGATCTGCCCGCCTCTCCTGAGCACTGGCATTAAAGACCCACTTCCTCCAATGCTCTTTCATTCTTCCGTTTTGAGAAAGGTCTTGCTGTGTAGCCCAGGCTATGCTGTAATTTGTTATGTAGCAGCTGGCCTTACACTTGCACCCCTGGTTTAGCATCCTGAGGAGGGGTTATAGGAATGTGCCACGGTGCCTGTCTGTCTCGTTCTGTGCTCAAACTAAGCATCATTTCTGTTATTCTACAATAAAGACAACAATAAAAAACATCTGGGTCTCATTGATTGGCCGGGAACTCACTATAGACCAGGTTAGTCTCAAATCATAGCAATGCATCTCCACTGCCTCTGTTGAGATTAAACCACACCCAGCTGATTTTTTGTTTTTTAAATAGGACTTTAAACAACTCAGGGTTAAGCCCAGAGAATCTAGATAACAAACAGGACCTTAAGAGAGACATACATGGATCTACATAGGAAGGAGAAAAAGACAAGATCTCCAGGGTAAATTGGGAGCGTGGGGGTCATGGGAGAAAGTAGGAGGGAGGAGAGGGGAGTAAAATGTACAGCCCAATAAAACAAAAAGAAAAATCTTGTGGGCTTAAGGGTTAGTCCAGCAATTAAAAGCACTTGTTGCTCTTGTGAAGGACCTAAGTTCCATTCCCAGAACCCATACAGTGACCCACAACCCCTCTGTAACTCCATGCCCTGATGAGCCAATGCTCTTGTGACCAAGGCTTGTATGAGGTGCATACACAACACTCCCTAGGCTAGCCCCCCGTTCCTGAGCTCCGATGAGACATCGTGACATCTCCTCCCCTGCCTGCTAGGACTGCTACCTTGCTAGGCCATGATTTCTGGTAAATCTCACCTACACTGTGACTTTCTTGTGGTAGGGGATGGGCACTGCTCGACCACTCAGCTGCCTTTCCTAGCAAGCCCCACCTCTACACCCTTTCTCCCTTCCCAAGGGAGAGCTGCAGAGGTTTTGTGTAGGCATTTCTGGGGCTCTGGCCCCTGAGGCGGGCTTACTTTTGCACAGCTGCATGGAAGAGGTGGAGGAGGGCGGTGCAGTCCTTGCCTCCGTTGAAGCCCACACAGAGCTTGGAGAGGTCGTACTGATCGAGGGCAGTCTCAATGGTCTGTAGGGCGCTAGCTACCTTTCTCCCCAGACATGATCCTGCCATGGAGACAGGGAAGAGAACATCAACTAGACGAACATGGCTGTCAAAGAAGTCATGTTACCCTTGTTAGAAAGTTGTACTATTTTTCTGTGGGATCAAAGCCAAACTCTTCACGCTGTCCTGCACTGTTTGCCTCTCTGCCAGCTGCTTAGCCCCACCTCACACAACCTTGGTTTCAGCATTTCCTCTGGGGCAGACTGAGGGGTGGGAATGTGGGCTGCTCGGGTTTGCTTCCACCTTCCGTAGCTCCGTTTGCTTCCTCCCAATCTCCTTTCACATTGTTCCTGCGCCCTCCAGCTCCAACCACACTCTCATCTCTCGGGTTTGGTCATGTTTTTCTGACCCCAAATCAAAGCTGCTATCTCTGGGGTGGAATCTGCTTCCGACTCACATCCCATTTTGTTGAACTCCTCAAGGAAGAGCACACTTGTCCTGACACCCAGCACAGTGCTGGGGCAGGGGGCTGGATCTATGGGGAGCCCTCCAAAGCATTTTTTTTTTTTTTTTTTGGTTTTTCGAGACAGGGTTTCTCTGTGGCTTTGGAGCCTGTCCTGGAACTAGCTCTTGTAGACCAGCCTGGTCTCGAACTCACAGAGATCCGCCTGCCTCTGCCTCCCGAGTGCTGGGATTAAAGGCGTGCGCCACCATCGCCCGGCCCGAAGCATTTCTAGATCTGGAGAAGAACCCAGACTCTGGGCCACGAAGCCTTCCCCAAAGAGACTCCTACCTGACTGAGCGAGTTTGTATACGGCCTCGCCAGCCTGCTCAACAGCATTGGGCAGGTAGGGGACCAATGATCCCTGAGGCAGATGTGCAGTGAGATAGGCCAGACATTCCTCCAAGGGTTCTTTCTCTTCAGAGTCTAGAATCAGCTTCACCTGATAGTAGTTGCTGCCCCAATCAGGGTAGGAGCCCAGGCTAAGCTTACGCCCAAAGTGGGCCTGGGCCTCAGTGAGGATGGGGGCAATGGAGCCCTCGGAAGCAGCCACATACAACTCCTTCACGTGGAATTGCACAGCTGTGTTTTGGAACAGTCCTTTCAGTCCCTCCAACGCTCGTCGCAGCAGCTCCGGAATTCCTGGGAAGAGGTAGACATTTCGGACAGAGACCAGTGGGAACCTGAAGGGCTGGCCAGTGCGAGGATCTGTGCCGTAATGCAGGCGGGCAGAGGAGGGCACCATCGACAGCTTCTCCCAACCCTCCCCTCCTAGGATTTTGATGGCTGCTTGGAGTTCAGGGTGTGGTCTGAGCTCCTCCCCAAAGGCCTTTGCCACCGCCTCAAATGTTACATCGTCATGAGTGGGGCCGATGCCCCCCGCAGTGAGGACGTGAGTGAAGCGGCTGGAGAATGAGGTGACCTCGGCTGCAATGGTGGCTACCTCATCAGGTACAACAGAGACTCGGCAAACCTGGACCCCCAGCGAGCGCAGTGTCCGGCATATAAAGTAAGTGTTGGTATCTTGAGTGTGTCCCTAGGGATTGGAGGAAGGATAAGACTGTCAGTGCTGGGGGATGAAGGGCAGAGGGGGAGATAGCTACATCTAACGATGGGGTGCTCTGTTTTGGGGAGGGTACCTACTTAGGCTGCCAAGGAGCTTGGAGTGGGAACAAGAATGAGAAAATCAGCCGGGCGGTGGTGGCGCACGCCTTTAATCCCAGCACTCAGGAGGCAGAGGCAGGCGGACCTCTGTGAGTTCGAGGCCAGCCTCGTCTACAAGAGTTAATTCCAGGCACCAAAGCTACAGAGAAAGCCTGTCTTGAAAAGGGAGGATTCTCCTTGGGGCTGCTTTGCTATCTATTCATCCTGACCTCACTTACATTTATAGATTTGGTTGTCAATTCTGCAGTTTGATCTTGACCTCACCTACAGATTCAGTCACTAATTCTGTGTGGATCTTCTGACTCGGACCAGCCCAAAAGTTTCAACTGTGGGAGCTGACTTCCAGTGCCTATGGGACAGCCTCACCATATTTCTGGTGATTGTTATTTGCTCACTGGCGTCCCAGACACTGCCCATGGTCAGTTAGGCCTTTTATTTTGCAACCCCACTTCTGAAAATTCTCACCTTCTTCTCTCTTCACTGTTAGGCTGGGCCTTAGCACCTTTCACCCGGACAATGCCGACAGCCTCCAGCCCCTATGCTCTGCCCTGCCTTCTAAGTAACCTTTCTGCTGTGTCACTGTGTGCTCAAAAGCATGTGTTGTTTCCAACTGCAGACAGAAGAACACTCAAATCTTTTGCAATCATTAAAGGCCTGCTGGCTACGGAGTGCTTCTTCTTTCCTAGCTTTAACTTTTACTTCTCTATAGAGGGATGAGTTGTTAAGAGTTTGTGTTGGACCCAATCTCAAAATAAAATAAACAAAAACGTCAGCGTTCTGAAGTTAAAGAGATGGCTCAGCTGAGAAGAGTGTGCGCTGCTTTTCCAGAGTTTGGTCCCCAGCACCAACACTGGGCAGGCAGCTCACAGTAGCCTTAAGTCCCACTCCAGGGAATCTTACACCTTCTTCTGGCCTCTGTGGGCATTCCCAGATACATACACAGACACATAAACATAAAATAAAAACCTTTAAGCCAGGTGGCACACCTCTTTCTTTAATTTCAGCACTCCGGAGGTAGAGGCAGGTGGATCTTTGTGAGTTTAAGTCCAGTCTGATCTACATACTGAGTTCCAGAACAGCCAGGGCTGCCTCAGAAAAAGTTTGTGCTTTGGAGTAGGGAAGAATTGGGCTAGAATTCCATCTCTACCATTTTCTTTCTTTTATTTATTTTAAGGCAGGGTTTCTCTGTGTAGCCCTGGCTGTCCTTGAACTCACTATGTAAACCAGGCTAGCCTCAAACTCACAGAAGTCTACCTGCTTCTGCCTTCTAAGTGCTGGGACTAAAGGTGTGTGTCACGTGTGTCGTGTGCTCCCATCACGTTGTAGGCTTGTGAACTTGGGCAAGTTTCCCAGCCTCTTTTAGGCTGTTTCATAATCTATTGAGATTTGTAATAAAAACCCCAACTTTATGGAATTGTTGCTAATTCCATATGTAATATAAGGCCACATGTAATATAAAAAGGATCAGGACAAAATTACTATGACAAACCTATGCCTGCCATATTCTCTAGTAAAAAAAACCCCTGATCACCTCTCTTCTAGTACCTTCCTTCTCGCTCACCTGTCCAGTCTGCTGAGCTCCTAGAATAATTTCCAAATAGGCTGGATACACATTAATTACACCTGTGCTTTCTCTACTTACTGCTCCTCCCACCACCATAAGTTGTAGGGAAGTTGCTACCCATCTTTCAACAGAAAAACTCAGTAACAGGAGGGTCACTTTTCCTCCAATATGTTGGGACCCACTACAGGGCAAGCAAGAGGATTCCCATCCCAGTTCATCACCTTTCCCCCGGAAGGAAAGCCCACAGCAAGAGAATATCGTGCCTTCCCCTCTTCAGTTCTAGACACACCTTAAGGATCTCATCTCCAACAATGATGATGCCCGCCGTCACGCTGCGTCCCGGAGGAAGTTCAGAGGCCCTAGATGCCATGGTCTTGCCCTCGCTGCTCTTTTGTAAGGCTCTCCTATAGCCACTCAGAACCCCAAATAGGGGACGTAAGCACCGAGGGGCCGCCAGGTCTACAGGATACTGGGGGCCATAGCCTGAGAACAGAGTCGGGAGTCAAGGGAACCTGGAAGAGCCAGAAAAGACAATGGAGAGGGCAGGAGTGTACCTTCCTTCTTAGAAGAAGGCTCAGTCTTCTCTAGTCACAACCTTTAGAAACGTTTTCTTTACTCCGGCCTCTTTAACGTATTCTCAAGCCCCAGGATCCTAAAAGCGTCTTGATTCCTGTTCCCTTAAAGTGCCGTGTTCTTCCAAAACCTACCACTTTAGATATCGCCGTCTGCCGAGCAGGTCTGGAATTTATCTGGGGTATCTGTACCTTTAAGCGTCTCTTCTCTGGGTCACCTGTCCCTTTAAATGTTTTCCTTATTCTGGGCCTCGGGCCCCTTTAAATGCTTTCTTCTCCTCTCCTCCCTCCCCTCTCCGCCACTGACTAGAACTCAACCTACTTCTGCACCCTTTCTAGCCCGAAATCTGTTATCTCATCAGATCACTGACCTGGTACCATCCTGCCTATTTTGCCCCTTCGCATGGC
Organism: Microtus pennsylvanicus; assembly: GCF_037038515.1. Taxonomy (NCBI): domain Eukaryota; kingdom Metazoa; phylum Chordata; class Mammalia; order Rodentia; family Cricetidae; genus Microtus; species Microtus pennsylvanicus. The sequence goes on along the minus strand of NC_134585.1, from coordinate 122,915,319 downwards.
CCTTCGCTCTTTCCTTTCCGCACGTCCTACGACAGCTTCCGTACTCAAAGTCCCGCCTTACAGCACTTCATGCTGGTTGGTTATTTTGGCTGTCGCTTACAACTATCAGTGGTCCTATTGGTCTAGCCGGCAGTCGCTTACGCGCTTTATCTAGGCGCTGAAGGAAATGCAAAATTGTTATTGGCAACACCACATGGTCATCACTGCCCGGAAATAAAAATAGGGGTCAAGCCTTTGTCCGTGGAGGGCGGGACTTAGGGTTGGGGACGCTACAGGAGCTAGATGGGAGGTCCCTAAGGACTGTCGGGTGCCGCTTCCTTGTACTGGAGGAAAATGAAGGTGTGATTCTGTTTCATTCAAATACTTAGAAAAAACCATTTAGGCAGAAACGCACTGTATAGCCCTGGAACTTGTTTATATAGACCAGCCTGGCTTCGAACTCTGCCTCTTCCTACGGAGTGCTGAGATTCGAAGCGTGCGCTACCAGGCCTTGCTGCATTCTCACCCTTGTGTGCTCATTACTGTTTTCATTACTAAGGCTAATTCTAGGCAGGGGTCAGGGGCTGGTGTTGGCGTCCTGTAACCCTGGCTGTCCTGGATCACACTATGGCTGGCCTCCAACTCAAGAGATGTGCCTGCCTCCGTCTCCCAAATCCTGGAATTATAGGTGTGCGCTACCGCCCAGGTTGGCCTCTTAAATGTAAGGTTCAGGGTGAGTTTAAGACACCTTCGGTAATCCCAGCACTCGGGAGGCAGAGGCAGGTGGATCTCTGTGAGTTCAAGGCCAGCCTGGTCTACAAGAGCTAGTTCCAGGACAGGTTCCAAACCTACAGAGAAACCCTGTCTCGAAAAACCAAAAAAAAAAAAAAAAAAAAAATTTAGATTCATTTGGTTTTCTTATGTATGCATCTTTTCGAGACAAAGTTTCTCTGTGTATCCCTAGCTGTCCTGGAACTCGCTTTGGACACCAAGCTGGCCTTGAACTTGGGAGATCTGCCTCCCTCATTTTGGGATTAAAGGTGTGTGTCACTATTGCAAAATTTAAAAAGTGACAGTTGAATTAGGAATAAAAGAATAGCCATGCAGTGGTGGTGCACACCTTTAATCCCAGCACTTGGGAGGCAGGGACAGGTTGATCTTAAGAGTTTGAGGCCACCCTGGGCTACACAGAGAAACCCTGTAACCTCCCCCCACAAAGACAAGAACAATAGGTGGATGTGGCAATCTCCCTTACATAAGTGTATGCTATTCTTTGGCGAAAAAAATGTTTGTAAGCATTGAGTGGGTTAGTGTCCATGTGGCACCGCACACCTGTGGAGGAAGAGCAAGCAGTGCCGTTCTCTGCTTGCACCACTGGGTTAAAGAGGTTAGGTTTGCAGCAGGAATGCTCGCTTACTTGCTAAGCCACCTTTTAAGAAACGTTTATTTTTTGTGTATAAATGCTTTACCTATGTATATTTTGTACGGCGTATGCACCTTTGGAGTTATGGATGGTTGTGAGCCCCTGGTGGTGGCTGGGAACTGCAGGTAGATCTGCAAGAGCAACCAGTGCTCTTACTGCCCAGTCATCTCTTCTGTCCAGTGCTCTTACTGCCCAGTCATCTCTTCTGTCCAGCGCTTACTGCCCAGTCATCTCTTCTGTCCAGTGCTTACTGCCCAGTCATCTCTTCTATCCAGTGCTTACTGCCCAGTCATCTCTTCTGTCCAGTGCTCTTACTGCCCAGTCATCTCTTCTATCCAGTGCTCTTACTGCCCAGTCATCTCTTCTATCCAGTGCTCTTACTACCCAGTCATCTCTTCTCTCCTGAGCCACCTTTGCATTTTTGTTTTTTGGACAGAGTTTTTTTGTGTAGCCTTGGCTGTCCTGGAAGTTGCTCTGTAGGGACCAGGCTGGTCTTGGACTCAGAGATCCACCTGCCTCTGCCTCCCAAGTGCTGGGATTAAGGGTAGGTGCCACCGTCCGGCGGCTTCTAGTTTATGGCAGGCATGTTTGGTCTCTGTAGATTGAACAAGAGAGTGTTCAATCTCCTGGAATCGGAGTTACAGGCAGTTGCGTGCACCCCAACATGGGTGCTGGGAATTGAATTCAGGTCTTCTGAAAGTGAAGTGGGGCTCTTACCTGCTGAGTCATGTCGTCAGTCACACCAAAGGATTACTCTGTGGGGGATCAGTACTTTCAACTTCCAGATAGTTCTGATACTCAACCCTACTTAAGTCTGCTCCATTAGTCGCTGCTGCAAGTCACAGGCACTGCAGCCCAGTACAGGCACCTACAGCAGCTTTACTACTCGGCCCCTGCCTGTCTTTCCATGCTTTTCAAATGCTGAGAATATGTAAATGGAAACTTTCAACTGTAGGAAAGTTCACCTGCTTGGATGAGACAAAGCTGCCCCAATAAAGCCATTATCTTAGGTTAGATATCAGAGTAAAATACATTTCAGCAAAAAAATGTTTTTAAAGATTTATTTATTCAATGTATCTTATGGTTTTGCCAGCATGTATATCTGTATGAGGGTGTCAGATCCCCTGGAACTGGGGTAAAAGACAGTTGTGAGCTGTCATGTGGGTGTTGGGAATTGAACCTGGGTCCTTTGGAAGAGCAGCCAGTGCTCTTAACTGCTGAGCCATCTCTCCAGTCCCTCAACAAATGTTTTCACAGTAAGTCCAATTAAAATAGATTACAAATTAGTTATTGCAATATCCATGTAAAGCTGCTATTGCAAAGAGCCATGTTTTCACCACCCACCCAAAAGGCACAGAACCAGAATGATTTCATAGTATCACCTTGGCTGCAGGAGGCAGATGGCTCAGAGGGAATGGAGGGGGCACACACTGACATGGGGACAGGACAATCTTATAACCACAGCTCTAAATTATAAAAACTTCCTTTAATAGAGGCTTGTAACATGGAAGAGATTTGTCAGATAAAATGTAGAGTTTCCAAGACACTGAAATATAAGCCGATAAGTCACCATAAATACAGCACCCAATAATAAAAACCACAACAGCAAATTCACATGGTCCCTGTAACAGCCATGATCTGATTTCACACGCTTTCAAGAGATGGCAAATATGGCCCGCTGGATAGAGCGCTCTAGGGCTTTGAAGTCACTCATCTGACAGGGTTGTGGCATTGGTGGCTCAACTCAAGAAGTAGAGCAGGTCCCAGCACTTCAGTGTATTGAACATCCTTTAAATATCAAAGTGAGAAATAAGAAAACGAGATAATCACGCCATCAGAGAGACGGTAGGAAGCAAGGACAGCTGTGTAAAGCTCGCGGCTGAAAGGTGGCTCGCCAGCTTCATTTCTTTGGCTTCTTGGGTAGTGGTCGCCGGAACAGTAAGATGTGAGGTTCTGAAAGAATCAGCGACACCATTCAAGCACAGTCTACAGTTATCCCACTGTGTCCCCCGCCCCACCACACCCACATCAGCTCCACAACCAAATTGAGACAGAGCAGACAGCCTTAGAAGCAGCCCCTGAAGTCTGACCTTTCTGCCATGTACAGAATTTTTTTCTATTGTTTGCATAGCCCTGGGGTGTCCTGTGTTAGTTTTGCCTGGCAGCTGGGTGTCTGGTGTCTTACCAAGAAACAAAACTGCCTGTGCTTGTTTGGGACACATCCAGTTATTTGCAGAGGCCATAGCCAGGGTGCATGTGGTCTTGAAAAGGGTACCCACCAGCTCGAAAAAAGACTGCAGGGTTTTGTCTTGGTTTTCAGTACGGCTGTCCCTGACCTTCCTCAATTCTCATTCTCATTCTGTCACTCTACTTCCTTTGCACAGTGAATGCAGGAAACAATCCTGTAAATGATGCCCTCCTCCCTCTATCGCTTTGGTTTGTAATCTTCCTTCAGCCAGAATGAAGCTTCCTTACGTTGCACTGACCTGGTTCATGGATCATATAATGGACCCATCCCTGACTCTGCTGAACACCAAGATTTCTCCATTCAGATTCAGACATCAAATGGGTTTTAGGGACCAGCTTGGCTATGTCCTTGGGCAACATGACATGTCTGTAAGAGAAACACGGATATGAAGAGTTCGTGGTAGACACTGACCTATATACAAAGACAAGCAGAGGAAGAAGACAGCTCACACTGTAACTCTGACACTCACAGGGATATGGATGGAGCGTTACAGGGCTATGAGGACATTCTGGGCTACAGAGAATCTATGAAAACAAACAAGTTGTCAGGCATGGTGGTACACGCCTTTAATCCCAGCACTTGGGAGGCAGAGGCAAGTAGATCTCTGAGTTCCAGTTCAGCCTGAACTACAGGTTCCAGGCTACATAGAGAAACCCTGTCTTAGGAGAAAAGCCAAAAAAGTAAACCAGGAACAACAAAACCAAACGAAACCAAAAAAAAAAAAAAAAAAAGTAACTAGCTCCTGATATCAGAGTTTTTTTTAATTTGTTTTTTTTTGTTGTTTGTTTTTCAAGACTGGATTTCTGTGTAGCTTTGGAGCCTGTCCTGGAACTCTTTCTGTAGACCAGACTAGCCTCAAACTCAGAGATCTGCCTGCCTCTACCTCCTGAGTGCTGGGATTAAAGGTGTGTGCCACTGCCCAGTCGAATTTGTATAAACAATTTTTTAAAGATTTATTTATATATGGGGCTGGAGAGATGGCTCAGTGGTTAAGAGCATTGCCTGCTCTTCCAAAGGTCCTGAGTTCAATTCCCGGAAACCACGTGGTGGCTCACAACCATCTGTAATGAAGTCTGGTGCCCTCTTATGGCCTGCAGACATACACACAGATTTATTTATATATTCTGTATACAACATCCCTGCCATGTGTGCTTGCATGCCAGAAGAGAGCAACAGATCTCATTACAGATGGTTGTGAGCCACCATGTGGTTGCTGGGAATTGAACTCAGGACCTCTCTGGAAGAGCAGTCAGTGCTCTTAACCTCTGAGCCATCTCTCCAGCCTGTATAAATCTTATTGTGGATATTGTGTAGTAGAGGCAGCTAGAAACACAGGTTTTGTAATTTATAAGAGAATATTAAAAACAAAATTAATGGACAATTTGAATGCATACCTGGATATCAGCCCCTGATGATATTTGTGTTTTCTCTGATTACCCATCTTACCCACTCTACGACTGGTCAGGAAGAAGCTACACTGTGGAGAGGAACAGTCTACTATGGTGTGGGGTGTAGAGCAGGCATAGAGAAAACATAAAGATGTTCACACCGAATTCAGTTTCCAACCCTTTTCCCCTACTTTTTTGGGACAGGGTTCCCTGTGTAACAGTCCTGGAACTCAATTTGTAGAGGCCAGGCTAGCCTCTCTGACTCAGAGATCCTCCTGCCTCTGGTTCTGGAGTGCGCAGGCACCACCACTGCCCAGCTCGTTTTCCAGTTGTGACACTTGGAAAACCGTGTGCTTTCCTAACCAAGGTCAATGGTAAAAAGAGTATCTGACTCGACTCAGACTACCTCAGGTAGAGTTTCTCAAGCTTGATGAAAAATGTACTAAATGCTACCTTTGTAGTAATAACAAGAGTCCCCACCCCGTAATTCTAGTCCAATGTCAGAGAAGAATTTACACTCTAACAAATCCTTGGCACAAAACGTGACTTCAATGCACAGGACCCCCCCCCCCAAAAAAAAAACCAAACAAACAGCCCTCCTTTAAGCAAAAACGCGGCTGCTAAGCTAAAAGTGACATCTTCTTGGGGATGAAGCTACTGATTTCTTCCCAACCATGTAAATGTTGTATGATTCACAGGTATGGAAAACAGCTGAGAACAAAAGTTAACTAGCTCCAAGGATGTAACTGTTTATCCCATCCACGGAACCAGCCAGCCTGACCTGCCTAGCTTCTGAGATCCAGGTGATGTCAGTAAAATGGTGTGGGATTTTTCTTGCCAAAAAAGACTGTTACATATTTGTCAATACACACCAATTTTCCAGGGCGCTCAAAGGCCTGGTACAGGACAGGTGAAGAATGCAGGAAAGCTAGTCAAGGAACGCAGATACATATTAGGAAAAGCGGAGGCTGGAGAGATGGCTCAGAGGTTAAGAGCACAGGCTGCTTTCCAGAGGTCCTGAGTTCAATTCCCAACAACCACATTATGGCACAACCATCTGTAATGAGATCTGGTGCCCTCCATGCCAGAACACTGTATATATAAAAAATAAATAAACATTACAAGCGATACAGACCAGTGTAATATCAACCTTGGTAGAATCTCATATTCTCTCAGTCTCAACTTAAATTCACGGATTTGGTACTATCACACCCAAAGTTTGCACATTCAGTGCAAGAATGTCTCACAATCCTTGGCAGAGAGCCAGCATCGTAGACTCTGTCTCACCGTTGTTTCTCGTCCCTGTGTTCTCAGGGTCTCCTCTAGCAACGTTTCCTCAACCGTCCCCCTTCATCGCATGCTCTCCTCACACCCGTACTCAGCTGGCCCAGGAGTCAGCTTAGTCCATTGATTTTTAGGTCCGTCACTGACCACTCTGCTGTCTCGAGACAAGGTTCCCATTCTGCAGCCCAAGCTGCCTGGAACTTGTGACAATGTTGCACCTTGACTTCCAGAATGCTGAGAACAAAGGTGTGAGCTATCGTACCGGCTAACCTTGCACCTTAACAGAACACTTGAAACCTGTCTGCACACCATAAATGCTCAAGTAGTTGAGCTACGTCCAGTCTTCATGCCTCTATCTAAAACAAGGCTGACAACCACGCTCCTGCTCTTTTCTCATAAAGTAACAATTAACACTGAAGCTCTCACAGAACTGTCCTTTCATTGAGCACAAAACTTCCAGTTCCGCTTTGGCTACTTTATCCCAGTAGACTTTGGAAGCGATCACTTCCTATTAGAAAAATTAACCTGAACCAACAAAGTTGTGAGACTGATGTGAAAATTCCAAAGGTGAACCTGATCAGAACTCCAACACGCTTCTATTTAACACCCGGCCAACTCCAGATTCCCTTCCATTGTTTTACGGCCTCCGTCTACCTTTCCGCGCATGCGCTTTGCTACGGCCGCCTCCCCCCCCAAAAAAAAAACCCTCTTGCGCACGCGCCGGTTCTGCACCGCTCTCCCCCATCCTCTGCCCTAGGTCACTAACTCCTCGCGTGCACTCTTTCGTCAAAGCGCACAACCTGGCTGTAGTCCCCGCGCCGGCACTAACCGGTACTCGAACTCCTCGTCGTCGTACTTGTCCGAATAGTAAATCTGCTTGTGAGACATGACTGTTCTGCCCGAGGGCGCCCAGCCCCGCGCTGCTGGCCTGCAGACAACTCCCAGCAGCACGCGCTCCCACCCTCTTTGGCCCCGCTTTCAAACACACCGCCTGCATTTGCTATTGGTCTCTTCGACCAAAGGCGGGACAGCTCCGTCGTAAAGTCTCCGATTGGATGGCCTTGGCGTCTCCACGATTCGTAAATGAAGTGCAGTGCTCTGGTTTCTGAAGAATGAGCTGGGTCGAAATTAGGAATCTTATTGGCTCCCACGGAGCCCGTGCGCCTGCCCGCGCAGCCATTGGCCGGCTTTGGAAAGCAGACGAGTAAAGGAGGGACGGCGAGGTAGGGGGTCAGGGGTTAGTGAGGCCGGAAGTAAGTGTAATAAAGTTTGTCTGGGGAGGCCGAGGCGGGGGGAGAAAGTTGGTGCAGTGACTTAAGCCGACAGTTACGTGATCCGGAACCAGATCGGCCCGCGGTCCGGTGCGGAGACTCCATGCGACCCTGGTGAGTGTCGACTTTCTCCCTGTGGCGACCCACTCCTCTACCCCGGAACCCCTCTCCCAGGACCCTACTTCCGGTCTTGTTGTACAAGTCCCGCCCCCGAGACCCCTTCCCCGGAAGTTCCCCCTTCCAACTTCAAGGGGCTCCCCGAACCCCGTCTTGTCTCTTACTGTAGGACCACACCCTGTCGTCCCACTTCCCTGGAAATCCCACCCCTAGACAGGTTTTCCTGGCTGCACGAGATTAGTCTTCCCAGCTCTCTGAAACTGCCTTCTCTGGAGTCTCTGCTAAACGTAGCCTATCGAAAGCCTGGCTTCCCGAGGGGGCAAAAGCTCGCTTTTCAAAGAACGGTTCGGCTTTGTAGGAGCGACGCCTGTGTGGGCCCCGCCCCCTCCGCGTCCCGCCCCTTCACCATCCACGTCTAGTCCTGGGAATGTGGTGCGGTCCCTAGGGACCAGGTCCCCTCGGGATACTTTTCCCTGCTGGGCTTCGGTCCATGCCTCAAAACGCTTCACCTGCCTCTGTATCCTCTCCTTTCTTTAAGCCTTGGACTTAGTTTTCCTGTTCTCGTGCTCCGTCAGGTGGAGGTTGAAAGTTGCGGTTGTAAGGAGTGAGCTGATTAGCAGTGTCGTTTCCCGCGTCACCTTCTCTGGCTGTGTATTAAGTTGATGGACTGGGTTTCTTTATGGCAGGAGAATGGACGAGAGGGTGGCTTAAGAGACCCCTGACCCCACTCCTTCCTGGGGCAGACCCTGTTCCTGAGACAGCCGTAGGTGTTCCTCTGACTGGACTGGACTAAGTATGGACTCGTGTGACCCTAAGAGGAGTGAAAGTTTTTCTGCCATCAGAAGAAAAAGTGTTTCGGAGTCAGGAGTAGGGGTTAGTGTCCTTTCCGTTGTTTTTAAAAGACCCCTCCCCATAACCAGATAGCTCTTGTTTGGATTCATCCTGGCCGCACTTGCCCAACCTTCCCTGCTGGAAACATTCCTGAGGTTTTCGCCATTTCCTGCTCCTCCAGCCTCCCTGCTGGGCTGAGGTGCAGAACGCAGCTGTGTCTAACCCCCCCCCTCCCCCGCGCACCCCGCCAAGTCTCTGCTACCTAGCTTTGGTCCAGTAGGCAGTCTCCTATCTCTTGAAACAAATTTAAAGGCTCATGCTTCCTCCTCTTCCAAATGTGCACGCGGTTGGTGATTCCCTGCCTCTAGATATGAATGTTTCAGAGAAAGCCATCTCAAGATGAGGACATCATGGTGTGTGTTTGTGTGTCTGGCTTTGGCAGAAATTTTCCTCCTGTCTAATAGCTGAGGTCTTGGCTAACGGAATGACAGAATTTCTTGTCAGGAAGCGGTGTGGTGTTTGGTGGCAGCTTTCCTGGGCTTGGGGACTGTGCAGGTGATGGGAATCTTGGTAGCTAACCTCTTTAGAGTACTGGCCTTGTTAGTCATGCAGTTTTTAATTCTCCAAAATAAACCTCAGAGGAGTTTGGAGGTGAGCCTCTAAGAAACTATTTTTTTACTTTGTGTATTTCATCACTTTTTTTAAAAAAATAAGTGATAGTTTATTCTGGAGCTTGGTCACTTTCTTTAACTTCCTGATGGCCTTTAGCAGAGCTGTGGCAGGAAACTGTGGGGAAAGAAATACGGCTTTGGTGTTATTCTGCACTTACGGCCAGATCCCAGCTTCTGGTATCCCTTTGTCCTTCCTGTCTTTATTAACACGGCTTTGTGGCTTGCAGGCACCCATTCTGTTCCGTTCATTTTCCTGCCTCCAAGGCCAGCCCCCTTGCTCGTGTGAGGGACACTGTTGGGTGGGGCTTACAAGGAGAGAAGTAAGCTGTGTCCAAGGGGTACTAACCTGATCCCTCTCTATCCCCTGGCTTTCCTCACTGGGCCTGTGGAAAGGGGTCCAAGATGTCCGTTAGTCTTTGGTGGGTGACAGCTATGAAGAACACAGGCTTGCTCTAGCTCTTGCACCACCCTGATTGGCCTTCCCTCTTGGCCTCCACCTACATCTTCTGGGACTACTTCCCTTCCTGGTTCCCAACTCTGTCCACAGCTGTTGTTGCTGAGGATGCTAATGGCCAGGTTCCCTGGGGCAGCCACCTCATTCGTTGTATGGTGGGGGTGGGGATGGTCTGGGCTGTAGGGAAATGCTAAACTCTGGGACCCTCCTCCCCCTTTTCCACCCTCAGCAGCTTGTTTCCTCCTTTATTCCTCCTATCCTTACTGGCTTCCTGCTCTCTCTGCTTGCCCGTGTTGGTTTGGATTGATCCAGAGTTCCTCTTAACCCCTTACTTTCTTTTTTGTCTTTTTCTTGTTCTGACATCTTTCTTTCCTACGGCACCTTTCTCCTCCCCAGACAGACTACTAGTTGTTTGTATTGGGCGAGGGATAGCGGCTGGCTAGCGCAAACTGTGTGGGGAGGTGTCTCGGCCCCTCTGAGCTTGTGAGTCAGCACTATCCTTGGGATTGGTCTCGCTTCCTAGTTCCCCGCCCCTGGGGAGGAGCCAGTTAGCTCTGGGTCCAGCCTGTACTCCTCAGCCAGAAGAGGCTTCCTCGCTGGGCTGGGCAAGGATGTGGCCTGAAATTGTCTATGTCTGACGTGGGAGAGCAGAGGCCACTTGTCCTTCGCCTCCCTAGGTCCTCTTGTTATCACCAGGCTGCAGAGGTCAGATCAGGCTAAGGGCCTGGGGATGCCCCCTGCCTGGCCCCCTTGCCTGAATTTGGCAGGGGGGCCAGGCAGCAGCCCCCCTTCTCACCCCAGCCATGGATCTTCTACCCCCCAAGCCGAAGTACAACCCTCTTCGAAATGAGTCTCTGTCATCGCTGGAGGAGGGGGCTTCAGGGTGTACCCCCACAGAAGAGCTACCTTCCCCATCAACCTCATCCCTGGGACCCATTCTGCCTCCTCTGCCGGGGGACGATAGTCCGACTACCCTGTGTTCCTTCTTTCCCCGGATGAGCAACCTGAAGCTGGCCAATCCTGCTGGGGGGCGCCTGGGGCCTAAGGGGGAGCCAGGAAAGACTGCTGAAGATGGGGAAGGGAATGCAGGGGCAGCCCTTCGGGACTCAGGCCTCTTGCCCCTCCTCCAGGACATGAACAAGCTGAGTGGAGGCGGCGGGCGCAGGACTCGAGTAGAAGGGGGCCAGCTGGGGGGCGAGGAGTGGACCAGACACGGGAGCTTTGTCAATAAGCCCACACGAGGCTGGCTGCATCCCAACGACAAAGTCATGGGACCTGGGGTTTCCTACTTGGTTCGGGTGAGTGAACATCCTCTTTTCCACCCCTCCCATACCCTCGTCCAGTTCCTCTGCTCACTCCAGATTTGCTGGGACTTCCTGCTCTTCCCCCAACATGTGTGCTGCTCGCCTCGTTCTTAAACCAGCCACCTCCATCCCTTCTCCAGCTTCATGTCTTTCTGTGCTAGCCTGGGAATCTTGTGCCCAGGTCCCCTTTCCTCCATTGACCCCTACCCTCCAGCCTACACAATGCCTAAACCCATCCGAGACTTTTAGTAAGTGTTAATGAAAAATGACTTCTTGATTCTTCCCCCTAGACTCCTCCCTTTTCCAGAGATGTCACCCCATCCCACCCAATGCCTGCTGGTGCTCGCACAATCTCTCCACAGAGCACGAAGGACCTCTTTGGTGGTCCTTCTTCACTTACGGGTGGTAGCCCCAGGCAGTGGGAAGGGTTCTTCACCTTTCCCTTAGGGACTACGCAGGGCAAAGGGTGGGGAGTGTGGGGTGGGGGAGGGGCGGCTGATCTATCCTTGCCTCCTTCCCCCACAGTATATGGGTTGTGTGGAGGTCCTGCAGTCAATGCGAGCCCTTGACTTCAATACCCGGACGCAGGTCACCAGGTTAGTGGAGAGACCAGTATATTGTTGGAATGCTAGGGTTGGTGAAGTTACAAAAGTCTTAGGAGGAGGAGGGAAGTTGAGCATTTGGTGGTGGCGCTGGTGGCAACTTCTTATCGGATGGCCAAGAGAATTGAGACAAAGTTACAGAAGTGTGTCTGACCGCAAGCAGCCAGCTCTGGTCTGGAGCGCTTAGCTCCAGCACGGAAATTATAGGAAGGTGGATTAGAAAGGTGGGGTAGGAGGTTACTGCTGCTTTTGGGAAGGGAATGGAACATTTGGTAACTGGGAAGAGGTGGGGCTGTAGCCATCGAGGCCCTAACCCAATCAGCCAGGAAGCCGCCCTCAGTGCCATCAAATATTAAAGGCCCTTAATTCAATCCACCGCGACAAAGAGCCTGGAGTGCTCTGGAGTCTGGCCTGCTCTTCCCCTCCCCCAGCTCTGTGGCAGCCCCAGGCAATGGGAGGCCAGTGGTGGGTCTGAGTACCCCTGTTTCTCCAGGGAGGCCATCAGTTTGGTGTGTGAAGCCGTGCCTGGTGCCAGAGGAGCAACAAGGAGGAGAAAGGTATATGTGGTTGCTGTGGGGGGCAGGGGAAGGCACATACAGGCACGCGGGAAGACAGGAGGGTCTCTTGGAGTTGGGATGTTCAGGCTCTGATACTTGGGCCCTTTCTTAGCCCTCTAGCCGTCCACTCAGCTCCATCCTGGGGAGGAGTAACCTGAAGTTTGCTGGAATGCCAGTCACCCTCACTGTGTCCACCAGCAGCCTTAACCTCATGGCAGCCGACTGCAAACAGGTGGGTGGGGCTGCTGCAAGGGACGAGGTTAGTTATGGGAGGACCAAGGGGTCTGGAGGCCTCAGGACCAACCGGGGAGTAGAGTAGGAAGAAATTAGAGGGGTTGGGTATAATAACAAATTTAATTCCAGCACTCAGGTGGCAGAGGCAGGTGAATTTCTTTGAGTTCTAAACCAGCAAGGGCTATATAGTGAGACCCTGTACCCCTGCCCCCCAAAAAAAAGAGAATAAAATTAGGAGCATGTAGGACTAGAAGCCGAGAGAATGAGACTGGGGTTCCAAGGTTCCCGGCTGGGTGAGGACACGGAGCCCTGCGGCTGCCTGACATTGACCACTGCCTTCCTTCTTCATCCCTCATCAGATCATTGCCAACCATCATATGCAATCTATCTCATTCGCGTCTGGTGGGGATCCGGTGAGTTGGGGGGACAGAGGAAAGATGGGTGGGGCCAGAGGATGGGTGCGGTGGCTCCTGCCTCTAAATTCCAGGGTAGTCAGAGAAATCCTTAGGATTGTGGAAATATCTGAAAAGGACAGAGTCTTAGGGGTCAAATAAGGTGGAGTTGTAAAATTTGGCTCACTGGTCTCTTCTGAATCTGTTCTCCAGGACACAGCCGAGTATGTTGCCTACGTTGCCAAAGACCCTGTAAATCAGAGAGGTGAGGCTCGTGAGCAGCTCTGCGTGGGGCCAATCATCTGAGAAGGAGTGGGGGTGCTTTCCCTACTCTTACCAGTTATCCTTGAGAGGGCTGTCCTCTGGAGGCTGGGGGTGGGAGGCTCCTGCCCACCCTCCCTCAGAGCTCACTGGTCCTTCTGCTGTGCCCAGCCTGCCATATCCTGGAGTGCTCTGAAGGGCTCGCTCAGGATGTCATCAGCACCATCGGTCAGGCCTTTGAGTTGCGCTTCAAACAGTATCTCAGGAATCCACCCAAACTGGTCACCCCCCATGACAGGTGAGCTGGGGAGCCTCAGGCTGGGATTGGGAAATCGTTTTCTCTTCCCATGCTTGAGGGTTCTGGAAAGGTAAAGACTTACAGGGCGCTGCTCCGGTCTTCCTACTGTGTTAGGTTTCCAGTGGCTCAGCAGGAAAGCCTGCTGCAGGGACAGTTGCTTCCTTTTGTTTGCCTACGGTGGGCTTATTTCCAGCACCTCTCTCTAGGTTGCCTTTTCTAGCTGGATAGACTTTGGCTCAGGTTCCTCATTTTTAGCCTGTTCCTGTGTTCTTATATACTTTTTTTTCCTTAAAGATTTGTATTTTATGTGTATGTGTTTTGCTGCATGTATGTAAGTGTATACAGTGCCTGTGGAAGCCAAAAGAGGGCATTGGATACCCTGAAACTGGAATTAAAAGTGGTTGTGAGCTGTCGTGTAAGTGCTAGAAACCAAACCTGGGTCCTGCAAGATCAGCAGTGTTCTAACCCCTGGCCACCATACTTCCCCACTCATTGTTCTGTGCTTCCTGCCTCTGAAGGTCGTTAAGAATCTAGGTTTTAGCCACACGGTGGTGGCGCATGCCTTTAATCCTAACACTCTGGAGGCAGAGGAGGGTGGATCTCTGTGAGTTCGAGGCCAGCCTGGTCTACAAGAGCTAGTTCCAGGACAGGTTCCAAAGTTACAGAGAAACCCTGTCTCAAAAAACCAAACAAACAAAAAAGTTGATTGAGAGGATATATTTCCTTTTTTTCCTGAATGTGTCTATGTGTTTACGTGTGTTGGTATATGTTGCCTGTGTAAATATCTCTGCATGTGTGCGTGCAGAGGTCTGAAGTTGGTATCAGATGTCTTGCTCTATTGCACCTTACTTTGTTTATTGAAGGCCAGGATCTCTCACTGACCAGATGTAGCTAGCAGCAACCAGTTTATCCTGGCTCCTGTCTCTGCCCGCCTCTCCTGCTGAGGCTGTGGGTGGTCGCCATTCTTGTATACTGGTTCTGGTGATCTGCATTCTGAGCCTCACGCTGCAGCCACTGAGCTATTTCCCGAATCCCAGCATCTTTGACCTGAGATCCCTGTGTTTCTTTTTTCAAGTCTGAAGTGGTAAACGGCGTGAGCATCAGGACCCTGTATGTCAGACCATTCTGGATATCCCTGGTTCACCAGCACTTCCATCCCACTTAGGAGATAGCATAGCTGTCAGAAGTGAGAGTGGTTTAAAACCAAATTCAATATCAACTCTGCCTCCTTCAGTTTGTGCAAATCTCTCCACACCTGATCTCTATTTTTGAAATTTTGGAAGGCATACCAGCCTTAGAAGGGTACAGCACCAAGTGCTAGGTCTGACCCATAGTGTATGCTTAGTGTGTGCTCACCATTCTCTTCCCTCCTGAGTCTCTTGACCACCATGTCTGTGCACTCACCTCACTCTGTCCTTCCCTTCTCAGGATGGCTGGCTTTGATGGCTCGGCTTGGGATGAGGAGGAAGAAGAGCCACCTGACCATCAGTACTATAATGACTTCCCAGGGAAGGAACCCCCTCTCGGCGGGGTGGTAGACATGAGGCTTCGAGAAGGGGCTGCTCGACCCACTCTGCCCACTGCCCAGATGCCCAGCCACTTGGGAGCTACACTGGTAAGCCTCAAGGATGGAGACCCCCAGTCCAGAGTGGGAGTAGCTGGCTAGGGCCTTGGTCTCACCTGATTTTTCTTACAGCCTGTAGGGCAGCATGCTGCAGGAGACGCTGATGTCCGTAAGCAGATGCTGCCTCCACCACCTTGCCCAGGTAGGAACAGTCGACTGAATGGGACAGAGATGGGTACAGAAGGCAGGGCTGGGAGTGACATAGTCTGTGCCTTTCCTTAACAGGCAGAGAGCTCTTCGATGATCCTTCCTATGTCAACATCCAGAATCTAGACAAGGCCCGCCAAGCTGGGGGTGGGTCTGGGCCTCCCAATCCTTCTGTTAATGGCAGTGCACCTCGAGACCTCTTTGACATGAAGCCCTTTGAAGATGCCCTCCGGGTGCCTCCACCTCCCCAGTCCATGTCCATGGCTGAGCAGCTCCAAGGGGAGTCCTGGTTCCATGGGAAGCTGAGCCGGCGTGAGGCTGAAGCCCTGCTCCAGCTCAACGGTGACTTCTTGGTGCGAGAGAGCACAACCACACCAGGCCAGTACGTGCTCACTGGCCTGCAGAGTGGGCAGCCCAAGCACCTCCTTCTGGTGGACCCTGAAGGTGTGGTAAGTGGCCAAAGTATGCGTAGGGGCTGGTAGGAGAAGGTACCTTTTCCTCTCCTTATTTCTTTCTAGATTTTTCTTTGCTGGAGGCTTTCTATGGATCTCCTTTCTAGATAATTAGTATCTAGATAATTGGTTCCTTCCCTTCCATCCCTGAGTCTGAGCTGTGTTTCTGGTTTTTTTTGTTTGTTTGTTGGTTGGTTTGGTTTGGTTTGGTTTTTTGGTTTCTTAAGACAGGCCTTGATCCGCCAGCCTCTGCCTCCTGAGTGCTGGAGTTAAAGGCGTGCGCCACCGCTGCCGGTTCTAAGCTGTGTTCTTTTAGTTCTTACCAAATCCCAGACCTTAAGCCTATCAATACCAGACCTAAAAAGTGATTACCTTATCTGTGCTCCTTTTGCCAAGGGAGGAAGTGACCCTGGAAAGGCAGTGATGCCCCATATCAGATGGTTGTGGGGTAGAAACCCCAAATTTCCTCTAGTGAGAGGAGTCAGCTGTCTCCCTAGCTCCTTAGCCTCAAACTCAATGTCCTTTTTCTTCTTTTTAAAAATCTGACCTGCCTTGCTGCTGTTCCTTACAACCTTGGTTTCTTTTCTCAGCCTGTTTCCCACATGGTTTTTGCACCGTGTTTCCTCTGATGACACACCGGTTCCTTTGAGTGAGAAGTTACCTGTTTATCAGCTTCATATTTCTGGGCTCCTGCCAACTTCACACTCTGCCAGTTACTGACCTGCCCTTCCCTCCCCCCCTCCCCCACCCCGTCTCCCTCAGTCTTGGGGGCTGAGGTCTTACTGGACTCATTTGAACTGACCCTCTTACTTCCCACCTTCCCAGGTTCGGACAAAAGATCACCGCTTTGAGAGCGTCAGTCACCTCATCAGCTACCACATGGACAATCACTTGCCCATCATCTCCGCGGGCAGCGAACTGTGCCTACAGCAACCCGTGGACCGGAAAGTGTGATCTTCAGTCTGTCCTGGATGCCCTCCACCCCTTCCACTGCGTCCTCTAACTCCTGGGACCTCTGTTTGTGCTCACCTGAGACAGGGAATTTTAGTTAGGAACCTGGGGTAGCATCCTGCTTCTGCCCAAACCTCACCAAAGTATTAATGTACAGAGTGGTCCCTTGCCTGGGCCTTGTCTGTGCCAACCTGATGCCCTTTCCCCCAAAAGGGTAGGTTCTTAAAATGGAAAAAGACCCAGTGGAGCAATTGCCCTTTGGGGGAAGGGAAGTAATCATACCTCTGGTTTACCCCTGGTCTTCAGGGTACCCCAGATCCCTCTTAACATATCCTATTCCCTATGCATCCCTTACAACTTTGTGCCTTTGACTATCTCCTAGGTCTGCAGATACTTTATGCAAAGAGTTCTCAGGCCCTTCGTGTGGATAAGGGTTGCTAACGCCTTGGCTCTGGAACCCTGTTGTGCTCAGCACCCCGTTCTGTGTTTGGGAAGAATAGGGGCAGGAGTGGCAGCTATCTCCTCTGCCTTTTGGTTGTGCAGCCCTTAAGAGATTGCCCCAAGCTGGGCTTGGTGGCACATGCCTTTAAACCGCACTCAGGAGGCAGAGACAAGATTTGTGAGGCCAGCCTGGTCTGCAACAGAGTTAGTTCCAGAACAGTCAGGGCCACGTAAAGAGACCCTGACTCCAAAACCAAAAAGAAAGAGACAGAGAGATTGCCTCAGAGCCCCCTCCTGGTGGTGGAAGGGTGGGGGGCAGGTTTGGACCCCTCCCTTGCTCAGTGCCTCCTGGCCTTGATCCCTTTCTCCAAGGGGTCTATACATTTTTTAAGCCTGCCCCTCCCCAGTTTGCATGTGTGTTATAGTCTCCAGCCAAAGTGTAGCCCTTCTTCCGGCAGCCCCATCCACTCTTCTGGGATGGGGGGGTGTGACTGACAGGGGCCTCCAGGATGTGTACAGTTAGCCTCCAGGTGGGTTCTGTGGAGGCTTTGAGACCGAAGCAGTAGACAATCCCCAGTACTATTGGTAGGTCTGGAACTGCACTTTTTTTTTACGCGCATACATTTTAGGGCTGTAGATTTATTTTCCTGGTTTTGTTTCTGTTGCTTACTTTTGGGCACAAATTATGATAGTCGATTTCATTTATATATCACCTCGTTGAGTTTTCCAAGCTTTTTTTTTTTTTTTTTTTACAACTGTTGAGATTTTACTCGATCTGGCCTAAAAGTATGTAAGACAGGATTTATTTTTCTTATTCCTCAAGAGAACTGAGAAGTTTGGTTAAGCGGTGTTGTGGGGTCATGATGTGAAATCTTACTTAAGATCCTACCTTCCACTTGCGGGCCAATGCAGCCAGGACAGAAATCTTGCGAGCTCACTCTGTAGGCCTTGTGAACAAGGGGGGTCGACTGGTTTTTGGTTTTTAGTCTTGGCCATCGCCTATTTTTGGTTTGGATGTCTTATACCAAAGGGAAGTAGTCTTCATTAAAGTCCTTATTTCTTCTACCTCGGCCTCTTAACACCTCTAGAAAGTCTGATCGATGGGGGCCGTCAGTGGGAGGTGGCGGTGGATTCCATCTGCGGTAGGTCGATTGGGTTCAAAGCCAGCGCCTGTCCGCGGGAATTCGAGTCTGCGAGAATTCGGGGAGCAGTGAGACTGCGCGGTAGGGACATATCTGAACGGCGACTGGCTCTCGGTGTGAAGGGGCGTGTCTGGACCGCCCCCAGGCCCACGGGGAGCTCGCACAGCCTCTGACGGTCGTGCACCCCACACTGCTGCGGGCCCGGCTCCGGCGGCCTTAGCGGCACTTCGAAGGAGTGGCGTGGCGAGGCCCTGCCTTCCTGGGTGCGGCGTGTGGGCCCTTCCCAGTTTCCCCTCCCTACTGCTCTCGGTGGTGGCGACCCATTGGAGTTCCGTTTCCGGTTGCTGTGGCCGCGGGCGGGCGGTGAGTCTGGAGCAGGCGTGCAGTTTGTGCTCTGGCTCTGCGCCTCCCCCTCGGCGTGTCTAGGGCTTGCTGCAGCTCGGGGGTGCTGCGCTGCCCCTGACTCCCCTCCGGGCGATGGTGCGGCCTGAGGACGCTTCCATCCCCCGCCGACGCTGACTCTGGTCCCCCAATCCATGGCCGCCTCGGCGCCGCCCCCACCGGACAAGCTGGAGGGAGGCAGCGGCCCTGCACCGCCCCCCGCGCCGCCCAGCACCGGGAGGAAGCAGGGCAAGGCCGGTGAGAGCGCAGAGAGGGACGGGGGCTGCCGAGGCCCGGGACCCTGGAACCTCGGATGGAAGGGTTGGGGGATGGGAAGATTGCCTAGGGACCTGGAGGTAGCCTCAGGTGAGAAGGATTAGTGATTGAGAGCAGGTGTCACAGATCACTTCAGGTTTTGGAGCCGGGTAGCTTTGATTTCAAGGAAGATGTGGGATGTAGCTGAGAGTGTAGTCAAACTGGTCATTTTTCATATTTCACCCCTGTTTCTTAAATAAGTAAGCAAGTGTACGTGGAAGTTAGAGTCTGGAGAGTGGCTGGGAGGAAGGAGACAGTAGAACCCTCAGGAAAGCTTGCCTCCGTCTGCCTATTGCTGCTCTTCCAGGTCTGCAAATGAAGAGCCCTGAAAAGAAACGAAGAAAGTCCAACACTCAGGTAAAGGGGGAATCCGTGCTGGGCGTACCCCCTTGGAAGCCCCTCCCACTTTGTCTGGGTGGCTACCTGGCTGCCCTTTTGTGCTTTCCACCAGGTGAGGGGAAAGAAGCCAAAATACTTTTTCTCGTTCCCTCTTGGGTCCTAGTTCTGTCTGGTGACAGCAAACCTCGCCTTTCCCCCTTAGAGACAAAGTCTCGTGTATTCCGGACTCACTTCAGGTTTGCTGTGTAGAGAGGGTGACTGAATCTAGGAGCCTCCTGCTTTTTCTTCCAGAGTGGTGGGATTAGAGATGTAATCACCATACTGTTTTTCCGCAGTGCTGGGGACCCAAGGGACAAGTGCTAGGTGCCCCTAGAGGCCAGAAGAGGGGGGTACAGGCAGTTGAGCTGCCGCATGGGTGCTGGGAACAGAACCTAGGGTCTCTGCAAGTGCTCTAAATCTGTGAGCCATCTCTCCAGCCTGTGCTCTTCCTTGTTTGAAACAAGGTGCCCAGCTTGGCTTTAATCTCTCAGCGGACCTACTTCAACCTCCCACGTGCTGGCATTACTGGCTTGCTGAGTCTTTCCTAAGTGTCACAGTGCTTTAACAGTTGGTATTGTAAGAGTCGACAGGAGGAGTGCTTGCCTAGCTAGCCTGCACAAAGCCCTGGGTTCAAGCCCCAGCACCTCATAAACCAGATAGATAGTGGTTGGTGTCTGTCCCAGTAGTCCAAAGATTGAGGCAGGAGCATGGGGGTTATCCTCAGCTACAAACTGAGCTTGAGTGCAACCTGAGTTTCATATAAGACACTATCTCAGAGGAAGAAAAAGTTAATTAACTGCTTTGGGGTCAGACCTGAGTTTTAATGTGATTTTTCTGTACTTTTTATTATTATTATTATTTATTTATTTATTTTGATTTTCAAGACAGGGTTTCTCTGTAGCTTTGGAGCCTGTCCTGGAACTAGCTCTTGTAGACCAGGCTGGTCTCAAACTCACAGAGATCCATCTGCCTCTGCCTCCCGAGTGCTGGGATTAAAGGCACGCTCCACCCCCGCCTGGCATACTTTTATATTTTTTAATTATGTTTAATTTTACGATGCACATGGGTTTTTGTGTATGTCTGCGTATGTGCTGAAGTCAGAGATGTGATCCCGCTGGAGCTGGATGGAGGCTGTTGACCCCTCCCACATGGGTGCTAGGTGTCACACTCATGCTCTTGACCACTGAGCTGCTTCTCCAGCCCTATTTTTGTTTTATTTTTGTAAAAGTAGTGCCGTTGTACTGTGGGTTCCGCCTTCCACCCTTTGTCGTGTTCTGAGGTCAGTCACAGTTTTGGATCTGAGCCGCCTCAGCCTTCAGAGAGTTTGGTAGGTGTGTGGTGCTCTCCCAGCTTGGTTCTGTGGTTCACATCTTCCTCCTGTTTTCACTAGGGTCCTGCATACTCACATCTGACGGAGTTCGCGCCACCCCCAACTCCCATGGTGGATCATCTGGTTGCTTCTAATCCTTTTGAGGATGACTTCGGAGCCCCTAAGGTGGGGGGTGCAGGCCCTCCGTTCCTTGGCAGTCCTGTGCCCTTTGGAGGCTTTCGTGTACAGGGGGGCATGGCAGGCCAGGTACCCCCAGGCTATGGCACTGGAGGAGGAGGGGGTCCCCAGCCACTTCGTCGACAGCCCCCTCCTTTCCCTCCTAACCCTATGGGCCCGGCTTTTAATATGCCGCCTCAGGGCCCTGGCTATCCACCACCAGGCAACATGAACTTTCCCAGTCAACCCTTCAACCAGTCTCTGGGCCAAAACTTCAGCCCACCTGGTGGGCAGATGATGCCAGGCCCAGTGGGGGGATTTGGTCCCATGATCTCGCCCACCATGGGACAGCCTCCTAGAGGGGATCTGGGTCCTCCCCCTCTCCCCCAACGCTTCGCCCAGCCAGGAGCACCTTTTGGTCCTTCTCTTCAGAGACCTGGTCAGGGACTCCCCAGCCTGCCTCCCAACACAAGTCCCTTCCCTGGTCCAGACCCTGGTTTTCCTGGCCCAAGTGGTGAGGACGGGGGAAAGCCCTTGAATCCACCTGCCCCCACTGCTTTTCCCCAGGAGCCCCATTCAGGCTCCCCGGCTGCAGCTGTTAACGGGAACCAGCCTAGCTTCCCGCCCAGCAGCAGCGGTCGAGGTGGTGGCACTCCAGATGCCAACAGCCTAGCACCCCCTGGCAAGGCAGGTGGAGGCTCAGGGCCCCAACCTCCCCCGGGCCTGGTGTACCCATGTGGTGCCTGTCGCAGTGAGGTGAACGACGACCAGGATGCTATTTTGTGCGAGGCCTCCTGCCAGAAGTGGTTTCACCGCGAGTGCACCGGCATGACGGAGAGCGCCTACGGGCTGCTAACCACCGAGGCCTCTGCTGTCTGGGCCTGTGATCTCTGCCTCAAGACCAAGGAGATCCAGTCTGTCTACATCCGAGAGGGCATGGGGCAGTTGGTGGCTGCTAACGATGGGTGACCCCAGTGCAGTGGCCTGGGGAAATGCTCATTGCTCACCATGCTCTTGCAGAGGAATTATGTGGCTTCCCATCCCCATGAAGCAGAAACATACAGTTCCTGAAGCAGAGGAAGAACTGGAGCGGGCAGGCAGAGGAGCCCAGAGTGCTTGCTTTTCTGGGAACTGCTGCATTGAGACCTTCACAGATCTAGGGAGCTAAAGCCCTGCCAAGCAGAGCCCTTCCTAGAGTCCAGCTGGAGGCTACAAGAGAGGAAAGGGGCTGGAGGAAGTTCCGGATGACAAGGATGTCCTGCGTGCAGATGACAGATGACTCTAACACCCGTGCCTATGATACCTTTGTAGCCCCAGCTCCAGCTGTAGCCTTTGGAGTCACGTGTTCAAGGTTTCATTTCTGGTCCCTTGTATGGGTTCTGGAAACAACTGAGGATTTCTCTCTCTTTCTGTTTTTCCCTTTGCTTCCCCTGGGCCCATCCTCACTCCTTTCCACAGAGTGTCAGATACCTTGAAGAAGCAGAGTTCTGACTCGGGCATTGCTTGTCTGGGGGGTGGTCAAGACTGTAGATTAAAGATGCTGAGACGGTCTCTTCCTCACCAAAGTCACTGCTCCTTTCTCAGCTTCTCTGCTTATCTCTCAGTGGCCGTGTTGTAGAAGGTGGGATATGTGGTCTGAGTGACCCCCTTCCTCCCTGCCTATCGGCTGCACAGTATGACAGTGTTGTTCTTCAACTCCTGGTGCCCTCGTTTCCTTTGTCTCGGGGGAAAGTTTGGAAGGGCATGAAGCCCTTATACCTCATTCCTTCCCTGATGAAACGATCCAGCTGAGGCCCTGCCGTGGCTTTGGGGGTTGGGGCGGGCGGTAGGATCCTCAGCTGGGATACTGAAAGCTAAAAGGATCTGAACTTTTCCGCTTTGCTCTTTTTTTATCCTGCTATATCATCTGGGTCTGGTGATCTAGCAGCTAGGCTTGGTTTCTTTTTATTTTTGTAGGATTCCCCGCCAGTGATGGACCTGGGGCCTGATCAGGAGCCCCCTTAGCTTCTCTTACCCCTTTCCAGTTAGCCCATGTGCCCATTCCTCATATGGGTGAGGCCAACAAGCTAGGCTGTGGCCCTTTTGGGAGACAGCTCAGTGCCCAGCTCTCGGCACGGTAACAAAGACCATCTAATGTCCTGCCCCACTTCCCATGTTGCCTGCACATGGAGAGAAAGAGAAGACACTGTTGGAGTTGACAGCCTTTGAAGAGGAAGAAGGGGGACCTGCTTTTTACTCTGTGGCCCCCAACTCCTAACTTCACATGTGGCAGCCTCTGCTCAACAGTGTTGTGTTGTGGTTCTCTTTGCCCCATTACCTGTTGCTACTTTTGTGTTGTCTCCATGGTTTGTAAAGAGCTCCTGGGGAGGGAGGGTCCATCCCCCTGTTCCTCTGCTACTTTTTGGAAGAAAGGGGGTTGGCAGATGTGGTTACAAATCTTTTTTATATGGTTGGACTAATAAAATGACTTGAAAATGCAAACAAGGACTCTTTGTTAACCGGCTACACCCGTGCGTGTCACTGCTAGGAGGGTCCTGGAGGACCAGGTGGTCCCCGCTCTCCACCACCTCCCAGCTGCCCTGCCATACGCTGCTAAATTGAGGAGGCCCCCAGTTTTCCTGCTGCACCCTGTGTCCTTGATG
Organism: Microtus pennsylvanicus; assembly: GCF_037038515.1. NCBI lineage: Eukaryota > Metazoa > Chordata > Mammalia > Rodentia > Cricetidae > Microtus > Microtus pennsylvanicus. The sequence goes on along the minus strand of NC_134585.1, from coordinate 122,892,046 downwards.
TGGGAGCCCTTGCTCTTGGAGCAGTGCTCGGGCTAGGCTGGAAGGCAGGGTTGGAGCCCTGGGTCCACAGCCTTTCTTTCTTTCTTTCTTTCTTTCTTTCTTTCTTTCTTTCTTTCTTTCTTTCTTTCTTTCTTTATTATGTATACAACATTCTCCCTCCGTGTATGCCTGCAGGCCGGAAGAGGGCGCCAGATCTCATTACAGATGGTTGTGAGCCACCATATGGTTGCTGGAATTGAACTCAGGACCTCTGGAAGAGCAGCCGGTGCTCTTAACCACTGAGCCATCTCTCCAGCCCGGTCCACAGCTTTCTGACTGGTTATTTGAAACTTATTTTGGGGCACACTGGGAGTTAGACCAGCAGGTGAGAACACTGTTAGTCGGGCCTGGGGTCTGCAGTTCCGCTCCCTGAACCCACATAGTGGAAGGAGAGAAGGGACTTGCCAACTTGTCCTCCAGACGCTATGAGTGCCATGGCATGTGTGCACCACCTCTCCCACACAAATAGTTTTTGCTTTGTTTTTGGAGTTTTGGGGCTGGAGAGATTGCCAGCAATGAAGAGCACTTGCTGTTCTTGCAGAGGAGTTCCCAGCACTCAGTGGCAACCATCTAGTTCCAGAGGATTCAATACTACAGACACATAGGCAAAACAACATTTAAAAATGCTTAAATGTTTCGTATTCCATGCTGGAGATCACAGTGCTCCACCACTAAGTCCCACTCAGCTCTGAATTTAATCTGTGGATGCGTTTCTGCCTCACTTCTTCCATTTTTTTTTTTTGTTTGGTTTAGTTTGGGTTGGGTTTGGGATTTGTTGAAGCAGTCTTGTTCTGTAGCCCAGGCTGACCTTCATCATCCGCCTGCTTCAAGTCTCCCCAGTGCTCAGATTATAGCACAGCCTCCTTTCTATTTATTCCGTTGTCTTTGTATGATGTGTTGAGGGCAGGCACCTGCACAGGACACTGGTAGAGGTTTGACCCACATCCCACTAGCCTAAGCCGTCCACTGGCTACCTTTGTTGTTATTTAACTGTTTGTGAGGCGGGGTCTCACTATGTAGCCCAGCAGGCCTGGAACTCACTATGCAGATCTGGCTGATCTCTCCAACTCCACCTGTCTCGGCTTCCCAAGAGCTGGGGTTAAGGGCGTGCACCACCACGCTTGGCCGTCCTCCATTTTCAAAGCAGTGACACCCTCAGCCTGCCGGCAGGAGGGCTATTTCTAAACCCACAACTTGCACCGGACCCCATCCCCCATCCTACAGCTGTCTCTGTCTATCCTGGGGCCAACATGGCACCTGGTTCTTGCTAGCTCATCATCAGTACCTTTCAGTTTTAGGCCTTCCTACTAGACACTAAACATTTCGAAAAGAGGGGAGGTCTCCACCAAAAATAAATTTTTTTTTTTAGTTTGTTGGGGATCACAATCTCCCACCAAGAGATAAACCAAGGGGACAGAACTGCGTAGATCATCTTTCCCCTCCCTGGGAGATCAAGTCCAGCTTTTATTGGTCAAAAGTTCCCCCCACTTCTCCACCCCCGCGGGGAAGGCCACTTTTCACTGGTCAAACACCAACCACGTGACTGTCCTCTTTTTTTTTTCTTCCCGGACTGGAAACCTGGGGAGGTTGCAGCAAGTTAAGCTGAAGACTGAAGCGAGAGGTGGGTCAGGTAAAGCCCTAGGTGGGGATGGGCCGGCAGACCCCCGACCTTATTCCCAGATAAAGAAGGAGGGCAGAGCTGTATAAAAGGAATGGGCACCCCCACCGCCACCCGGCGATCACACACTGCCTAACACAGGACCTAGGGGCGGGGAAGGAGGGAGACAGATGATTCCGAAGCAGGAACTCAGGCAAGTTCTTGTGGTCCCAGGTCCTTCCCTTTAAAGGTCAGAGAAAGCTGCTAACCAGACTTGAGGGCGTTGTGTAGAGGAGGAGCGCTCCCCCTTACCTGTTTTATCCAGACAGCGGAAGTCAGCGACAAAGCTGACGCTTTTGTTGATCCCTGCCTGAGTGAAAAGGGAGAGTGAGGAGTGGATTTCTTTCCTAGAGGTCAAAGACTAAGATCCCTGAAAACTCAACTGGGAAGGGTGGCAGCTAAGCAGCGGCACAGTTTCTTAGAGGACTTCCCAATGCATGTACTGGCCTACGAGAGCAGAGGTGCGTTTTGGTATCGGGGTTTGGAACCCTGAGTGAGGGGTTCCAGGAAGTCCCCTGCTTAGGTTTCAGAAGGTTTGTCTTGTTGACCCAAATACCATACCATTGCAGGTTTCCATGGAGACAGTGGGTCTGACATCACCCTGGTTGCCATGGTGCTTAGTTCTGGAGGACCTGAGCAGGCTGTAAACAGCCAGGCATAAACAGGGACTTCTGCTCAAGCTGCTGCCACTTCCTTCCTGTGGCCACCTGTTAACAGTCACACACAGCAGCTGGGGCTGGGACATCAGGACGGTGGAGGGAGGGGCTGAGAACAGAAGCTGAACAAGGATGGCTGTGCGGACGGCACTAGAAGGGAGGCACGGGGAGGTTGTTCTTTGGGACCTGGTATAGGGAAGTCATTGCAACTATCCATCTCCCCGTGGGATGGGTGCCAGTGTCCAGGAGACACGAGCACTGAGAAAGGCACCATTAGATGTCCTTTACCTGTCTTGAACTTGACTCTTGACCAGCAAGAGCTGCAGAAGCTTATAAGGTCATCTCGAAGGACTTAAACCCAGCTGGAGTAGGTAGGGAGCGTTTGGCCTATTTTGAAGGTAGAACTCTAGACTCCCCCACCCCATTTCCCCTTCTCAGTGTTCCAGGACAGTCGACTTCACATTCCGCCTTTTCTGCTCCTGGGGAGGCAGTTACTATCTGTCTCTGACCACCGACCAAGGACTCTGTGGCTCAGCTTGTCTGTCATTCTGTGCAACTCCCTAGCCCAAGGGCACAGTTTGCTTTATGCTGGGATTTGGAAGTGGGCGTGTGTGTGTGTGTGTGTGTGTGTGTGTGTGTGTGTGTGTGTGATACCTTAACCCAAGCTGCCCTCCAAACTGATTAGCAAGAGACAGGACAGAGTCCCAGACCCCTGTTCCTTTTTGTTGCAAATTTGAATGTGATTTATGGATGGTAATTGTCACAAATCCTCCTTCCCCTCAGTGGCTTTCAAGGTCCCTGAGATCAGACTCTGATCAGAATTTAAGGTGGAGAGAAAGCGGAAAGGAGGGTGACCAAATGTAATCCAGGTGGATTTAGCTCTCCCAGAGCTGTAGTATTAGAAAGCTTCCTGCCTGGTCGTGCCTGGCCGCCCTCACTTCAGTGACAACCTTAGCCAGTGCTGAGAACCCCTAAAGCAGTGGTTCTCAACCTTTGTGATCCTTTAACACAGGTCACTGTAATTTTGCAACTGTTGTGAAGTGTAATGTAAATATCGGATACAGTGGTTGTGACCCACAAGTTGAGATTTACCTACCGCCCTAAACCGAAGGAATGAATGCATGGAGGATTGATGGCGGATGGGTACCGGCACACTTGGGCCTTAGGAAGGCTAGTCAGTCAGCCCCTCTGAGATTCCTCCCCTCTGACCAGAACACCAGAGGTTTGGACTTCTTTTCAAGGTCAGTGCCAGTTCCCAGGGCCCTGTGGATCCTTAAGAGGCAGCTTCCTGTGGTTTAGCAAGGCGAACACTGCCAGGAAGGCATGGGATGCCTGCAGAAGGACTGAACTGACCTAGGTTTTGGAGGCGCCTTGGTCTGCCTCCCTCACGGGAACTCCCTCCTCAGCCCTCCTTCTTTTAAATTTTATTTATTTATTTTTAAGATTTATTTTTATTTTATATGCATTGGTGTCTCGCCTGCATGTCTGTGAGGGTGTCAGATCTCCTGGAACCAGAGTTACAGATACTTGTGAGCTACCATGTGGGTGTTCTGAAAGAGCCGCCAGAGCTCTTAACCGCTGAGCCAGCTCTCCAGCCCGGAACTCCCATTCTTAAGAGAGCTTTTCTCTGCAGGTGGCCACTCTATCAACCCTGGACCTCCACAACTATGACCTCTTCCTGCCCAGACTCAGATAATAGCTGGGTGTTTACTGGCTCTGAGGTAGGAACAGTGGGCCTGGGAACTACATGAGAGGGGGGACTCTGGTGGAGTGGGCTGCTTTGACCTGCAGGAAGAAAGGTCCTGAATGATGAGGTGTTGCGTGCGTGCGAGGACTGGGGACTGAGGAATAAGGCAAAAGCAATAGCTGGGACTAGGAGGTCTTGTCTCTGCTGCGTGACTTTATTAAGAAATACAGCATCTGGGGCTGGAGAGATGGCTCAGAGGTTAAGGGCATTGCCTACTCTTCCAAAGGTCCTGAGTTCAATTCCCAGCAACCACATGGTGGCTCACAACCATCTGTAATGAGGTCTGGTGCTCTCTTCTGGCCTGCAGGCATACATGTAGACAGAACACTGTATACATAATAAATAAAATCTCAAAAAAAGAAAAGAAAAAATGTTTTTTTTTTTAAAAAAAAAAAGAAGTACAGCATCTTACTACTTACGGGGGAAAAATGGCCAAGGTCAGCAAAGAGCTAAATCAGACAATGTTAGCAAAGAGCACAGGATACCTCAGCCTTAGGACTGGTAACCACAGTCTAGGGGGTGAATTGGGTCCCAAGACCTTGATACCTTCGAGGCATTGGCTTCAGCCCTAGACCAGTCTTTTTTTTTTTTTTTTTTCGAGACAGGATTTCTCTGTGGTTTTGGAGCCTGTCCTGGAACTAGCTCTTGTAGACCAGGCTGGTCTCAAACTCACAGAGATCCCCCTGCCTCTGCCTCCCGAGTGCTGGGATTAAAGGCGTGCACCACCACCGCCCGGCTCCCTAGACCAGTCTTGCCAAGGCTGCTCATAGCCATAAAACTAAAGTTTCCTTTGGCCTTTCATCAGGGCCTCTGAGACAGTCCGGTTTGGTTTGGCTCCCGGCACTGGTTTCTGGATCTGTCCTGTTTTATTGGTACCCATGGTCATTTGCATTGCCTCTGTAGGTTCTCATGGGCTCCAGTGGCAGGGAGGAGACCTGGTGTTGGGGCTTGGGCCACACCTGGGAAGGAGGAACCAGATGGGTAAGCTGAGAGAGCAACCGGCAAGAGTAAGGTCATGAGATGACAAAGGGAAGCCATGTTGAGGAGACTGAAGAGCTTTAGGGTAAGGAGGAGGCCTCTATAGTCCGTGTCAAAATGCTTCCAGAGCCTAGGAGCCCCGGAAGGGGTGGATGAGGCATCAGCTCTTGTCTTAGGGTTGCTGTGGTTGTGAAGAAACACCATGACCAAAGCAACCTGGGGACAAAAGGGTTTATTTCAGCTTATACTTCAGGTAGCCTTCCATCACTGAGGGAAGTCAGGGCTGGAACCTGAAAGGCAGGAGCTGATGCTTTTTTTTTTTAAGATTTATTTATTTATTGTGTATACAACATTCTGCTTCCATGTGTGTCCACGCGCTAGAAGAGGGCTCCAAATCTCATTCCAGATGGTTGTGAGCCACCATGTGGTTGCTGGGAATTGAACTCACGACCTCTGGAAGAGCAGCCAGTGCTCTTAAGCACTGAGCCATCTCTCCAGCTCCTCAACCAGCTTTCTTATAGAACTCAGGACTACCCACCCAAGGATGGGCCCACCCACAATGGGCTGGGCCTTCACCCTCAATCACTAATTAAGAAAAAGCTCTACAGGTTTGCCTACAGTCTGGCCTGGAGGCGTTTCCTCAGTTGGGGTCCTTCCAGATCACTCTAGCCTGTACCCAGTTGACGTAGAATTAGCCAGCACAGGTGTCTCCTAGTGAGCCAACCGTGCAGAGCTGCTGGGCTGGAGAGTAGCCCAGCACTCAGTGCCAAGTGCAGGGGACCAAGCCTCTGTGTAGCTGGGTGGGAGGGTGGACAGTGCTTCCGAAGCCCTTGCAGCCTTCCAGGTGGCAGGAAACCAGAGGGCTCCTAATGCCACCAAAAAGGGAGGATGGCTGGTGGGTTGGGGACTAGAAGCTAGAGAGGTCAGTGGGATCTCAGAGACTGCCTTAGGACCACTAGGAGGAACTAGGCATGGTGGAGCAAGCTGTGGTCCCACTACTTGGGACCTGGAGGCAGGAGTTCAGGATTATCCTTGGGCTAAATAGCAGGGATAGAAATTGAAACCTTGTATCAATAAATTAACTAAAAATAAATAACAATCAAAACAATAGCTAGAGAGGACACAGAACTCCATTTACACATGTTGAGTTTGAGGTGCTCTTTAGGAGCCCAGAGGGGATGAGGAGTTGACCTCAGCAATGACTCTGGAGCCCAGCACAAGGACCAGTGCTCACTGTCAGGGACTGAAATAGGCTCTGTAGCTGGGCGATGGTGGCGCACACCTTTAATCCCAGCACTCAGGAGGCAGAGGCAGGCGGTTCTCTGTGAGTTCGAGACCAGCCTGGTCTACAGAGCTAGTTCCAGGACAGGCTCCAAAACTACAGAGAAACCCTGTCTCGAAAAACAGAGAGAGAGAGAGGGAGAGAGAGAGAGAGAGAGAGAGAGGGAAATAGGCTCTGTGCTCAGTCAACCCTGGTCTCCTGTCATGGTGCCTTTGCTGACATCTGGGGACCTGGGCCAGGTTTCACCTGTCCACCCTCCACAAAAAAACAGAATTGTAATCCTTGCCTTGCAGGGGTGACCCTGAGAAAACTATGATTTATGACTTGCAAAGAAATATACTGAGGCCAAAATTATTTTTGAGCCGGGATTGGTGGTGCATACTTTTTAAAAAATATTTATTTTATGTATATGAGTGACCTGCCTTCCAGAACACAAGAAGAAGGAATCAGATCCCATTACAGATGGTTGTCAGTCACCATGTGGGTGCTGGGAATTGAACTCAGGTCCTCTGGAAGAGCAATCCGTGCTCTTAACTGCTGAGCCATCTCTCCCATGTGGTGCATACTTTTAACAGCTCTCAGGAGGCACAGGCAGGTGGCTGTCTGTGAATCTGAGACCTTTCTATCTGTCTCTGTCTGTCTGCCTATCTATCATCTACTCATTTTTGGAGGGTTGGGGAGATGGCTCAGTCAGTAAGCACTTGCCATATAAACGTGAGACCCTGAGTTCAGATCCTGCAAACACACTAACATTGGACATAGTAGGACAGGTTTGTGATCTTGGTACTGCTCCTATGACGTGACAGGAGTTGGAAACAGGAGAATCCTTAGAGCCCAAGGGCCAGCTAGTCTGCAGCCACAGCAGAGAGTAAAGAGATTCATCCCAAAAGAGGTGGAAGTTAAGGGCCGGTTCCCAAGTTATCTCTTTTCTTTGAGACAGTCTTGCTGTGTAGCACTGGCTGACCTGGAACTTGCTATGTAGATCAGGCTGGCCTGAAATTTGCAGAGATTCATCCCTCTCTGCCTCCTGGGAGCTGGGATTAAAGGGTGCTGTAACACCTGGCTGAGGTTGACTTCTTGCCTCCGCACTCATACTGTTGTATGCATGCATGCCTGGTGCATACGTCAGTGCAGGCACACACACAGCAGAGGGAGAGGAGAGATTAAAACAAAGAATTATTCCTGGAGGAAGAGCGGAGCCCTAGATGGGGTGCCAAGGAGTTATATGCGGAGAAAAGTCGGCCAAGCTGAGTAGTCAGAGCTAAAGGGCCAGGCTGTGAGCCAGCAACATGGGGTCAGGCTGCCTGTGGCTGGGGGAACTTAGGCTTCTGCCAGTAGCTGTTAGAGATAGCTGTCAGGGCAGCATAGGCCGATGGGAAAGGGCAGAGAACTCAGAAGATGGATGTGTGGTTGGGCAGAAGCAAGGACAGCTTCGGGGTGCCAGTGAGAACGTAACTGTACCCCTGGTCTGGGTCTGGATTGGGTTTTTGGCTCATGGGGAGGGCAGCGCTGATGATAGGGGTAAGGACACCAGGTACAATTAACCTCTGTCAGGTCTGCTAATCCCCTGGTCCCAGGTCCTTGCTCAGGGCTGTGATTTCATGGAAACCTGGCCGCTGGAGCAGTGAGGAAAGTTAGGGAGCTGCTGAGTGGAAGAGACACTTTGGATCTAGCTCCAGGGTGGTACAGGCCATAGTTTTTGAGGTCTGGTCTGAGGTGTCTGAGGGCAGCTAGCCCCTCAGCTCCATCAGGGCACTGTTCTGATCTGCTGTCCCAACAAAGTATCCTAGTATTCACCTCCCTCCCAATAGAATTTGCCGGTAGAGACTCTGGGCCCAGAACCCAGGATGGACCCAGAATCTGAGGGAGCCTCCCAGGCCCTTTTGGACCCCTCCAAGGCAGATGACAAAGAACTAGCTGGGACCTTGGATGGAGAAGGTAATAGGGCCTTGTGGAAGGTAGGGTATAAACCGTCTTCTGTCTTTGGGGGCCTCCTTTTAGTTGGGGCGAGGGCCATCACTTAGGCTATTTGCTTGCTAATCTCAGTTTATGAGCCCCGACAGTCCAAAGTGGTTGGGGCCTTTGGGTGCTACAGGGCTACAGTGAGGTTCACTTTAGGTCCATGGGCTTTTCTGGGCTTCCCCTTCCACCACAGGGACACTTGCCCAGAAGGAAGCGCCCCAGAATGAACTGCCTGAGGAGACTAAGGCCAAGGTGAGGTACGTCCCTGGGGCTGGAGGAAAGTGGGGAGAGCATTTCTCATAGCTGTACCCACATCAGGGCACTCTGGAACGTGATGATGCTGGAATGGAGGGCCCTGGAGACACACTGGTCCAGGAAGATTTGCAGGAGGAGACTCCTGTGGTAACAAGCCTGGGACCAGACACACAGGAGCTGGAGAACGAGAGTCCTCCACAGAACCTGCCCGCGAGTCCCAGAGCAGGTCAGCACCCTTCTTGCCTCCTGTTTTCCACCTTTTAGAAAGTGTGGGAAGGGGCGGTGGAGGGATGGCTCAGCAGTTGAGAGCACTGGCTGTCCTTCCAGAGGACCTGCGCTCAGTTCCAGCACCCACTTGGCAGCTCACAACCATCTGTAACTCCAGTTCCCGTGAACCCGATTCCCCATTCTGACTTCCATGGGCATCACATGGTGCACTGAAATACATGCAGGCAAAGCAGTCATGCATTTGATAAAATAAACACATGAAAAATTTAAAAATCAACCAGGCGGTGGCAGTGCACCTTTAATCCCTGCACTAGGGGAGGCAGAGGCAGGAGGATTATGTGAGTTTCAATGCCAGCCTGATCTACAGAACAAGTTCCAGGACGGGTTCCAAAAGTACAGAGAAACCCTGTCTCAAAAAAAAAAAAAAAAACACAAACAAGCAAAAACTAAAAATAACTAGAAAGTGAAGGAGAAGGTACAGGCCTCACTACTGAGTAGAATGCGAGGAGGCCCAGGCCCTGAGCCTGGCACCTTCTGCCCTTTTCCTTGTTCTCACCCCTGAACACTGAGGCTTGGGAGTTAGGCCGCCTTAATGACGGTCTGCATCTGATGGATTGTGTCCTCTTTTCTTGGTTCTCAGCCTTCCTATAGCTGCAGCCCTTTAGTACAGTTCCTCATGTTGTGTGACCCCAGCCACACTTTTCTCTGGGTAGCCCTGGCTGTCCTGGAACTCACTCTGTAGCCCAGGCTGGCCTCGAACTCACAGAGATCTGTCTGCCTCTGCCTCTCCAGTGCTGGGATTAAAGGCATGCGCCACTACCACCTAGCTATAAAATTATTTTGTTGCTACTTCATAACTGTAATTTTGTTACTGTTATGAATCATAATGTAAATATCTGACAGGCAGGCTATCTGATATATGACCCCTGAGAAAAGGTCATCTGACCCCCAAAGGGTTGCAGCCCACGGGTTGACCTTCATTTCCAGAGTTCTTTGTGGGAAGGCGGGAGGCTCAGGGACTTCGTAAGAAGCTGACCGGACTGAGCCAGAGAAAAATGAGAACACGAGGGATGCAGAAAGACTCACAACTCAGCCGGTCCAGAAGGAGTGGGGGAGGATTAGTCAGGGGGTAGGTAGGAATGAGGGAGAGGTTTCAAGGCTCTGGTGGTGCTCACCGTTAATCCTAACACTTGGGAGGCAGAGACAGGTGGATCTCTGTGAGTTCGAGGCCAGCCTGGTCTACACACAAAGAAATCCTGCCTTGAAACTCTCCCTGCTCCCCCTCAAAAAAAGAATGCAGGAGAGGCAGGGATGCAGTTGGAGGTGCCATTTGAGAAGAGTTTTGAGCATAGAGCAGGCAGGAGGGAACTTTGGCGTCAACCGAGAGTGGGGCTAATCCAAGGTCTGTCCCAGGCAGTGGCAGAGGTGACAGGAGAGGGGAGGAAGAGGTCCAGGCCTGGGGCCACGGGGGGTGGTGGTGGTGGTGCAGCTGCAGGAGTCAGGCAGAGACTGTGAAGAGAGAAGACTATGGAGGCCATGAGGTGGAGATGTGGGATGGAGAGGGGAGGAGGAGGATGGCTTCAGGGCGGAAGAGGCTCTTGTACTTGTAGACAAAAGGACAGTCTTTTTCCTTTAGATTGGACGGGGCATCAGTCAGTACCCAGGCTGAAGTGGGCAGTGTTGGTGTGCCTTCCCTGTGACCAGGGCTGGGCTTCCTGTGCTGTCCTCCTCACTGCTCTCCTGTCCCCTTCCCTTCCTCCAGTCTGGAGAGAGTACCACTGCTCCAGCAGTGACGATGACACTGACGTGGATGTCGAGGGTGTGAGGAGACGGAGAGGCCGGGAGCCCAGCTCAGCCCACCCTGTACCTGTGGAGGTGGAGGACCAGGCCAAGGGCGAGGGTGTAGGAGGCGAGCTGGGCATCTCTCTCAACATGTGTCTCCTGGGGGCCCTGGTTCTTCTAGGCCTGGGGATCCTCTTGTTCTCTGGTGAGTAGTATTCCTGGCTAGGGCCTCCGGTCTGCTACCCTGGCCTTTCTTACCTCTTCCTGCTTCCCTGAGGGCCTCATCAGACTGTCTTCACCTTCAGGTACGCTGTTGGAGCCTGAAACTGGTGAGTAGACAGGTCCTGGCTTGTTCTCTGTGGGTGGTGATGGGGGTTTGGATGGGGAGTGCTCCCCAGGTAAGCTGTTCAGGGGAGTAGGCAGGTGCTGGCTCTCTGTGGTGGTGATGGGTGTCTGTGTGGGGAGTGCTCCCCAGGTAAGCTGTTCAGGACAGTAGGCAGAGGTCCTGGCTCTCTGTGGTGGTGATGGGAGTCTGAATGGAGAGTGCTCCCCAGGGAAGCTGTTCAGGGGAGTAGGCAGGTGCTGGCTCTCTGTGGTGGTGATGGGTGTCTGTATGGGGAATACTCCCCAGGTAAGCTGTTCAGGAGAGTAGGCAGAGGTCCTAGCTTGCTCTCTGTGGTGGTGATGGGTGTCTGTGTGGGGAGTGCTCCCCAGGTAAGCTGTTCAGGACAGTAGGCAGAGGTCCTAGCTTGCTCTCTGTGGTGGTGATGGGTGTCTGTGTGGGGAGTGCTCCCCAGGTAAGCTGTTCAGGAGAGTAGGCAGAGGTCCTGGCTTGCTCTCTGTGGTGGCGATGGGAGTCTGTATGAGGAATGCTTCCCAGGTAAGCTGTTCAGGGGAGTAGGCAGGTCCTGGCTCTCTGTGGTGGTGATGGGAGTCTCTATGGGGAGTGCTCCTCAGGTAAGCATATTATTTCTTGGCTGTTGACCTTGTCAACTGTTCAGGATGACGTTTGTCCCTTTAGCTCAGCAGATGTGTGAGCCATGGTGTATGTTCAGGGAAGGAGGGGTGACTGAGAGAGGTGTGATGTGCTCTGTAGATCATGGGCCCGGATTCAGAGGTTCACTTACCCACAGGTTCCGTGGAAGAAGCAGAGTTGCAAGTCTTTCCAGACACCGGGCCAGAGACCGAGTTGGTAGATACTGTGGGCAGCAGGCAGGTATGTATGGGTTTTCCATAGGTGTGTGGGGCCTGGTGGGGAGTGGCTGGCTTGCCCTGCCTGGGAGGAAGCATGGATTGGCTGCTCTTGTGCCCTCAGGATGAGCTCGAGCAGCTTCAGGCCTCAGTACCAGCAGACAGTAGTCCCAGTCTGCAGAGCATGGGGCTTCTGCTGGACAGGCTGGCCAAGGAGAACCAGGATATCCGACTGCTGCAGGCCCAGCTGCAGGTGGGCCCTGGCAAGAAGGAGGGGGTTCATCTGGCCACCTTTACCAGGCATATGTCCTAGTGGGGCCCTAGAAGTTTTCCCTGCTCGTCTGACCCTTGACCTCACCTTTCAGCACCGTAGTCAGGGTGTAGTCAGGTGTTTTCTCTGTTTCCCTGCTGAGGACTGGCAGGGCTGGTGTGCTTGCCTACATAGCAGGCCACCTCTGATTGACGGCTGGATCTTCCCGGAACATCTGAAGAACGTGCCGTGTGCTAGGGTCAATGGACAGTACCCGTTCTAGATGCAGGAGGTGGGAGTGGAGCGGGGAGAGCTAGATGTGGGCTGTGGTGGATCTCAAAAGTATGTGCTTGTGTAAGGACGTAGATGCTGGGGTGGAATTTAACCATCTCAGGAAGTGGCTCAGATTAAGGGTGGAGAAGACGGGCAGCCTCTCTGGCTGTCCAAGGCAGCACTGGGGCTCAAATCCAGGACACTGCAGACAGTAAGCGGTCTCTCTCCCAACAGAACTAGCCCCTGCCCACTCAAATAGAATAGAATTGGGGTAGAAGGCATCGTGCCCACCCTGACAAGGACTCCTGTTTTCTTCTGTTCCTAACTACATTCTAGGCTCAGAAAGAAGAGCTTCAGAGCCTGTTGCACCAGCCACAGGGGCTAGAAGAGGAGAATGCCCGGCTCCGGGAGGCCCTGGAGCAGGGCAAGACCTCTCATCAGGCCCTAGAGTCAGAACTACAGCAGCTAAGGGCCCGACTTCAAGGCCTAGAGGCTAACTGTGTCCGGGGTGTAGATGGGGTGTGTCTCAACTGGGGTGGACGCCCAGGTGACAAAACCACCACAGAGCAAGGCCACAAGGGGCAGGCGGCAGACCCCAGCTTATCAGAGCAGCATAAGCAGCTAGAAGCTGAAGCCCAGGCCCTAAGGCAGGAACTGCAAAGGCAGAGGCGGTTGCTGGGTTCTGTGCACCGTGACTTACAGAGGGGCTTGCAGAATGCTGGCCACGGAGCCCCAGCTCATGCTGGCCTGGCTGAACTTGGTCACATGTTGGCCCAGACATTGCAAGACCTAGAGGATTGGGGTCACAACACTGGCATTCCTGCCAACGACTCGGAGGCCTGGTACCAGAAGAAGCCCCACTTCCAGAATTCCAGGGAGTGGAGAAGAAAGGAGAAATGGCATGGTGGGCCGAGGGACCAGAAGGCTGAACACTGGAAGCATGGGAAGGAGGAGTCTGGCCAGGAGAGGAGGAGGAGCTGGAGGGATGAGGACAGGGAACCAGCAAAGGGATGGAAAGAGGACAAACCCAGGGTGGAAGAACTGGGGAGCAGAAAAGACGGCAAGCGACAGGACCCCAAGGTACACTCTAGAAAAAATGGGAACACCCACTCTGGAGAAAGGCTGAAGCATTCTTGGGGGAAAGACAATAGTCCTGACCCCCTCTCCTCCTGGGAGGAGCTGCTGAGAAGGAAGTACCGGCCCCCACAGGGTTGCTCAGGCATAGCCGACTGTGCTCGGCAGGAGGGCCTGGCCTTCTTTGGCACTGAGCTAGCCCCTGTGCGGCAACAGGAGCTGGCCTCGGTGCTGAGAGCATACTTGGCGAGGCTGCCCTGGGCTGGGCAACTGACCAAAGAGCTGCCCCTTTCACCTGCCTACTTTGGAGAAGATGGCATCTTCAGGCACGACCGTCTTCGCTTCCGGGACTTTGTGGATGCCCTGGAGGACAGCCTGGAGGAGGTGGCATTGAAACAGCTGGGTGATGATGATGAGGTGGATGACTTTGAGGATTTCATCTTCAGCCACTTCTTTGGAGACAAGGCACTGAAGAAGAGGTGTGGGAATCGTGTGTGTGTGTGTGTGTGTGTGTGTGTGTGTGTGTAAGAGAGAGAGAGAGAGAGAGAGAGAGAGAGAGAGAGAGAGAGAGAGAGAGAGAGGGAGGGAGGGGAAGAGAGGGGGAGAGGGAGAGAGGGAGAGAGAGAGAGAGGAGAGAGAGAGAGGGAGAGAGAGAGAGGGAGGGAGAGAGAGAGAGAGGGAGGGAGGGGGAGAGAGGGAGAGAGAGAGAGGGAGAAGGAGAGAGAGAGGGAGAGAGGAGAGAGAGAGGGAGGGAGGGGGAGAGAGGGAGAGAGAGAGAGGGAGAGGGAGAGAGAGAGGGAGAGAGGAGAGAGAAAGAAAGGGGGGGAGGGGGAGAGGGAGAGAGAGAGAGGGAGGGAGGGAGAGAGAGAGAGGGAGAGAGAGGGGGGAGAGGAAGAGAGAGAGGGAGGGAGGGAGAGAGAGAGAGGGAGAGAGAGGGGGGGAGAGGGAGAGAGAGAGGGAGAGAGGGAGAGAGGGAATGCGAGGGCATGGGGAGGTTGTTAACAGCTGGGAGGGATTTGAATGCATTGCGACCCTGAATGGTAGAAGTCTCTAGCTGGAGTCCTCCTCTTCATTTCTGATTCCCAGACCTTAGAGAAGGCTTCTAAGTATATTTCCTGTCTTCCCATGAAGGGCTACAGTAGTCCTGAGGGGTCCCCTTTTCTCACTGTGCCTGTACTTACAGGGTCCCTTCCTGTCTCCCCCAATGGATCCACCCTGGGAGCACAGGTCTCTCCCTGCAGCTGCCTCAGTTGGCTTTCCCATCTCAGTGGTGTTGTTTCCTAAAGGCCTTTTCCTGCCTCGTTCCCTATCTCCCCACAGGTCAAAAAAGAAGGAGAAACATTCCTGGAACCCTAGAGTTGTGGGGCCCAGGGAAGAGCACAGCCGCCATCCCCACCACTACCACCATGGCTGAGCCCTGCACCTGCCGCAGCAAATGACCTAGGCACACACCAGCTCAAGATCCCTGGAGTTCTGTGACCCTAGAGGCTGTGCCCCCACTGTTCTGCGGTCCCTCTTGGCTCGTTAGCGCCTTTGAGTGCCCTTCACAGGAGAGAGAGCCATGCACTTGGCCCTGCACTGGTACCACTTTTGCTACAAAAAGGTCATAAGTTGGCTCTGCTGAACTGTTTATGCAAATACAGGCCCTGGGTATGGAGTGTCTAGGAGCCTGCTGGGGAGTATTCTGTGACTGCCCCCAGGACCACAGCAGAGCCTGCAACCCTACACTGGAGCCGCTGGTTGGAGACTTAGCTCCAGACTTGCGCTGGAGTTTTGTTAGCTTTGGAGGCAGCTGTTCCCAAGTGTGAAGTACCTTTTCATCATGCTTCTCTTGTGGCTTTCTCCTTCCCGCCTGAACTGCCTCCTGAGGTAGTCTCTCAGTGCAGGAGACACGGTGCAATTGGCATTCCAGTGAGTAGGTACAACCCAGACACTGCACTCAACCTCCTCTTCTCAGCCTCTCTGTCAGTCCCGCAGGCTCTTTCCCCGTGCTCACCCAACTTTCCCAAGGAGCCTAGCCTTGAGCCCAGCTACCAATTGTCTCACAGTTACCCCAACTGAGTCGCTGTGGAACCCTGGGCTCCAGTCCAGGCTGGGTGACCTCAGATCAGGTCATTCTGGTGTTCTTATCCTCGGGAAGAGGACGGCGGACTGAGGAACAGAGTAAATAAAGCACCGAAACAGACACCCTGCTTCTGCCTTCCTTCTTTGGAGCGTGCTTGAAGCGCCCTAGCCTGGGGCCTGGGTGTGCAGAGGTGAGAGAGCCGCTAGGTGGCACTCTGGCCCCACATTCCTTCAGATCTTGCCTCCCTCCTGCCCCGACGTCTCAGATCCCTACCCACTGACTAGCTCTCAAGAACTCCCAGAATGCCCCTGGCTATTGTCTAGGAAGTCCCCCAGAGTTCTAACCTCTTATCCCATTGGCAGGACACTGTGCTACCCTTGGAAATCTCCCAGGGAGCTTGGGGCCAGAGGCTTGTGGATAGAGCCATCAGTTAGGGACTGTAGACTCTAGAAAGATGTGATTAATCTCTGTATTATTTAGCAATACTGTTTAAAGGCTTGGAAATACACTGACTTGTTTAATTCTGGTGCTAGACAAGACAGGTGGAAATGGAACAAGGTTGGTTCATTCCACAAACATTTGTAAAGTCTGTTGTGTGGGACCGGAGATGGCTCAGCTGTCGAGAGCACTGGCTGGTCTTTCAAAGGACTCAGGTTTGGTGTCCAGCACCCACGTGGTAGCTCACCACTGTCTATAACTCCAGTCCCTAGGGATCCAATGCTCTCTTCTGACCTCCTGGGCACCAGGCACACACATAGAGCTCAGACATACATGCAAATAAAACACCCATGCACATTTTTTTAAAAAGTCTGTTGTGGGGCTGGAGAGATGGCTCAGTGGTTAAGAGCATTGCCTGCTCTTCCAAAGGTCCTGAGTTCAATTCCCAGCAACCACATGGTGGCTCACAACCATCTGTAATGAGGTCTGCTGCCCTCTTCTGGCCTGCAGACATACACACAGACAGAATATTGTATACATAATAAATAAATAAATATTAAAAAAATAAGTAAATTAAAAAAAAAAAAGTAAAAAAGTCTGTTGTACCAGGCGGTGGTGGCACACGCCTTTAATCCCAGCACTCGGGAGGCAGAGGCAGGCAGATCTCTGTGAGTTCGAGGCCAGCCTGGTCTACAAGAGCTAGTTCCAGGACAGGAACCAAAAGCTACAGAGAAACCCTGTCTCGAAAAATCAAAAAAAAAAAAAAAAGTCTGTTGTGGCTAGGCAGTGGTGGTGCATGCCTTTAATCCCAGCATTTGGGAGGCAGAGGTAGGTGGACTTCTGTGAGTTCGAGGCCAGTCTGATCTACAAAGCAAGTTCCAGGACAGCTAGGACTATTACACAGAGAAACCTTGTCTTGAAAAAAAAAAAAGAGGGGCTGGAGAGATGGCTCAGCGGTTAAGAGCATTGCCTGCTCTTCCAAAGGTCCTGAGTTCAATTCCCAGCAACCCACATGGTGGCTCACAACCATCTGTAATGAGGTCTGCTGCCCTCTTCTGGCCTTCAGGCATACACACAGAAAGTCTAACCAAAAAAAAGAAAAGAAAAGTCTGTTGTGTATTGTATCAGAACCAGTGAGGCTCTAGGAATATAGACCCTTTAATATGAATATAATCTGCAGCAAGAAGAACTTTGGTTAGACTTAAGAAGGAGCCTTACCTTACACAGGTTAGTAGTGATGTAGGCTGGGTCTTCAAGAAGGAGCCTTATGTTTGTAGGGTGGTGATTGGATTCCATGCCTCTCTGGACCACTGTCCCTCAGGAGGAAGTCAGGGTTAGCCCCGCCTCTCTGGACCACTGTCCCTCAGGAGGAAGTCAGGGTTAGCCCTGGGTGGGAGCTCAAGGCTAGAGGCAGGCCAGATTCCTTGTCTGTCAAGGCCTAGAGGTGGGGATCCACAGGTCTCTGGTTCCCTAGAAGTGTTGGTTTTCCAAGAGGCTCTCTGGCCTCGTTTCCATGGTGAGGGCTTATTCCTGCTGGATAACACGTGGAGTCTGGGAACCCTTATGCCCCTTCGTCTTCCTACACACTCAGGCCTTTAGAAGTGGAACTGCAGGGTCCGAAGCTGCCACGTTAGGAAGAAAAGGAGAGCCATCAACCCAGTCGGGTTGTGGGGACAGGCCCCCCTTTCTGTCACCTCCACAACCCACAGCAACACTGAAGCTGACCACAGATCCCTGACTCTGGGGTCAGTGTGTGGTGGTGGAGTGTTAAGAAGGGATGGAGGGAATGCTGACCCTGCCCCTTCCCACTGCTGGCCTAGGTGACCCTAGAAGCAGAGTCACCAGATGCTGCTACTGGTCCCTGCTGCCTTTCTAGGGTCTGGGCTGGGTGTTTTGCTCGGCTTTCAGTTCTTTCTCTGGAGGGGATTGCTGCCTTCAGAGTGGCTCTGGGAGCCTTGTGGGGGTGTCACCAGAGTTGAAGGTAGTCTTGGGCCCACCCTTCTTCTCTCCACTCCCTTCTCTTCCCTACCCCTCTTCTTCTCTTCTCTTTGGTGCTAATCCGGAGCTCCCTGTGTGTCAGCCGGAGGCCCCATCACTGAGAGTGCCTCTTGCAAGTTTTATTTTGAGACAGCTATTACTGTATATCCCTGGCTGGCTTCAATCTTTCAATCCTCCTGCCTCTGGTGCTTGAGTTGCTGGGACTGGTCATACACTGCCACGTCCTTTCCAGGGACTTCTACTCCCGAGTGAAAAACTTATTTTTCCTTTCGCCAGTCCCCAAAGCTGCTTCCCTAGGGGCCACAATCTGTCATTTCCCCCTTCTTCTCCCATTTCTCCCTTCATCTCCCACTGCGTCCCAGGTTCCCCACATGCCCTCTGTTCAGCCTTTTACCAGCTATGGCCTGCTTTTCTCTTTGCTTCCTGCACCCTCAGGCCCCACCCCTTTCAGCGGGGGTGGGGGTGGGGGGCTGAGTCACCTCTGTCCTGTCTGTTCCTGTCAGCTCCCGAGAGGGAAAGCAGTCTGTTTGAGAGCTGCTCCCAGTCTCCTCTGCTGGGCCCAAGGACAGACCACAGGCTAGCTAGCTGTTGCCATGGGAACCTTTCAAAGGCACCCAGATGCAGGAGCTCTTTATATTCAGCCTTGTTCTAGGCCACAGATGTGTCTGATCCTGTCATATGCTTATAACAAGGACCTAGGTGGCTCCCCAGTGGAGAGCAGAGATGTCCTAAATCCAGACACGCCCGTCTCTCCCGGCCTCGCTGCTGCTTCTGAGTCTGCAAACCGACCCTCTCACACATCTGGGTCCTTCCCCTTGGGATGACGTCCTTTTCCATGACTGTCCCACTTCTCCTGGGTCAGGTGACTTAACTAGACCTTTGATTTGAGTAAATTTAGGGTAAGAAAACCTAGTGTGTCAGGTTTCTGGCTTGAGCCCCCACAGGTCTTGAGTGAGATGTCCATACGTCCTTAGGACTCAGCCAGCCTCTCATAAAGGGGGAACGAACAGTAGCATCTCACTTTAGGGAGTCACTGTGAGATCAATGACAGGGCTTCTTCAAGCTGTAGAGTACAGTCATTTGTGTGTATACCAGGAGTTCCTTCTAGGATCCATGAGTGATGCTCCAGTCCCTTACATAACAGGGCGCTGTGTTCACGTATTCTCCAAGCACAGCCCCTGTGCAGTTAAAACATCTCTCTAGATTACTTACGATGACCCCCAATGTGGTATGAGTGCTACGTACTTGTTGTACTGCATCGTTTAGGGAGTAACAAGGAAAAAAGCCTGCACATGCTCAGAAGTTTTTCTTTTGCTTCATTTCTGGGTTTGTTTTGTTTTTGTTTTTTTTTCTTTCTTTCTTTCTTTTTTTTTTTTTTTTTTTTTTTCACTTTTTTCCCCCCAGCACTACATTTGCCAAGCATCTTTTTCTCTATGTAGTCTTGGCTGTCCTGGAACTCACCGGGTAGACCAGGATAGCCTTGAGCTCACAGAGATCCGCCTACCTTTGCCTCAGGAGTGCTGGGATTAAGAGTGTGTGCCACCACTGCCCAGCTCCAGTGGTTGTTTTAATTCTGACTTCTAGGAGAAACTGGGATTGCTCAAGAGCTGCAGACGCAGAGGAGAGGGCACGGAATCTTAAGCCTAGCTACAGGCCAACTGGATTAGTTTAACACCAGCAAAATGCTAACAGTACTTGATTAATGCTGTCAGGAAGCCTCTGTGGATGCCTAGAGAGGGCCTGAAGAGAGGCCTCTGAGCCAGATAGTGAAAGATCTTAGCGATGGGGGAGGGGCAAAGGGCAAAGGTGAGCTGAGGGGAGAGAGGAACAACCTGTGGCAGAGGAGTCAGAAGCCTTTCTGTGGGCCCAAAGAGACTCTTCCACATAAGAATGACAATTTAATCCCAGCACTCGGGAGGCAGAGGCAGGAGGATCTCTGTGAGTTCAAGGCCAGCCTGGTCTACAAGAGCTAGTTCCAGGACGGGCTCCAAAGCTACAGAGAAACCCACAAACAAACAAAAAAGACAAGGGGTGCTCCTAAAGGCTTTGAGGGGTAAGGGATGCTGGGAGGTTGGGAGCCTAAAGGATGGGTGGAGAGATGGGAAGTGGGTGGAGCTGACCTGTGCTTGTTTTAGGCATGGGCCAGCCTGGATGGAATGGGGACAAGGAGAAACCAAAGACACGTGGTCTCCTAGCCTTGGGACAAGTGGACAACTATGCCTTTGTGCAAGCTGGAAAAGAAGGAAAAGCAAAAGCTGGTTTGGTGGGGTGGGACGGGTGGGGTGGGTGGGGCGGAATGGGTGGGGAAGGCTTGGTGTGATTATATAGGCCTAGGAATAGGGCTGGCCAACCTCTGCCTCCACCAAGCTTTGAAGCCCTGCCTCTAGATCACGACATCACCCTCCCTTCATTCCTCCAGGAGGGGGTGGGGGTGCACCCATGGTAGACTCTGTTACTAACCCAGGACACTAAGCTTCCCTGACCTAAAGGGGGGCACCCAGCAGAGCAGGTTGAGTCACCCCCTGAGGTCATTGCTGAAACCCCCTGTTCTGAGGTAAGAGGACAGGAAAAAACCTGAAGCCACATGGCCCTGGGGTGGAGAGGGAAGGGCTGGAGGGCCGGGTTGAACAGGGCTGCCTGCCCTGGTGTGTGACTGTTGGCTCCTACCAGGGAGTAAGGAGGGAGGGGCTGGTACGGACATTAACTTTTCACATCATTTCTGCACACGGAGAAATAGATGTTGAAGGAGGTAAGACTATTTTACTAGTGGAAGAGACACACACACATGCAGAGAGAGAGAGAGAGAGAGAGAGAGAGAGAGAGAGAGAGAGAGAGAGAGAGAGAGGAAAACAGTTGGTTATGGTTTTATATGAGTTAGGGGTGTTGGTGGGAGAGCAGCGACCTAAGCAGCATTTGAACTGTGGTCCCAGGCCTCCCCATTCCACACAGTCAAGAATGTAATCAGATCTGAACGTACACTGTGTAGTTATTACTGGCTAGAACCCAGGGCCTGGGCCTTCTGGGCCAGCGCTCCTCCTGAGCTCCCTTGACTCTACTGTACTGTCTCTGGCTCCTCCCCCTAGATCTACATGGGAAACCGAGAGAGGTTCTCCCCACGCTCCTTGGGCTCCTGGTTCTGGAAGCATTTCCCTTGTTTACTAGTTGCCATCTTGCTGGCTCCTGCTTGTAGGTAAGAGATCAGCTCTGGAAGAGCCTTTACTGAGCATCCTTTCAGACGAGAGGTGCGAGGCCCAGAGAGGAGCGACTTGTTCAGGCTCCCAAAGCTTGCTAGGACAGAACACACACGCACGCACGCACGCAGACACACACACACACACACACACACACACACACACACACACACACACACTGGCTCTGAACTAAGAGGAAAAGCTGAGCACCACACACAGGTAAGGCGCCTCTGCTTCCTTGTCCTTACAGCTAACTCTGCAGAGAAGTGTGGTTGTGATCACAGGGGGACAGCAGCAGGACAGGCTGGAGACTGGACCGGCTCAGGACTGGGATGGGAGGGAGGGAGGGAAAGAAGGAGGAGCCTCAAGAGGCTGCCCCAGGACTTTGAGCAATTGGGTTTGGAGTTATGCAGTCCTAGCTTTGGGTGTATCCATAGAAGTCCCTCCTAACCTCAGGGGGAAAGTCCTGGCATCCCAGGCTCCCACATGGAGCAACCTTTTTTTAGAAATTGTTTTTATTGAGTTATATATTTCTCTCCGCTTCCTTCCCTTCCTCTCCCATAATGTCCATGCTCTCAGTTTACTCAGGAGATCTTGTCTTTTTTTATTTCCCATGTACATTAAATCCATGTTTGTCTCTCTTAGGGTCCTCTTTGTTGTCTGGGTTCTCTGGGATTGTGAATTGTAGGCCGGTTTTCTTTGCTTTATGTCCAAAGCCACTTATGAGTGAGTACATATTATATTTGTCTTTCTGGGTCTGGGTTATCTCACTCAATATGATGTTTTCTAGATCTATACATTTGCCTGCAAGTTTCAAGATGTCATTATTTCTTTCCACTGTGTAGTACTCCATTGTGTAAATGTACACATTTTTCTTATCCATTCTTCAGTAGAGGGGCATTTAAATCATTTTCGGATTCTGGCTATGACAAGTAATGCTGCTAGGAACATAGTTGAGCACATGTCATTGTGGCATGATTGAGCATCCTTGGGTATATACCCAAAAGTGGTATTACTGGGTCTTGAGGAAGGTTGTTTCCTAATTTTCTGAGAAATCGCCACACTGACATCCAAAGGGGTTTCATCAGTTTGCATTCCCACCAGCAATGGAGGAGAGTTTCCTTTACTCCACAACCTCTCCAGCATAAGCTGTCATCAGTGTTTTTGATCTTGGCCATTCTTACAGGTGTAAGATGGGATCTCAGAGATGTTTTGATTGAACAACCACTTTTTGGATCCTTCATTTCTTTCTTTTTTGTTTTCTTTCTTTCTTTTTTTAAAGATTTATTTATTTATTATGTATATAATGTGCTGCCTACATGCCAGACAAGTGCACCAAATCTCCTCATAGATGGCTGTGAGCTGCCATGTGATTGCTGGGAATTGAACTCAGGACCTCTGGAAGAGCAGTCAGTGCTCTTACCCTCTGAGCCATCTCTCCAGCCCCCATGTTTTGTTGTTTTTTGAGACAGACTTTCTCTATGCAGCCCTGAGTGTCTTGGGATTAACTCTGTAGACCTAGGTGGTCCCAAATTCCCTGACTGCCTCGGCCTCCCGAGTGCTGGTACTAAAGGTGTGTGCCCAGTGGTCCTTTATCCCTTGACTAGTCGTTTGGGTTACCACCCCACTCACCCTGCATTGGCACCACTTGATACGCTTTCCAGCAGCCCAGGAAAACCTGAATGTAGTGTCGGGGGAGAAGAGGGAAGGGATAGCCCTGGCTGTGGAGGCTGAACAGGCATGGCCGTGAGGTGAGTTGGCCTGGAAAACATCGGGCTTTGGAACCAGACAGAGCTGGTCCCGTTATTTAGAGGTGTAGACCTTGAGACAAGTCTCTCAGCCTCTTGTTTCCTTTTATGTGTAGGAGTGTTTTGCCTGCGTATATGCTTGGGCACCACATGCTTGCAGTACCTGTGGAGGCCAGAGAGGCTGTCAGAGTCCCAGAGTTGGAGGACCAGGAGTGACTTAACCCTGTATATACTTGGTTGGCTTGGTAAAAGCTGCTTTCAGTGGGGTCCAAAGAAATGTTTGTTTGTTTGTTTGTTTATTTTTAAAGAGTTGTCAATTAATTTAAGTAGTTCCATGCCTTCTTAAAACCAGGGGCAAGCGGGACCCAAGATTGGGTCCTGTAATCGGTGCTTGTGAAGGGGGAAATGTGGGGGCCAGCCATGATAAGCTAACTATGGGCAGGTCACCCCAAGTAAGTTCTTTACTTCCAACCATTATCACCTGCCATCGATAAATTTAACAAGAGGCCTGAGTTTACCCTGAAGCAGTGCCTGGTAGCAGGAAAATACCACAATCTGAGATTACCTGACCACTGCCCAAGAACAGACTATTAAAGAAAATGCCTAACATTCCAACCACTGTAGATAGGATCACCAGCCAGTACACACTCACCAGGACACCCTAGACAAATGTCAGCCAATCAGGGGTCCTAAACCTCAGAGACCCCTCACCCCCACCTTTACTACTATAAAATCCAATTCTAACTGAGCTCGGTTGGGGCTCTTCGTTTATTCTAATACGTTGGACATGCGGAGAGACTGAGTTTGCAAACTTAGTTAAAATAAAGGCTCTTTGCTTTTACATATGGGACTCGGTTTTCTTGTTGGCTTTTGCGAGGACTTCGCAGATTTGGGCATAACAGAGGATTATCGGGGTACAGAAACTTTTCAGTGCCACGTTTCCTCTATATCCCTTTTCCCCAACCTCTCACTTTCTTCTCTTTATTTTGTTTGTGGCCAGGCTGGCCTGAACTTGACTGTTTCCATCTCTGGCAGGCACTAGCGAGGATTACAGGCACCAAACACAGTTTATTTAGGGCAGGTCATCACTTAGGCAAGCACTACCAATTGAGGGGCATGTCCGCCGTGAGCGTAGTGATGGACTGTCTTGAGTCTGCTTTTTCTGCACTTGACTGTGCTATGCCCAAATCCGCGAAGTCCCTGTTCCTCTTTAGTTTAAAGTGATTTGTTTATCTTTATGTGTTGTCTGTGTACCACATGCATGCAATTCCTACAGAGGCTAGAAGAGGGCGTTGGGTCCCCTGGAGCTGGAGTTACAGCAGGTTATGAGCAGCCAGGAGGGCGCTCTGCAAGGGCCGATTCATCTCGCCATCCCCGTGCCTCTTTCTAATATACAGGGAAGGAATTTTTTCCTGAGGTTTCATGCTTCACTTTGGTCTTTGCAAGACTTTACGGAGTCTATGAAATGGAGGCAGTCATGGGCTGCAGGCTCTATTTTGACAAGCTCAGAAAAATGCAGGACAGTAAATCACATCTACAGACAACAGCAAGAGGGTGTCAGAGCACCCCGAATTCTGCCTCTCAATTCCTCGTTGGATGTTGGCCTCTGGAGGAAATTGAGCAATCTTCTTCAGGGTGGCGTCAGAGCCCCTACCTTATACTACTGTTGTCACCGATGCTCCAAAAACCTTTGGAGAGAAGAATGTGGTTGCTCTCGCAGGCGGCCTGTGTAGTTACAAAACCTGTTCAACAACGAAATAGCCTGCGTTCTACTAAGCCCCTCCCTCGCCATGACATCACGAAACACACCCCATCGTGTCATCGTCTGGTTACTTCTTTGGAAAGAGTTTAGTGTGGGCCAGACACATACTTGCTTTAGAGCGTGCATTCTAACGCACAAATAAAGACGCAGATTTGAAAATGCCTTCAACATTACTATGTTTCTTTTTTCTTTCCTTTTGCAGGGCTGTGAGGAAGCGAATGTGAGGCCGATCTTCCCACGCAGCGGCTACCTCGGCTCAGGCTGTCAGCCGAGGAGGCGGGGTCGTGGCGTCACTTCTGGGCGGGTCTGGACGGTTCTAAGTGCGTGCTGGTGGGGGGTGGGCTCCTAGACACGGGGACGCGAGGCTCTTTCCCTTCCGCCTTCTCTAGCGCTTTCTCGGCGCGCGGCTTCGACTTGGGCTAAGTGGTGCGGAGAGGGGGCGGGGTACCTCCTCCCTTCTGCTCCTACTGGATGCGTCCACTTCGTGCTTGGCTGGAATTCAGGGGTCCGAAGTGTCAGCTTTAGGCCTGGTGAAGCGTGGTGACCCCATGGCCCCTCTCGGAGGCGCCCCGCGGCTGGTGCTGCTGTTTAGCGGGAAGAGAAAATCCGGGAAGGACTTCGTGACCGAGGCGCTGCAGAGCAGGTGTCCGCGGGTTCAGGGAAGCCGGAGGAAGGGCGCTACCGCAAGTGATGGGCATGATGGAGGGGGCTCGCCAGGGCAGGAGGGACAGGGCGGGATGACGCAGGGCAGGAGACGGTAGGTGGTAGATCCTCACCGCAGAGAAACAGCAGCCTGCACAAGACCTCCTCAGAGAACCGGGGGACTGCCTCTGCAGAATTCTGAAGCTGTTGGTCTCTCTTCAAGAAACACCCATTACGATTACTACCAGGCATCTTCAGTGTGTCGTTCTTGTTTCACGACCGTGTTGAGGTAACTGGTACAGATAAGGAGACTAAAGTGACATCAAAAGGACCCACGGCCTAAGTGGGACCGTTCCAAAGAGATTCTGTCCAGAAGACCCTGTAATCGCAGGGATTGATGGGTATTCTATGCCAGGCACTATGCCTTTAACCCACGTAACTTCTTTGTCGAGTTATTAGCAATTCGACAAATGCAGAAGCAGGGGCCCTAAGAACTAAAACGTGGTGTGTGTGTGTGTGTGTGTGTGTGTGTGTGTGTGTGTGTGTGTGTGTGTGTGTAATCCAGCTGCAGGGAAGGCTGATGCAGGAGAATCACTTGAACCTAGGAGTTCAAGGCCAAAGTGGACGAGATTTTTGACTATTAAAAAAAATGTTGCTTGGCGGTGAAGGTACATGCCTTTAATCCCAGCACTCAGGAGGCAGAGGCAGGCGGATCTGTGATCCTGGTCTACAAGAGCTAGTTCCAGGACAGGTTCCAAAGTTACAGAGGGAAAAAAGAGAAAACAAACAAACAAACAAAAAGTTCAAAGTGGTGGTGCAAGCCTTTAATCCCAGCACTCAGGAGGCTGAGGCAGGCAGATCTATGAGTTCAAGGCCAGCCTGTTCTACAGAGTGAGTTTCAGGACAGCCAGGGACACACAGAGAAACCCTGTTTCTAAAAACAAACAGACCAAAATCCAAACAAACAACAAAAGTATTTACGGGGGTCATAAAGTAGCAAATTCAGGATTCAAATTGAGTTTTGTCTGCCTCCAAACAATACCTTTCACTCATTCTGTCCACCCTTTCTAGTTATTTGTTTTTACAGGTTTATTTATTTTGTGGGTATGTGTTGTGCTTGAAGGTGTGTCTGCATTGTGTGTGCTCTTGGAGGCCAGAAGAGGGCATCTGATCCCCAGAACTGGAGTTACAGACAGTTGAGAGCCTTTGTGTGGCTGCTGGGAATGGAACCTTGGTCTGTAAGAACAGCAAGTACTGGGATTAAAGGCATGTGCCTCTATGCCTGACCCACATCCATCTTTAAAAACATGGGTTCTGGGGACTGAACCAAGGTCATCAGGATTTCCCCAGCCCTGGATTTTTCTTAAGTGATATATTCTAGGGAACATTTTTTTTGGTGGGGGGGGGGCTGGGACTTGGGTTAGGAGAACAGAGAAGAGGGAGAAAGAAAAGTGGGGCTTTTCTCCAAGACCAGTGTGGTGGTGGCACCAAGTTTTAGCTACCCCAGTTGTTCTAAGAGGTTCAGAGGAGCCCTGGCCAGAGGCCGTTACCCAGATCCTTTATTACTAAACAATCATCATCAGTTTTTAAATTTCATCAGTCCTTAGCTCCAAGCGTAGTCAGAGAGCAAGTCAGGAGCCCGGATGCTGGCGTTAGGCTGCTGCGGTTCATGTCCTGGCTCAGCATTTAGTGTGTTCTGCCAGACTTCTTACCTGGTCTGTTCTAGATTGCCTGTTGCTAAACGGGCGTTATATAGGATGTTAGAGGAACTGAATGCATTAACACATGAGTTACAATGATTCCTAGCCAGGAATAAAGTGTTGCTCTTTTTTTTTTTTTTTTGGTTTTTCGAGACAGGGTTTCTCTGTGGTTTTGGAGCCTGTCCTGGAACTAGCTCTTGTAGACCAGGCTGGTCTCGAACTCACAGAGATCCGCCTGCCTCTGCCTCCCGAGTGCTGGGATTAAAGGCGTGCGCCACCACCGCCCGGCATGTGTTGCTCATTTTTAATTGCGTTTTCATTACTAACAAATGTTACTTTAGTTAACTTTCTTCACTCAGCCTCAGTGTCTTCATCTGGAACGTGGAACGTGGGCTAGTGAGGTGGTTTAGCAGGTAAAGGCACTTGCTGTCAAGCCTGATTTGAAACTCATATGACGGAAGTAGGGAAGTGACTTTTGAAAGTCGTCCTCTGACACACACACACACACACACACACACACACACACACACACACACACACATCAGAAAAAGGAGGCAGCGGACGCACCTACTTCACCGTGTTAGGTGCTTGCGCACGCTGTGAACATCCCCATACCAGGTAGAAATTGTGACTCCTAGTGTTGGATCCAAGTGTAGCTCCCAGTACATGGTTGATGAGTTACTGAGTAACTTAAAGGGAAAACTATTTTCAGTCAGTTTGTCTCAGCGTCTCTGTGACTCTGAAGAGAGTGAGTTTAGGGTCCCAGCAGTCATCTGATCCAGCCAGAATATCGCCAGGCCTGGAGTTTTCCATGGGACTTATTTATCTGTTCTACCTGCTAGTTTCGGGGCTCCTTTATATTCCGCTGACTCTCATAGTAATCCTGTGTGAGTGACAGGGCAGGTGATGTCATCTTCGTTAATTTTTTTATAACTGAGCAAAGAGGATCAGGGAAGGGGAGACCTGCCCAATAGAGTCTTACAGTAGAAATGAGCATCAGAGGTACTGGCTCCCCTTCTAGACACAGGAGACTCTTGGCAGCGTAGGGCTAACTGGGTTCTGATTCCCTGTCCCGTAGACTTGGAGGTAACATCTGTGCGGTCCTGCGGCTCTCTGGTCCACTCAAGGAGCAGTATGCTCGGGTAGGTGGTGGCTTGTGGCATCTGGGGGGCTGGGAGGAGCCTGCTCTTGGGTTGTGGAGTTGTGGCTGCTGCTTGAGTCACTGGCATGGTCCCAGCAACCCAAGACCCTAGATATGAGACCCTACCTGTAGAAGAGACAAACAAAAAAGAAAAAGGGTCCAGGAAAGCCACAGACATTTGTTGGCAGCTCTGACACCACATAATAATAATATTAACTAATAAGGATCTGTAGTTAGAGGAGCTACTCCTTGCGAGACTGGCCCGCCATGCCAGCAAGGATCCGCATTATCGCCTTCTTACTCAAAACCGCAATGTGCCGCTCCGCTCTCCCACCAGCTGACCTGATGCAACCCTGGAACTCTCAGGGGCTGCAGAGACAGTGCTGTGACCTGAGTCCCTGGTACCTACGTAGAAAGCAAGGCATGGCCGTGCACACTTGTAATCCCAGCAGTGGGGAGGCAGAGACAGGCAAATCCCTGGGATTTACAGGCCGGTCAGCTCAAATAAAGCCCCAAGGTGAACGAGCACCCGAGGGGAGGGTGATGTCTAACCTCTAGATGCATGCACATATGTGCACACACCTGTCCCCCTCTGGTGAGTTGGCAAGGTGTGTTGACAAGTGCGCAGACACCAAACTACAGAGCAGTGTGTTGCTGCCCTAGGCAGCTGGTTTTTGTATAACACAATATCTGAGGCTGGGTACTTTGTACAGAAAAAGGATTTATAACTCAAGTTCTGAAGACCCAAGAACGTGGTGTTGGCATCTAATTAGCTTCTGGTGGAAGAGCAGTGAGCAGAAGAAGGATCACGCTGTAGGAGGGGAGAAGCTTGGATCCTTTTTATAGTAACCTACATGTAGGGTGACCAGTCCAGTCTTACAAGAGCGGGAGCTCATTAATCCTCCTGAGAGCCACAATACCTGAGGTACCTTATCCAGTACCACCATACTAGGGACAAACCATACTAATAACTGAGAATCAGGACCATAAATGGTGGTGCATGCATTTAATCTCAGCACTCAGAAGGCAGAGGCAGGTGGATCTCTGTGAATCTGAGGCCAGCCTGGTCTGCAAAATGAGTTCTAGGCCAGTCAAGGTTACAGAGTGAGACAATATCTCAAAAAAAAAAAAGGGGGAATAAAAAGAAAAGATAAGGCATTATTTGCTCATATATCCAGCTCTTCTTCAAGTACATATTATGAGGTGCTTGTCCTTTTGAGCACTGTTCCAGCTGCCAGGAAGGCAGGCCTGCCCTGCTAGAAGAGATACCATAGGAACGGTAGTGTTAGCTGCCTCAGGGAGGGGAGGATGGGAGGAAAAGAGGTTTTTATTATAAATGAACACATCTCTTTTGGATTTTGGTTGTCGCTATTTTACTAGTATTATTTTGAAACTGGGTCTCTGGCTGGTTTAGAATTCTCTTTGTAGATCAGGCTGGCTTCAAACTCACAGAAATCCATCTGCCTCTGCCTCCTGAGTGCTGGGATTAAAGGTGTGTATCACCAAGTCTGGCCTCCTTTGAATTTTAAATCATGTGGATAGAAAAAATAAGATTATTGATTATTAAAATAGGATTAAAAATTAAGTAGACTTAGATTCAGGGCAAGCACACAGGGCAAGGTCAGGTTTTCACACAGTGAAGCCTTTGGTCACCGACATTTGTGGCTGGTCCTAGTGTACCCTTCCAGGGACCTGTGCTCGGGAGGCCTTGGTCTAATCTCTGGACCTGCAAGTCCTGGCTCCTCGGACTTCTACCAGCTCTGCTGACCTAGTCCTAGGGCAACAGCTAAGGGACCACAGGGTAAGGAGATGCAGAGGTGTCCTTATTTCTTAGGGAGAAGCTGGATGGAGAAGCTCCTCTAGCCCAGGAGTAGGAAAGGAGGGGGAGGCGGGGCTGTAGCCCTCCTCAGTGTGGCCCAGGCACAGTTTCAAACCCCCTGTCTGCTTCTGAAGTTCTCAAGCTTGGTTCCGGCCCCAGGCCTGCTGACAGTGGGGGCTGGAGGGAGGGAGTTTATTTTTCATTAGTGCTGGGGATAGAGCCTTTGACCTCAGAAACACTCGGCAAGTACTCTGATCTACCACTGACCTATAATATCCCCAGACTCAGGAGTTGGCATTTCAGAAACTTCCGTAGGGGCCCAGAGGGCCTATTGGCCCTTAATGTCGGTCGGCTCAACACCATTGCAGCAGTGCCCCCCAGTGCTTAGAACCCCTAAGGGAACCTCGTGACACATTGATTTCCTTGGTTTGTGGGAAACACCAGTGGTGCTGTGGGTCAGGATGCTCCTGAGCAGAAACAGTTCACACACAGGGCTGCTCACCCACTGAGAGCCCAGGAGAGGGGGTTTCTCTTCATCGAGTCAGTAGGGGAACCAGCACATGAACTAGATAGTTTTTTTTTAATTAAAAATTATTTTATATGTACGAGTATTTTTCCTGATCTATGTACCACTTGGTGCCTGGTGCTCTCGGAGGCCAGAAGAGGCCATTGGATTGCCTGGAATTAGAGTTACAGACGTTCGTGGGTCACTGTGTGAGGGTGAGAGATTGAACCCAGGTCCTCTGGGTGAGCCGTCTCTCAGCCTCTGGGTGCTTTTATTTTTTCTTCCTCTTCCTCTTCCTCTTCCTCCTCCTCTTCCTCCTCCTCCTTCCTCTTCTTTTTTTCCTAGCTAGGGTTTTACTGTATAGACCTGACTGCCCTGGCATTTGCTCTGTAGACCAAACTGGCCACAAATTCAGAGATTTGCCTGCTTCTGCCTCCTGAGTGCAGGGATTCAAGGTGTGTGCCACCACCACCCAGCTCTGGGTGATATTTTTGAGAATCCTTCCTGTTCTGGAGCCATCTGGATGGACACTTGCTGGTCATTGTCTCTGGAAAGGGGAGGGGAGGGCAGGGCTAGAAGCAGTTCCCTGGGGGTCAGGGTATCCCCCCCTGCCCAAGTGGTCCTCTGGATGCCCAGAGCCCAATGGAGTGATGCTGTTTCAGCCAAGTGCCAGGACCTTGGGGATAGAGAAGGATAAGGGGCGGGGGAGATATATCTCTGGGGTTTGCAATGGAGGCAGATGATGCCGGAAGGATACAGGACTTCTCATTGCAATGCTTTGCTTTGGTTTCCCGAGTTTCCTGCTTTGGTTGTAGGCCAAGGCTGTGCCCAGGGCATGCAAACTATTTTCAAGATTAGTTTAAGTCAGAAATAATTGGAAAAATGAAACCCCAGGAAGAGAAAAACTACATTGCACGTTTCAAACACTTTCTGGAATTATCCTAAGAGCTCTCAGCTTTGAGTGTCTCGGGTGCCCCTTTGCTGAGCTCTCTTCCTTGCGGCCATTGTTATGCTCCAAGCTGGCTGGTGCCTGTGAAGGGAAGCGGTGCCAGGCTGGACTGGTTCTTCTCCATTAAGGACCGTGTCATAGATGGACTATGCTTCCTGCAGGAGCATGGCTTGGACTTCCAGCGACTCCTGGATGCCAGCACCTACAAGGAAGCCTATCGAAGGGACATGATCTGCTGGGGAGAGGAGAAGCGCCAGGCCGACCCAGGCTTCTTTTGCCGGAAGGTTGTGGAAGGCGTGTCCCAGCCTATCTGGGTAAGAGGCCTCAACCATGGCTGACAAAATCTGTCTTTCCAGGCCTCTCCTGTGGCCATTTCTCATCTTCACTGGCACCTTGTGTCCAAGCCTCTAACACTTCAATAGTCCTCTTGTGGGTGTCTCTTGCCTCCGTGAGCCATTTCTGTTCAAAAGCCTGAGTGACTTTTTCAAAAGTAAACTGTATGTTCCTGGCATACCTAGAAAGCACTGGTGGCCCCCACCACTCCCCTGAACTAAGCCCAAGTTTTCGCATAACTTTTGGGACCTTGATGCAGTTCCTTCATCCTTTCCCCTACTAACAGCTATAGCCACCAGCTGCTGCTGCTGTTTCCTCCTCCTCCTCCTTTTTAGATCAGGCTGGCCTTGAACTCACAAAGATCTGCTTGCCTCTGCCTCCCTAAGTACTGGGATTAAAGGTGTGTGCCCGGCCACAATCATTTGCCAATGATGCTTTTACTTCTTTTCCTTTTTTTTTTTTTTTTTTTTGGGACAGGGTCCCACTCTGTAGCCCTGGCTGGCCTGAAATTCACTTTGTAGACTAGGATGGCCCCGGATTAAATGTATCTATCACCATGCCTGGTGGATCACAACTTTGTGTCTTTTTCCTACCTGCCTGCCCTTTGCTGAAGCCTTAGTCTAAGTAATCTTAGTCAATAAAAACCTGGAAGGTAAGAGAACCGGGAGCAGCCGCCAGTTGCTTCCTACCTGTCTCCTTCCTGCATCCCAAAGGCCGAGAGCCTGTCTATACCCCCACCTTATCACTTCCTGTCTCCACCTCCTGAGTGCTGGAATTAAAGATGCCAGCCACCACTGCCCAGCTTTTGTGGTTAACTAGTGACTAACTGCGCCCTCTGATCTCCAGGCAGGCTTTATTTGTCAGAATACAAACAAAATATCACACAACACTTTCCTGCCCTTTTTACCTGTTTTACTCCAACAATTTTCAAGTCACCTCCATGGAGAAGGCTTCCTGGATACCTATTATTCCCACCCCCTTCTCCTAAGACAGGGTCTCATATAGCCCAGGCTGGCCTTAAGATGACCTTGAGCCCCCCCTGATCCTCCTGTTTCCACATCCCCAGGTCTTAAGTAGTCCACAGCACTCTGTGCTGGGCTTTCGTTATTCATTCGTGTGCTAACTGCGGAGTGTTTCCTTGTGCCAGACACCTCTCCAGGTTATGAGGATGTCCTGAAGCAAAATGAATGCACTGAAGACTCTACCTTCAAAGAACTTAGTGTTTCAGCTAGGAGTTGGGGAGACAGGGACTGAGCAAGGATAGATGATGCCAGGCAGAGCAGATCAAGACAGATGGGGTGTGGGCTGGGAAACCTGCTATTTAAGGGCCTCAGAGAAGGTGAGGTTGGAGCATGACCTAAAGGAAGTGAAGGAGTGAGCTGAATGGGTAGTTGGGGAGTTGCTTTCTGGAAAGGGGCTGGAATGTGAAGACTGGAGAGGGGCCTGTTTGAGAAACAAACAGCCATTGTAGTGGCTGTAGGAAGTTAAGGGCAGACCTTGTAAGGCTTTGGAAGAGTCTAGAAGTCACTGGAGAGTTCTGAGAAGAGGAAAGACACAGTTTAGGAATTAAAAGGCAGATTGGGGTTTAGGCAGTGGTAGAGCATGTTTGAGTATCTGGAGATAGTTGTTGGTAGGAGTGTGGTTGAGGACATGAGGCTGGGGAGATGGCTCAGTAGACAAAGTCCTAAAGTTTAGATTCCCCCGAACCTACATTAAAAAAGCCAGGTGGGGGCTGATGCAGTATCTCAGTGCAAAGGCGTTTGCTTCCAAACCCGAAGGCCTGAGTTTGATCCCCAGGGCCAACATGGTGGAAGGAGAAAACTGAGCCCTTTGAATTGTCTTCACACACACACACACACACACACACACACACACACACACACACACACTGTATTTAATTTTGCGTTTTATTATTTATTTATTTATTTTTAAATTATTTATTTATTATGTATACAATATTCTGCCTGTGTGTCTGCCTGCAAGCCAGAAGAGGGCGCCAGATCTCATTACAGATGGTTGTGAGCCACCATGTGGTTGCTGGGAATTGAACTCAGGACCTTTGGAAGAACAGGCAATGCTCTTAACCTCTGTGCCATCTCTCCAGCCCTTGTGTTTTATTTTGTTTTTGTTTTTTTGAGACAGGATTTCTCTGTGGAGCCTTGGCTGTCTTGGAACTTGCTCTGTAGACCAGGCTGGTCTTGAGCTCACAGAGATCCTCCTGCCTCTGCTTTATGAGTGCTGGGATTAAAGGTGTGCGCCACCACCGCCCAGCAAAAAGGCGGGTGAGCATGAGAATGATGAAGGAAGACACCATACCAACCGTAGGCTCCACACATGTGCATCTATACACAGGCAATCCACTTAGACTACACATTGTCTACACATGTGATGTGCATGTACACACACACACACACACACACACACACACACACACACACACCCCTGGGATTAGTAGGTGTGGTATGCATGCCTGTAATCCCATCAGGGGCATTAGCAAGTTTGAGGCCCGGCAGGGCTACATAGTGAGACCTTGTCTCAAAACCAAAGAATTTAGCAGACTTGCTCTGGCTGCTGGAGGCAGAGAGGCCTGGTAGAGGGGCCCAGGTGACAGGCCAGTGAGTGGCTGGAGCTCGGGGCTGTGAGAGATTTGGGAAGGGGCCGCTTTTACATGGATTTTAAGGATAGAGCCAGCAGGAGCGGGGTGGGTGGTGGAGGGCAAGGATTTTGTTAGGAGCAGCTAGACAAGTCGTTTTCTGAGACAGGAAGGGTCAGGATTAGAGAGTTCAGGAGCTGAGGAGCTGTTTTGGCCATTCTGGGTCCCTGGTTGTTAGAGAAGCTGCTGTGTAATGGTATGAGCCAGAGCTAAGAGAGCAGGGCAAGGTGTGTTTTGTTTATGACTCATCCTCAGTACCTGGCACAGTGCCAGTGCATGGTAAGCGCTGGCAGTGCCCCTTAGTGCCACAGCTGAGTTGGAACTGCCTGGCAGGTACTCATACTTAGAGGTGTGTGTTCAGTGAGCTGCACCATTTCTCTGGCGTCTCTAGCACGTGCCCCTATGTCCCCCCCACCCCCTAACACTTTGTCCTTATGGTCACCTACCTCTCCTCTACAGCTGGTGAGTGACACACGGAGGGTGTCTGATATCCAGTGGTTTCAGGAGGTCTATGGGACTGTAACACAGACAGTCCGAGTCGTAGCGTCGGAGCAGACCCGGCAGCAGCGGGGCTGGGTGTTCACACCAGGTAAGCTGCAGATGGCACTCAACCTCGAGGCTCAACACTCAGCTCCGCCACCTCTGTGCTCCAGGTCTGCTGCTCACTCCCTAGTAGGCCTGGAGAGCGGGTGAGGGTTCGTGAAGGGGAATCTGAGGCCTGAGGGGTGGGTTGGTAGCAGGTCAGGTTCCCAGGCTGTTCTTAGACTGTTGTGCCAAGGCCAGTAGACTTCTGGCCAGGCCCTGTTCTTGTGGCTCTGAGACTTTGCTTTTCAACCTGGTGGGGGCTAAGGGTGACTATGAGCCGGCTGAACAAACCCTGCTTCTGTTTAATGACAGATCAGGGGCAGCCAGGAAGTTTTCCAGGGCCTCGGTGGCTGCTCAGGACCTGTTTTGCAGACAGTTCTGAAGTTCTGTTCAGGCCTCTGCCCTGGCCCCGATCACTGTTCCTTGGGTACGCTCAGATTTTTCTTTTTCAAGCCCAGCAATACCCTCAGATCTAATGATCGTGACCGCTGCTATCAGCGCATCTCCTGCGCGCTCTGGCAGGCCAGCCTGTTTGATGTGTTTTGGTTTTTCAAGACAGGGTTTCTCCGTAGTTATGGAGCCAGTTCTGGAACTTGCTTTGTAGACCAGGCTAGCCTTGAACCTCCAGAGATCCGCCTGCCCCTGCCTCCCGAGTGCTGGGATTAAAGGCGTGCGCCAGCACTGCCCAGGGTGCCCGGCGCGTGTTTGGCGCTGTATACACTTTCTCTTACTCACTGTTACAGCTGCCACGAGGATGCTGCTGTTCTGTACTCATGGCAGATGAGGGCTTTGGTCCAGAAAGGCCAAGCTCTTTCTCAAGGCTCTGAAGAGTGGGAGGAGGAGCCACACTCACTCCGCTTCCAACCCTGAAGGACACAGCCTCCCAGCAGGCCCCAGTCCAGCACAAGCTAGCTTGCCCTGACAGTGTGAAGCCCTCTTGGATAGTCTGTTGTTTTCATGACCCAGTCTCTGTAGGCAGCAGCAAGGGCAGAGTGATTTCTCCAGGGATTGCCTGGGAGCTCAGCTGGTGGTGGGAAACCAGAGCGGAACTGCAGAAGTTCTCAGAGGGGAGGCACAGGGTGGGTGCCTGGTATGGGCAGGACTGGGGCCTGACTCTTCTGCTCTTTCCCCCAGGGGTGGATGATGCCGAGTCAGAGTGTGGCCTGGACAACTTTGGGAGCTTTGACTGGGTCATTGAGAACCATGGAGATGAGCAGTGTCTGGAAGATCAGCTGGAGAGCCTGCTGGGATTTATTCGTGCCAAACTTTAGTGATCGATCAGGCATGAGGGGTGGGCAGAGACTGCTGCATTGCGGCGAACCCTGGCTCTGACAGATGTGGGTCCCCCGTCTTGGCTGAGGTCACAGAGCAGACAGACAGTCTGAGGAACGGGAGGATGAACGTGGGCTGTGGACACGTTTGGAAACCTCTGGTGTGCTTGTCTTCCCTGGAGAGGTCGTCCTGCTTTCAGGACATTTTCAGGGCAAAGGGGGGTGCATCAGTTTTGCTCGAGGCAGGAACATTACCATGTCCATGGGTGGTCAGCCCTGCTGAGCTGAGATGGTTTTGCTTCCCTGTGCGTATGCTTTTGGCCCTGGAATCCTAATAAACCTTCTTGGAACACAGCTCAAAGCTGGAGACATCTTATTTCCCTGATGTCTTAGAGAAGCTGGGGGTGTGGGGGTAAGTGTGGGTCCCTGCTCTGCCTTGCACCTGGCTGGAGTGGATCCTGCAGAGGTTGACCTGAGCCTAAAGCCTGGGACAGGATTCTCTCTGTTGAAGCAGAATGCATCAGAACATGTCAGATGGGGGGAATGCCAATCAAATAATCCCATACTAGCTCCAAATAGGGTGTACTAAGGTTTTTCTTTATTAAAAGGGAAAACTTAGGGAATAGGAATGGAGGTCCAACATCCAGGTATGGAGCACGGGAAGAGAAAGGCAAGTGGGCCGGACCATGGCTTTTTGGTACCCAAAGCCACACCTCAACCTGGTCCAGCCTCTCAAAAGCCATTGGCTGAAGGAGGTTCCCCATCATCTCCCCACCTTTTGTCTAAGTGAGAGAGTTCTAAACCCAATACAACACTATATACAATAAGAACAGATATCAAGTATAAAAATTAAAATTGCAACCAGTATAAACAATATTAAGCAAGGAACATTTGCTAAATGTTTCAATAATCATTCTATCCTAAGGGGTCTAAGTTTTATATTAGAAATGGCTTGACTAAATCATAAGAGGAAAGTAACTACAACTATCTAATCTTCAACCTCATCGAAGGCCTGAGAAGGGAGACAATATTACTTGAGTAGGCAGGAAGTGCAATCAAGCAGCTTCCAAAATGTGCAGTAGATGACAGAGACCACTGGCTACCTGGGCAATCACGCAGTCTCATTTACAATGTTGGAGCAACCAACTTTGGCTAAGGCCTAGAGTAACTGACAGATCATTTTCAGAGGCAGGAAAAGTTTTCAAAACTTACCTGTGTTGGCAAGATTTGACAGTCTTTTTTCTTGTATCCTGCTTGTCCTGTCTGGACTTGTGCACTTTGTCACTTATTATTTTTTCTTTTTTAAAAATAATTTACTTTATTTTATGTGCATTGATGTGAAGGTGTCAGATCCCCTGAAACTGGGGTTACAGACAGTTGTGAGCTTCCATGTGGTTGCTGGGAATTGAACTCAGGTCCTCTTGAAGAGCAGCCAGTGCTCTTGACAACCGAGCCATCTCTCCAGTCCCCTCACTATTATTAGTGTGAATAAGCTCACACTAGTCTACCTGTTATTCTATTCAGTTTTCTCCTTTTTCTTTTCAAAAAGATCCCTGAACCTACCTAATTTCCACTCCAATCCCCAACCCTATACCAGTAATAATCAACACCTAATTGATGCCCCTACCCTGAGGACAGACTTCATTGGGAGAAGGGCCATCTTGTCTTCTAAAATTACTTCCAGCTGACATGGGGACGATGTTCTTTCTGTGTGATCCTGTAAAACTAAAATGATGGTTAAGTCATTTTAAAGATTACTGTCCGGTATAATTGCAAATGGTCCCTGAATAGTCGATAGGGTTTTCAGGAGCAATTTGTTTTTTTTTCTTATTTATTTATTATGTATATAATATTCTTTCTGCGTGTATGCCTGAAGGCCAGAAGAGGGCACCAGACCTCATTACAGATGGTTGTGAGCCACCATGTGGTTGCTGGGAATTGAACTCAGGACCCTTGGAAGAGCAGGCAATGCTCTTAACCGCTGAGCCATCTCTCCAGCCCTCAGGAGCAATTTGTAATCCCCATTTTGGCAAAACTTTCTTCTTCAAACGTTTTAAAGTATCTGCAGTTGAATCAGATAGAAAATGTCATCCATGTTATGGTAAATTATAGACTTAGTAAATTGCTTACATATTATTTCCAATGGCTGACTTACAAAGTATTGGCACAGGGTGGGGCTATGGAGCATTCCCTGTGGGAGGACGGTCCATTGATATCTCCTAGTAGGCTGAGAATTATTATAACTAGGCACAGTGAAGGCAAATTTTTCTCTGTCATTTTCTTGTAAAGGTATAGTGAAGAAACAATCTTTTAAATTAACTATGAGAGACCATCCTTTTAGTACTAGAGAAGGCTTAGGAATTCCAGATTTTAGAGGGCCCATAGGTTGAATAACCTCTTAGATCTTCATTTTCATTTTTCAGATTTTTTTTAAAACAACAAATACAGGAGAATTCTAAGGGCTGGTAGATTCTTCAATATGGTGAGCATCTAGTTGTTCCTGTACCAGCTGTTGTAAAGCCTGCAGTTAGTTTTCTGTTGAAGGCCATTCTTTAACCCATATTGACTTCTCAGTTAACCATTTTAAAAGTAGGGCTGTTAGTACCTCTGAAGGTTTGCTAGTTGCTTTGTGTTTTTGTATAGCCTGAATGGCTGATGACCTTTATCTATAATACCTTATAATATCCTTTCCCAGAAACATGAGTTTTTGTGACTGCAAAAATGTTAATATGGGTATTCCATTGCTGCAATAGGTCATGACCCCACTGCAATATTAGCTACATCTGACCTCAGACCTCCTTTCTGTCCTTCTGGCCCATCTTGTGCTTTGTATCTCTTGAGATAGGGTTCCAATTCCTAGGGATTGAACATCTGTCTCCTGAAGTGGCTAATTCTGATGCCAAGATTCTGGAGTAACGATACTCACATCCACACCCATGTCTCGTAATCCCTCAATTAGAATGTTAAATATATGCGCTCTTAGCTTTGACATGGGGGCCTACAAGAGGCCCCCCAGGGAGTTTCCTGATGATATCACATTGCCTTGTCTGTCTTTTGTTTATCTGCATTCATTGGTCCAATGTTGGCCTTTGCCACATCTCCTACATATTCCAGACAGTTGAGACCATCTATTTTTGCCATTCCTAGAGTAGACATTATTTCTAGGAATTTCTTGTCTACAATCCCTTTTAAGATGTCTTATTCTAGCCGTGCGGTGGTGGTGCACACCTTTAATCCCAGCACTTGGGAGGCAGAGGCAGGCGGATCTCTGTGAGTTCAAGACCAGCCTGGTCTACAAGAGCTAGTTCCAGGACAGGCTCCAAAACCACAGAGAAATCCTGTCTCAAAAAACCAAAAAAAAAAAAAAAAAGATGTCTTATTCTATCACAATGAAAACATTTGGCATTTGGTGTCTCCTCATATCACTGGAGATCTCTTTTCTTATCCAAGCCTCAGTACTATAGTCAAATGTCTCAACATTTATTTTATGAAGGATCCATTCATCCATTGGTGCTGATCTAACCTTTAAAGGCCCAAGTATATTTTTGCATTCTAAGTTGGCATTTTCAAAAGCCAGAGATTCAATAAGTACATGTCTACCTTCTGGGTCTGTTACTCCTATTTGTACAGCCTTAGTTAATCTTTTTTAAAAAAGATTTATTATATATACAACATTCCTTCCATGTGTGCCTGCAGGCCAGAAGAGTGCAACAGATCTCATCATAGATAGCTGTGAGACACCATGTAGTTGCTGGGAATTGAACTCAGGACCTCTGGAAGAGCAGCCAGTGCACTTAACCACTGAGCCATCTCTTCAGCCCAAGCCTTAGTTAATCTTTGTAAAAAGTCACTAAAGGGTTCTCTCTGGTCCTGTTTAACTCTGATAAATGATTCAATTCTCTTTCCTGGTTTCCGAATCCTTCCCCAAGCATTTAACGCTGCTGTATGGCATAGGGAGAAGGCATGTCTGTTGTAGAGAGCCTGGTCCTGAGAGTTTGAGTAATAACCCTTCCGAAGGATTTGATGCTGGGGTCCGTCTTCTAGGACCACTGAGATTAACTGAAGCCAATCATGTTAGTTAGCCTTATTCCTTGGTGCCCACATTTTGACCATTTCCCTAACAAAAGGTGATGCAGGCCATAAGATACTATTGGTTGCTTAATTTTCTTCAGATCACTCATACCTATAGGTTACCATTTAAATTCTTTGACTATATTAGTGTTTTTTGTGCCAGATGGCTTCTCAGAGAATATTACCAGATAGGCAGCTGAAACTCTGGGTAAGTCATCCCGGACTCTGGCACACACTGGCGAGGCTAAATCCTGTCCTTGTACCTTCTCTCCCTGATCATCAGTTTTGATAATTTCCTTAATCGTCTCAAATATTTTTACCATTGCCTTTTGTAAAGTCTGAATCTCCTGTCCGGTGTTCCATTCTAATGCGCTCATTGGTGATTCCATAGTATGAAATTTGTCCAGGAAAAATAACGTCTCATCCTTGGACATAATTTTTTATGGTGTGCCTATTGCCTTCCTGAAGAGATAGTTTATCCATTAGCTTATCATAACTTTTCAACAGATTCTGATTGTTAAATTCAGCAGCACAAATTCTTTCAGATCATGTCTCAGCACCCTTTGACATTGATTGGATTTTGTCTGTCAAACTGATGTTATCCTTTTCAATAGTATTAATTTTTCAACTAGTTGTTCATTATTAGTCTGTAAAGGCTGTATCATTTCTAAAAGTGCTTCATTCTTGGCTCTGTTATCAAATTATTTTCTTAACAATATAATAGAAAAAAAACCAATTCCCAAAATCAAATAAATGCATGTATAAGGAAAATCACATAAGCCTTGCAGAATACCATCCATAGCATAAGAAAATGGCTATTAAATTCCTGAATGGTAGTAATGTCAGTTATCACATTTTACCTGCCTTAGGTCATTATGGTGAATTGGAGTAGGTGTAATAATCTTTATTGGCCAGTAGGTGTCGTGGTTGCAGCCAGGGACGGGGCAGAGGGATGAGGAGAAGCTCCTGCTGGCTTCTTGGGATCTTTCTTTCTGGTTCTGTGCTTTCTCCTCTTAGATACTGATAAATATGCTTTGTTTAACAAATTAAGAGGAGTTATTAAGGACAATTAAAGTGATTCCGAGAAAGTGGTCAAATTAAGAAGGAAGCCCACGCCGGGCGGTGGTGGCGCACACCTTTAATCCCAGCACTCGGGAGGCAGAGGCAGGCGGATCTCTGTGAGTTCGAGACCAGCCTGGTCTACAAGAGCTAGTTCCAGGACAGGCTCCAAAACCACAGAGAAACCCTGTCTCGAAAACCCAAAAAAAAAAAAAAAAAAAGGAAGCCCAAAGCTTTCTGTCAGGTTGTGAGCTGTGCAGGCGGAAGAAACACCGCAGGGATTCTGGCTGGAGAAGCAGCAGCGTGTGGGTCATGAGCTGCGGGCGAGGAACACACAGGGCTGGCAAACCCAGAGTGCAGTTGCAGTAAAAGTGGATTCGTTCTCACATTGGTGCCAGATGAAGCAAAATGTGTCAGCTGGGGGGGGGGACGCTAGTCAAATAATCCCACACTAGCTCCATTGTGTAACAGTCTTGGCTGTGCTGGAGTTCACCTTGTAGACTAGGCTGCCTTGAACTCACAGAGATCCACCTGCCTCTGCCTCCCAAGTGCTGGGATTAAAGGTGTGCGCCACCACCTGGCGTGGGGCAGGTGACTGTGTCACAGGTGGGATTGGGGTCTGTGTTCCACGGGAGTTGACACCAGTTCGCCGGTGCCTTGCATCTGTCCAGCTTTCCATGATGTCTTAGCTTTCTGGGTTCTTCGCAGGCTCTGAGTGAAATGGAAGGAAAGTAACTCCCACGTGCATTCGTTCGATGCCAGGAACTCAAGTGCGATGTCCGACCCAGGGCTAGCAGGTTAATAAGTGTCCAGGCTCACAGTGGAATGCAGATGGCTGGTGCGTGGCCAGTGTCTTCTGCTGCACCCTACGAATGATATGAAGGCCTGTGGCTCCTTGCTCTCCCTAGCCAAGCCTCTACATCAGTGGTTTTCAACCTGTGGGTTGTGACCCCTTTGGGTTGGATGACCCTTTCACAGGGGTTGCCTAAAACTATCTGAAAACACAGATATTTGCATTATGATTCACGACAGCAGGAAAAAGTTATGAAGTAGCGATGAAAATAATTTTATGGTTGGGGGTCTCCACAGCATGAGGCAGTGTATTAAAGGGTCACAGCAAGCCGGGCGATGGTGGCGCACGCCTTTAATCCCAGCACTCGGGAGGCAGAGGCAGGCGGATCTCTGTGAGTTCGAGACCAGCCTGGTCTACAAGAGCTAGTTCCAGGACAGGCTCCAAAGCCACAGAGAAACCCTGTCTCGAAAAACCAAAAAAATAAAAATAAAATAAAATAAAAAAGGGTCACAGCATTAGGACAGTTGAGAACCCTGCTCTACAGCCTACTCCTCATCCTGGCTTCCTTTCCCCGTGGATTCATTTCTCACAGACAAGGGAGACGAAAGAAGAAGCTGATACTCGAGTGTGACCCAGCTCTTTCCTATCTCCTGCCTTCTGTAGCTACCA
Source organism: Microtus pennsylvanicus (assembly GCF_037038515.1). Classification (NCBI taxonomy): domain Eukaryota; kingdom Metazoa; phylum Chordata; class Mammalia; order Rodentia; family Cricetidae; genus Microtus; species Microtus pennsylvanicus. Next base: position 122,849,280 of record NC_134585.1, on the reverse strand, counting down.
CCTTCACTGGGCGCCAGGCAGCGAGGACGTGAAGATGGGCAGGCCACAGGCACCAGAGAGACACTCATGGGGAGGCAGCTGGGCTTCCCTAGTGTCCAAGGCCTGATGAGGACAAGAATGGTGCCCAGTGCCCACTGTGTGGGACTCATTCTTGATATCTGGAGCAGAGGATTACAAACTGTCCCAGCTACAGAAATGACCCAGTCAGTCCTCCAGGGTGGGGGTCACCTATCTGGGGCCATCAAAATCTGTCAAAGGGTGAGAAGTTCATACTGTCTGGCTGTGAGGAACCCTGGAGTCGACAGGGGCACCCAGTACGACCATGGCCCGAAACAGGGACCCCTTGAGAGCACCTACTTCCTATAGACTGGTATTTTATATCCCTTACCTCATTTTAGAATGAGCAAACAGACCACACCCAATGGGGATCACCACTTACTAACTGCCAGAGCTGGATTGTGTACCCAGCTGGAGTGTCCTGTCGTAAAGCCCACAATTGCCATAGATCCCAGTCCCTTCTTTGGGAGTCCATACCCTACCCTCATGCCTCGGCAGCCACTTCAGAGGCTCTTAATGGCTGAGATGTTAGTTCTCTTAGCACCGTGGGTCAGTAGTACTTAAGGGGAGGCACCCATGGGGCACAGTCTAAGAGAGGCAGAAAGGGCTTTGAAATAGAGGGGGACAGTGCTTCTGGGAGGACATGGTGACTTAGCCTTCCAACACAGTCTGAGATCCAGGCGAGGACTGGTTACCATGGCGAGGACCAGCCAGTGATTGTGATGGGAGGGTGGCAGTGGGACAAGGAGCAGGATGGGATGGGGTGGGCAGCACACCTGAGAGGGAAGACTGAGTATCTGACTAGAGATGGGAAGGGCAACATTGATGTCTTGATGGGTACGGGGAACACATGCCAATGGACCGGCTAAGAGGCCATCATAGGGTTCTGAGCAAAAAAAATAAAAGCTGGGGGGAGCCAAGGCGTGTTTGCATGGTGGATGGAGGTGGCCGGTTCAGCCTCCCAGGAAAGGCATAGTTTTATCAGCTCCAAAAGAGGAGCAGAGGTGCTGGGTGGATTCAAGTCAGACTCCCTGGTTGCGGGTGAGAAGCTCCTACCACGTGATGGGATGAACTTGACTTAGCCTTGTGTAGCATAGCCTCATGTCCTGTACCATGTGGACGTCTCCAGCATCCACGCAGGTCAGTGTGGCTCCAGGAGCTCAGGGGGCCTGGGTTCTGCCACCAGAGAATTTGTTCTCCAGGGAAGAAGCCCAGAAAGACAAATTGGACAGGGTAGATCCAATAGAACCTGGGCACCAAGCGACTTCAGGCCTGTGCTCATTGCTGTCTGCAGGGGGCATCCTTCAGTGCGAAGGTGTGTGCTGGTGCCTCCTTTCCGTGTAGCTGAGGCTAGCCTTAAACTCTCCATCTTTCTGCCTCTACCACTTAGGTACTGGGATTACACATACGCCCCATCATGCCCACAGCCATTCTAGCATCTAAGTGTGGCACCTCACTGGCAATGCTCCCTCCAATCTGTGGAGAGACCTGTAGCAAGATTAAAAAAATCCTAGAGACAGATATTGGGGTTCAACCTGAAGACCAGAAAAGAAAAGCAGCCAGCCACTGGCTCTTACCTCTACCTTGGTCTGAAAATGGCGATCCTGCCTTCCCGAATCCTCAGAGTGAGATTGACTGAGAACTGACTCCTTCCATTTTATATTCCTCGCTAGTGCTGGGATTAAAGGCACGCACCATTACTGCCTGGTTTCTGTGGCAAACCAGTGTAGCTACTGGGATTAAAGGTGTGTGCCACCACTGCCTGGTCTGTAAGGCTGACCAGGGCAACTGTTTTGATCTCCAGGCAAGCTTTATTTATTAAAACACAAATGAAATGTCCCTACATTTTAACCACTGTATACTAACTGGCCATATTACAGAAGCACTGTGGGAGATCCTTAGTCCTTCCTTCACGTGAGCCCGTTGCTCTGCTCCTCCTGGCTGACAGCCTCTCCACCTCTGCAATGTGGCCTCTTCCTTAGTTCCACTTCCTGGAGAAGATAACTCGCAGGGCCCAGAATTCCCTCTGTTCCTTGAAGCGTTTCTAATGGTCTAGATCTCATGAGTGAGATCCTCCAGGAAGACAATGGCACATCTACCCAGAAACCAGGAGTCCGAGGCATCTGTCAAGGGAATTTGCTTATTGAGTTTGCCATGACCACGCTTACAGATTAGTTTGGCTACTGACTTCGAGTTGGAGCACCCCCTGCAACTTGTGGCTCCATATCTCAGCGTGCTGATTGGTGCCTTTTCGAGCTGGACAAAGGTGATCAGGCACAAACGAAGAGGCTAAGACGCTTCGCAGGCCTCTGATTCTGACGACAAATGCCAGCTTGGGTTCTGCAGGTGCGTAGAAGCGGTCAGCATTTCTTGCCACCCTGACCCTTCAAATCTCAGTTCTGTACTCTTGTTCCTTGTGATAGTGACTAGCCTTTTCTTTTCTTTTTTCCCTTTAATTTGTGTGTGTGGGCACTTTGCCTGAGTGTGTATCTGTGTACCATGTGTGTGCCTGGTGTCTGTGAAAGTCAGAAGAGGTCGTCAGATCCTCTGGAGCCGGAATTGTGAGTCACCATGTGGGTGCTGGGAGTTGAACCCTGGGCCCTCTGAAAGAGCAGCCAGTGCTCTTAACCTCTGAGCCCTGTGCTTAGATTTTTCTTCAGCCTTGTACTTAGAATTTTCAGAAGATAAGCTTCCCTCTTGTCTTTCGGGGCAACCTTTGAGGAAATTTCTTTGACAGGTGCTTGACCTTCAACTCTGCAAAATCCCTTTCCTTTTTCTAAAGGTTCCTGGCACAGCAGAGGCATCCTGTTTCTTCCCTGTGAAGGCCTGCCTAGCTCCAGCCAGCAAAGAGAGCCTCTGGCATTTTGTTTGTGTGTTCATATTTGATGAAATCTCTGGGTAACTTGAAATAAAACAGAATGTCCTCATTCTATAACAGCCCTCTACTGAAATACTGAGTGTCCTGGCACAGGCTGCAGACCCTTAACACAGGAGGTGGAGGTAGGAAGGTTACAAGTTCAAGATCAGTTTTTTTTTGTTGTTTGTTTGTTTTTTGAGACAGGGTCTCTCTATGACATAGTTCTGGCTGTCTTGGAACTCATTCGGTAGATCAGGCTAGCCTAAACTCACAGAAATCCACCCGTCTCTGCCTCCCAAGAGCTGGGATTAAAGGTGTGTACCACCATGCCTGGCTATGCTACACAGCAAGTTCTAGGCCAGTCTGGACTCCTTGGGAGCCCATTCTCAAAAAACAAATACAAATAACAAAATGCTCAGAACTTCTAGAAGATAAAAACAAAACCCCCAAAAGACCTGTAGATAACCTTTCACAGGTTATCAGATATCCTGCATATCAGATATTTATATTAAGATTCATAACAGTAGCAAAATTACAGTTATGAAGTAGCAACAAAAGAATTTTATGGTTGGGTCACAACAACATGAGGAACTGTATCAAAGATGTGTTACATTTGTTTATATTGTGGAACATTTGTTTAGTGATGCAAAGATGTGTTGCATTCTTTTATGTTGCATTTGTTTAACTCTGTGAAACTGTTACTTTGCCTAAAACACCTTAGTGGTCTAATAAAGAACTGTCCAGCCAATAGCCAGGCAAGAGAAAGGATAGGTGGAGCTGGCAGGCTGAGAGAATAAATAGGAGGAGAAATCTGGGAAGAGGAGGAGGAGGAACTAAAGAGAGAAAGGGAGGAGGACTCCAGGGGGCCATCCACCCAGCTGCACAGCAAGCCATGGAGTAAGAAGTAAAGAAAGGTATTTAAAAAGGTAGAAAGCCCGGAGGCAAAAGATAGATGGGATAATTTAAGAAAAGCTGGCAAGAAACAAGCCAAGCTAAGGCCAGGTATTTCTAAGTAGTAATAAGACTCTGTGTATTTATTTGGGAGCTGGGTGGTGGGTCCCCAAAAAGTAAAATAACAACTATGATGGGATGCATATGCTCCCCCAAATACATAAATAAATAAATGCGATAAAAATTTTAAAAAGGAATCAACAACATCTAGAAAAACTTGATCATTTATATATAAAAATCGGCAGATTCTTAGTGGTTGGGGAGGAAGTGTGGTTGGTCGGGACTGAGGGCTTGCATTAGCATCCCAGCAGTAGGTAAAGACTGGGTGAAGCGGTAGGTGTATTCCAGTGCTCGGAGACAGAGACAGGCAGATACCCGGTGCTCCAGATTCAGTAGAGACACTCTCAAAAATTACTGTAGAGGGCTGGCAAAATAGCTCAGTAGTCAAAGTTACCCACCAAACCTGACTCCTTTTATTTGATCCTTGGAGTCTACATAAAAGGTGGAAAGAAAAGAACCAACTCCACAATGTTGTTCACTGAAGTATATGTGTGCCCACATACATTTAAAAATTATCTATTCGCCAGGTGGAGCTGGTGCACACCTTTACTCCCAGCACTGGGAAGGCAGAGGCAGGCAGATCTCTGAGTTTGAGGCCAGCCTGGTCTACAGAGTGAGTTCCAGGACAGCTAGGATTACACAGAGAAACCCTGTCTTGAAAAAAGTGCCCCCCCAAATATTTATTCGTTTTATGTATGTGAGTGTTTTGTCTGCATGTATGTTTGTGTATTTGGTACATACAGTGCCAAAGAAGAATGAAGAGGGTGTTTGACCCCTGGAGTTACAGATGGTTGTGAGCCACCATGTAGGTTCTGAATTGAACCCAGGTCTTCTGTAGGGGCAGCCAGTGTTCTTAACCATGGAACCATCTATCTCTTCAGCCCCCGCTTTCTTCTCTCTCTCTCTTTCTCTCTTTTCTTTTTTCTTTCTTTCCCCCCAAGACAGGGTCTCACTATGTAGCTGTGACTGTCCTGGAACTCACTGTGTAGACCAGGCTGGATTTGAACTCACAGACCCTGCTGCCTTCCTCTGTCTCCTGAGTTCTGGCGTTAAAGGTGTGTACCACCACACCTGGCAACTACACTCATTATCTACACAATAACAGTAGAAAAAAATAAGACAAAGGGCAAATGACAAAGATACCCCAGCTCAACCTCTGGCACACAAACACATAGAAAATAAGAAAGAAAATTTGATGGAGTATCCCAAAGGAGTTACTTGAACCAGTTAATGAATCTTTAGGAAATTAAGCAGAGGACTGCCGTGTGTTCGAGGCCAACTTGAACCATGTAATGAAACCCTCTCATACACAAGAACCAATTTAAAGCTGGGCAAGACGGCTCACGCCTATGGTCCTGACACGGTGAGCCTGAGACAGTAAGAGCGCTAGTCTGAGAGTGGTATAGGCTACTTAGTAAGACCCTGTTAAAAAAATGTGTTTATATTTGTTATTATTGGACAAAAGAAAATTAAAGTAGGGCATTGAGATGTCTCCAAGAGTAAAGGCTCTCGTCAGGCCCGATGAGCCAAGTTTGATCCCTGGCAGTCACGTGGCAGAGGGAGAGAATGGACTCCCACAAGCTGTCCTGTGACCTCCGTGTGCTCATGGGTATACACACACATAAAAAGCAGATGCCAATAGTGTGCGGTGACAGATTTTCTGAACCCATGCGCGTGAAAGGATGCTATTCTGCTGGGTCTGCACGTGCACAACGACTTGGCTGGCATGGAGTTTATGACCTGGTTCCGTTGTCTGCTAATGTGTCTCAGAGTCTAAGGACGCGTTGACTTCTGTTCTTTTGAAGGTAACCCCATTTCCCTGCCGGGATGCTTCTGAATTTCTTTGCTTTCCTTTTTGAGACTCCAGTCCTGGCATTCTCTACAGTAGAAGGAACATGGCATGCATTAAGAGGAAAGCGTTGGCTGCCATTGTCTGCCGTGGAGCAGCCGTGGTAATGAGATGGCCAGCTAAGCAGCCTGGACCCTGTCACGCCGGCTTTCTGGGCTGCTCTTCAGATGTCTTTGAGAGCTCTGTTTTGATTTAAAGACTTGGCTTCAGTGATGTTACAAGTTCCCTCTTCCCTAGCGTAGGTTTGGGTTTTGGAAGCAAAAAGAAATTTGGTGCTAAATTCTGCTGGTGCAGGGAGAGGGCTGCCGGACTTTTAGGCCTGCCAGCTAAGTAACCCAGCTAAAACTTTCTGGAAGTGAATTCCTAGGATCGTTTTCCTCCCCTCCCCTTTCTCCTCCAACCCTTCTTTTCTCTTTCTTTGCTAGAGACCAAATCTGGCTCTGTACATGGTTAGGTGGATGCTTCTCCACTGATAGGTTTTGGAAACAGGGTCTTTTTTTATTTATTTTCTTTTTTTAACAGTCTCACTATGGAGGCAAGGTTGGCTTCTAACTCTCTTCTCCCAGTCTTCCTGCATCTGTCTTCAGAGTGCTGGCTTTTTTTCATTATTTACCATCATGTTGGGCTTAGACAAGGATTTTTATTCACTTTTTTTGAGACAGGATCTAAACTGGAGCCCAGGCTAGCATCTAACTTGCTATGTAGAGGAGGCTGGCCTTGAACTCCTCCTGGCCATACTGCCTAAGACCTGGGATAATAGGCAAGTGTGCCTTGCCTGGCATAGAGAGGCAACATTAAAAAGTTGTTTTTATCCTGGTGTGGTGGTTGAGGCCTAAAATCCCAGCACTCTAGAAAATGAGGCACAAGAATCACCATGAAAGAGTTTAAAGCCAGCCTGGGCTACCCGTTGTATCTCAGTGCAACACAGCACAGCACCTCTCCTGAGCCGCCACACTGCACGCCTTCTCTGTTCTGCCTGCAGTACCCTTCCTGTGTGCCCTTAGAACCCAGGAGCTTGACAAGAACAAGGACACTTCTTCATCTCCTAGGGCTCCACCCCGCTGGGAGCGATTAAGGGATGCTTTCATTTCTTTCTTTATTTTAGAGTATTTGGTCCTAGTACATAACCGGTCTCAGCAGATGTCTGTGAAAATGGGAAAGAAGCATAGGAAACCAAAGCATGGAAGCCGCTCTCCGTGGGGCAGAGGAGGGCATGGGTTTGACCGTGTGTCTTCTCTGTACACTGTAAATGTTTGCTGTCAGCTCTCTGAAAAACAGTAAAAGCCCCAGAGCCTGGACTTGTAGCATTTGGCCAGAGTAGAAATACTGATAGTTAATCTCTCTCTCTCTCTCTCTCTCTCTCTCTCTCTCTCTCTCTCTCTCAACTTCAAGTTACTCAGGCTAATTTTTCCTCTAGTTCAGATAGGCCTTGAACTTGAGATCCTCCTGCCTCAGCCACCCAAGCAATTGGAATTATGGGTCAACAGCACTAGGCTCACTATATTGAGTGAAAATTCAAGCTCTCAGCCTGATACCAACTGGCTAGAAAAATTCCTGAACACTTGAAAATGTATTGTAGCTAACAGCAGAAGGCAGTTTGAGCTCGCTAGCTCACCACTCTAAAAACCTAATATCCGTTTCATAGGGTGACCCTTTACCATCCCTGCTGCATGGGTCTATGTACCCACTTACTCCCTGCGACGTCTGACGTACTATAATCCCCTTTATACAGGGCTAGAGACCAGGGTCCAAGGTGTCAAAGCTTTTCTTTCTGTGCCCGGCTTTGGTGTTCGGCTGCGGTACTCTGAAGTGTCACAGGACAAGGGGGAGAGATGCTTGCCTTGTCCAGGTTCCTGTTCTCTGGTGTTGAGGGAAGGACCCAAGGGTCCTTAAGTAACCCTCCTGGCAGTGATACTGTGGTGAATGCTGCCGTTTGTCTTGTGCACTTGAGACTTAGAGTTTAGCAACTTTTATTATATGGGATCAGTTGCTGTCACTTTCAGGGCCTCATTCTGGATCTGAATAGTCCCTTTATCCCCTTCCTTCCAGGTAAGCCTTGGGAGCACCCAGCCCAAGGCAAGCTCCTTAGGAGCTCAGTAGGCTGCGGTGACGGTTGAGGTGGTCCTGTTGTCTGCTTCCTACTGTTTTTTCTCTATAACAGTTGCTAGCTTTTGGCTCCACCTGGACATGAGGCCGCTAGTGCTGAGTGTCATGGCCGACTTCCACCTTCTAGCTTCACCATCGCTCAAAGGCAGGGTGGGAGGTGGTCTGTTCAAGGGCAGGCAGTAGTTAGTGATGGCGGGAGCTGGCCCCATAGCCCCGACTCCTCATTCAGAGTCCTCCACCGTGATGGCGTCAGTGAGGGCACAAACCTGTACCCTGGACCTGCTGCTCTTCGAGCAGAAGCTGGGACGCCTGAGCTGGAGCCCTGCCCTTCACTGTGGCTGCCAGCCGTCTGGGTGGGGACAGTGTCTGCTGAGTGGGGACATCTCCAACAACGTCCCTCTGTCTCTGGTTAGCTTCCAGGCACTTCCAGATCAGAGCCAGTGGCACTCCAAGTCTCTACAAGGGCTGGCTGGTGTTGCAACAGGAATGGAAGGCCTCTGGACAGCTGCTTCCAACTGCCATTGTCCTAGCAGATCCTGGATGTTCCAGGAACTGCATTATAAATCCTGTTGAGTATTGGCCAAGCAAGCCAGGCAGGGAAGTGTGCCACGGTCTTGAGTCCTTTTGGCAAAGTCTTTGTCAGTACCTGTCCTCTCTCAGAGAGAACCAGAGAAAAGAAAGGGACTCAGAACCTTGCTGGCAGGGTTGATGGGGGCACAGTGGGCACAGAAGACATTAACGTGGTGTTATACTTCATGTTTTACTATGTGTTTTGCCCCATGTGTAGTGATAGGACGATCTTGTTCCCATTAAACCTGAAGACAGGGGGAGTGACTTTGCTCATGGCCCTGGGCAATTTGACTGGGTTCTCACCTGCCAACACTTGAGGGATCTTGAGCAAATTCAGTTACTTTCCTGAGCCCTGGGTCCCACTTGTGAGCTGGGGACAGTGACATCTATGGGGCCGGTTGTGCAGGCAGCACAGGGTTAAGCATCAGTTCCATGAGGTCCTTCCTTCCCCTTGAACCATACAGCCAGGAGGTTGGGCTTGGAAGTGAGTTTCTTTTCTTTTCCAGTTTAAGTTCTTAAAAATACTTATCTATATATCTCTCTGTGTGTGCACGCGTGCAGGCCAGAAGACGACCAGGGGAGTTGGTTCTCTCTTCCACCATGACAGGTTCCTGGTGGCAATGCCTTTACCCACTGAGTTTCTCCCTGTCCTCAGTTTTCCTAGTTTTCTTTAGGAAGCATGTGTACCTCTGTGTCTGTGTGTATTCATGGTGTATGCACATGCCACCACACATGTAGAAGGCAGAGGACAGTTTGTGGGAGTCCGTTCTTTCCTCCTGGGATTGAACTCAGGCTGTTAGGTTGACAGTAGCTGCCTTTACCCAGTGCTCCTCTTGCCAGCTCTGTCTCCTCTCTATTTTTTTTTAAAGATTTTATTTATTTATTATGTATACGACATTCTGCCTCCATGTATGCCCACATGCCAGAAGAGGGCGCCAGATCTCATTACAGATGGCTGTGAGCCATCATGTGGTTGCTGGGAACTGAACTCAGGACCTCTGGAAGAGCAGCCAATGCTCTTAACCACTGAGCCATCTCTCCAGCCCCTCCTCTCTATTTTGTTGACTTTTTTCACGTCTTGTTACTGTGACTCCCTGGGATTCCTGCACGTGATAGCTACTTCATGGACGGTGACTTCTAGTCAGTTGTTCTCAGCTCGGAACACAGCGACCTCTGGAGGCCTTAGGTATACTTAGGTCCTTTCTGTGTTTGGGGGGGGGAGAACTTTTTTAGATGTATGCCCTTCTCTAAGGCTTCCTTTTGTCCCCTGATGGCCGTTTTGGCACCTACCTGTCAGAACTCCTATCTGTTTTTGTTCTTCTTTTAAAAAATGTATTTTATGGATATAGGTGTTTTTTTTTTTACTGAATTTTTGTTGTTGTTGAGATATTGTTTTATTATGAGGTCCTGGCTGATTAGCCTGAAGTTCATTGTGTAGATCAGGCTGGCCTTAAACTCACAGAGATTTACCTGCCTCAGATTCCCAAGTGCTGGGTTAAAGGTGTGCACCACCATGCCCAGCATTGGAACAACCCACTTTATTTTATTTTATATTATTATTGTTGTTGTTGTTGCTGCTGCTGCTGTTGTTGTTATTTGGTGGATTTTAAAAACAAGGTTTCAATGTATAGTCCTGGCTGTTCTGGAACTTGCTCTGCAGACCAGGCTGGCCTCAAACTCAGAGATCCACCTGCCTCTGCCTCCTCAGTGCTGGAATTAAAGGGGTGCACCACCAGGCCCAGAACTAAAACCCAATTTTAAAAAGCCTGCTAGAGGCAGCTTCTGCCTTCCTCCCTTTTCCCCACTTCTCCTCTCTCTCTCTCTCTCTCTCTCTCTCTCTCTCTCTCTCTCTCTCTCTCTGCCTTTCTCTGCTCTTCCTCTTTCTCCCCTTCTCCTCTTTTCCTTTCATAACCTACTAAATAAATATCCAACCTCAAAATAAATAAATAAATAAATAGCTGGCTAGATTGGGCTAGAGAGCCCACTCTGGTTGGGGCACTTGCTGCTCTGCCATGAGACTTGATTTGGATCCCAATACTCACACTGGGAGACTCACAAATGCCTGTAACTTCAGCCCCAATGGGACAGACACCCTCTTCTGGTCTTCCCAGGTGCTGGCACACAAATGTGTGTATATACTCACACAGACCGACTCTCTCTCTCTCTCTCTCTCTCTCTCTCTCTCTCTCTCTCTCTCTCTCTCTCTCTCTCTCACACACACACACACACACACACACACACACATACACACACACACACAACGATAATAACACAAACAATGAAAATAGATTAAAAAATGAAATAAAAAGAGCTGTCTGTGGTGGAGACAGGAGAATTGCCAGGGCCTTCCAGGCTGGAGTACTTGGTGCAGCGCAAATCAGAAGAGAAACTACGCCAGCAATGCAGAAGAGGACTGACGCCTAAAAGCTGCCATCTGCCCTTCACTACCACCAGTACATACGCTCTTTCCTCCCCCCTCTCCCCCGCAACATCCCCACTAATAATAAACACAAGAGTGAGCCACTCATGCCAGAGCCACCTGGATCTAGTGCTGCCCCACCGAGTCTCTTCGGACTGGCGAGCAGCGTGAGGGTGGCGCTTGTCTGGCGTCTGCTTCCCACCGCTCCAGGCTCGCGTGGGCCTGACGTATTGGCGTCTGTGCTTGGGGCCGTGGAGCAAGACCGCCCTCTGTTGGTAGGGCCGTGGAGCAAGACCGCCCTCTGTTGATAGGGCCCATCGTCCTGGGAAAACAGTGGGCAGGATCAGGAATCCGCTTCTCCAGGGTCCTGGCACCTTGTTGGGAGATGGTCTTGGAGACAGGAGTGCAGCTGGTGGAGGCTCACCTCTGAGCTGTTTCCTTTTCTTCTCCCTTAGGGAAGTTGGAAGGCACCTGCCTCACATATTTGAGGCTTTGTACGCTAGATTTCTGCACATCTTAAAGCTATGAATAAGCTACAAATGGTTAAATAGAACAAGTTGACCCTGGTAAATATGCAATTATAATGATGAGATTATCAAGTAAGCAGCATAACGTTACCATCATATCAAAACTGATGAATTAGTATTACATATACTGGGTGTTTTTAATGGACCAGGAATGTCATCAATAAATTATATAGTTTTCAATAAAACTAACTCCTCTTGTCTTTGTTTTAACAAAATGCAGATTATCTGGTAAAAATATTCACTTAGTTGTGTTGTGTTTGGTGTTAGACATTTAACAGACGGCAGGACAGGTTCAGTGGTAGCAAGGCTCGTCACAAAACCTGATCAGGGATCCAGACGGTGGAGGAGGAAACCAGCTCCAGCAAGCTGTGCTCCGACGCCACACACGAAACACACAAGATGAACAAATAAATGTCATTAAAAAAGAAAAGAGCGTTGGGCGTGGTGTGGTAACACCTTTAGTCGCAACACTTGGGAAGCAGAGGCAGGTGGGTCTTTGTGAGTTCAAGCCTAGGGTGACACAGAGAGACCTTGCCTTGACAAAGCAAAACTCCAAATGAGAGAAGTGAAGTCAATTGGAGGTGGCAGAGGCAGGATACAGACATAGTAGAGGCATTTGCCTGACCCATTCATGTGCTCCTGGCATGCGTCCGTGCTGAAGCTCTGGTCCCTCTTCAGGTGAAGGGCCCATGAAGAGATACAGAAGGGGAAGCCTTCACTGTTCCCTCACTTGTGGGTAGCCCAGCCTCTAAAGTCACGAGCCTTTGATTTCTCCATTCGTAATTTTACCCATTTAAATTTAAATCTAAGGCATTTTGTTACTAGTCTACATGCTCAAAGACATCAACTTATCTCTTAAAAAAAAAGACAAAACACTGATGACCAACTATAAAAAAGTTGGAGCAAAATTTGTGCATAGACCCAATGTTTTGAAATTTGATTTCATGAGATTTTCAGTCTTACCACATTTAAGGCTGGAACTGTTCCCAGCTCTAGAGTTCAGTGTCTCGAGTTCACCTGGCAGCCAGGGGAAGAAGCAGGACAGAGCCTTCTGCATCTTCATCCGGGCCCACATGTGCACAGACCTAAGAGTGCTGGTTAGTGATCTTCCAGTCATTGAGCATGCTCCGCTAACAGCCCTGGCCAAATCAGAAGAGAGGTGGGAAACGACCTCAGAAAGGGACATGTTGTGCTATTTAAAAGGATCACAAGTTAATCTTTTGCTCCTAGGGACACTGGCAGACCTCGGCTGTGTAGTGGGGAATGACAGAAAGAGGCTTTAGCCACACTGGAGCTGAAAGGCCAGAAAGAGGGCCCAGGTAGGGGCTGTCACTTGGGGCTCCTGCCAGGGTGCAGGACTTTACTCTCTGGCAAGGCACACAGTCTTGTAGAGCTGGCATCGCCTCCCAAGCCCTATACACGTTTGTGAGTTGCAGTGCCCACAGCGTCCACCTGCCTCCTCTCCCTTTCCTTCCCACTGCCCTTGCTTGACCTGGTAGAGGTCATTCTGGGCTGTTCCGTGTGTTTTCTGATCCCAGGAGTGATACAGACACCACCACTGCAGAGGTACAAGGTGTTGCGAGTGGGTCCCCGGCGCCACATCCTCCAGGGCAACTGTCATCCACAGCTTGGTGCATATGGCATAAAAAATTATACACACATTTGTGTTATTTGTTTTAAAACAAAAATGTGTATACTTCTCACTCTGCAGCTTCTTTCCCCGACCCCCAGGGCAGTAGGCTGCTTTCTGGAAATGCGTGCATGTCTGCGGCATTCTCTTTGGTATATGGCCTGTTGTGTGGCCATGTGGTTGTTCGTGTACCCAGCCCCCTATTTATGGACGTTTGGGTCCTTTCTAAGTTCCTGCCCTCACAAAGAACGCTCCGAGAGTGTTTCTGTGTACTTACCTCTTCACGCCTCTGTGAGAACTTTCCAGGGTAGACTTCCAGATGTGGAAATGCTGTGTGGTTTAGTTTAGTTTGGATTTTGTGGGACAGGACCTTGCTGTACAGCCAAGGCTGGCCCACAGTTCACAGCGCAGGCTGACCTTGAACTCGTGCTGGGGTCACAGGCTGGCAGTGTTACACCTGGCAAACACTGATTACTTTCAGTAGATACTACAGGTAGAGGAACTGGGGAGTCTCAAAACCCGGAATCCTAAGAACTCAAAACCCGAAACCTTTTGAGGCTCAACTCAGTGCCACAATTGGAAAATTCCTAAACGGATCCCATAGACAGGGCTCTACCAAAGCACACAGGCGGTGGTGGCACACACCTTTAATCCCAGCACTCAGGAGGCAAAAGCGGTCAGACCTCTGTGAGTTTGAGGCCAGGCTGGTCTACAGAGCTAGTTCCAGGACTGTGACACCCTGTCTCAAAGAGCAACAACAGGCGGCCGGGCGAGACTACCTTCATTTTACGTGGGTAACTGTGTGGGAAACCTGTCCTGCACCACATGTTTCTGACTTACACTAAATTCCCTTCCAAGAAGGACTATCCAGCTAGGTGTGCCTGACCTGCTAGGTGTGCCTGTTGGCTGCTTGTGTCCTGGGATCGTTATGAAGGTGTCCTATTCGTAGATGTAAGGGCACATCAGAAGGTCAGAGGGTTCTCCTGGGCTCCCGAGGGTGCCTGGCTAACCCTTGCAGTGCTGGCGGCTGACAGAGTTTTGTCACCCTTACTAACTGGTTAGTGGGCCCTCCAGCCCTGTCTGCTGGCTCACCTCCTGAAAGTCCCTCCGGGCCCATGCATCTCGTTTGATATGCTTATCATTTTGACTGTGCCAATTAAACAAACAAACACAAAAAACACGGTAGGAGCAGTAGGAGGTGGCTCTTTGTAAGGCAGCAGCTTGGGTTTGATTCTCAGAACCACAAAAGCAAACCAACTCTTCTGACAAAGTGAAACAGGACCGAGGGTCTCTGACTTTCATCCATGCAACCCGCAAACACTTGGTGACCATGAGCAGTATGCCTGTGCAGTCCTAAACACTGGGGTCACAGCACTGAACAAGAGAGTTCAAACAGGCAGAGTCTGAGTCTCATCCTGGGAGACAAACCATAAACAAATGAAGACGAGGAAGAAAAAATAAAGCCCAAACTGTAACAAGTGATATTCTGGAAACTAAACTAGCAACATGCAGTGGTTACCAGGAGGTTGGAAACCTCCTATGGAGGAAACTGCCCTCAGCAATGAGCATCCAGGATCCAAGGAAGAAAACATCAGTGAAGGAAAACCGTGCAAAGGCCGACAGCAGGAGCAGGCTGGAGGGGGGAGTTTTGGGGAGTGGGATGGGAGTAGAGGCACAGCCAGGGCCCGAGAGTTGAGTTTTCTTTTTTTTAATATTTATTTATTTATTATGTATACAATATTCTGTCTGTATGCCTGCATGAGAGTTGAGTTTTCACATTTGGGGAAGCTTGGAGGATTTAATCACCAGCTCTGGGCTGCCTTTTTTAGGAGAGCATTCTCATTGGACAGAGAGGGAACTGATCCAGGCTAGAGAAGAAGGCCAGAGAGACCTGTCTGGAGAGTCCATGGCGGCTGGCTGATGCAGGATACAGGTTTTGGATGGTGTAGCCAGGCCAACGGGAGACTTCCAGGAAGACGGTGGAGGTCTGGGTTAGGAATAGGAAAGGCAGGTTCTGGTGCTCCCAAGGCGATGTCTGAGACACAGATCAGTGAGCCGCAGACGTCTGGTAGCTGCCCCGCAGACAATCAGATAGACAAGCATAGAACTCCAGAAAGAACAGAGTCAGCACTGTCAGTGTCCGAGCTACCAGCAAGGACAGGGGATACCCTGGGGACAGTGACAAGTTCTTACCTTCTTAGGGTCCTGGGAAGGATTGTAAAGGTCAAGTGAGCAAGAGGGATCTCATTGAGAAGGGTGTGTTTCGGGACTGTGGACAGGACAGGGTTTAGGAAAGAGAATAGGGCTTAGAGAGACCCAGGCAACAAGGTGTGAAGGAGGGGACACAGGTCGAGGAGGGGCATCTCTGGTTTGAGGCACAGGGTCCTAACTCTCCGACTGAGCCATCTTAGGTGGAGTGTGTTGCAGAGAGGGCCTAAGCGGATGGAGGTGGAAACCAGACTCTTGGTTCTCCTTTGGTTTCACTGTGGACAGGAGGAGAGCCTTGGGGTGGTGGTGCTGGTGGTGCTGGTGGTGCTGGTGGTGCTGGTGGTGTTGGTTGGGGTAGTGGTGACCTGGGTGCCCCTCTCACACTGCAGTGGCATCGCTGTGGACAGATCTGGCGTATCTCCAACTTCCCTCTCAGAGGGATGCCTTCCATTCTTCTTGCAAGACCCCTTCCCATCCCCATACCCTTGCTCATTGACGTCCCCTGTGGAGGCTGACTCACTCAGAGGGATGAGGGAGGTGCGGCAAGAGAGGGACTTCCACCCCCAGCTTGGGAAGTCCTCTGGTAGCCCCGGGCAGTGGCAGGAGGGCCTAGCTGGATCTGCCCCCCGCAGGATCAGAGGGAGGCAGGCTGGCTAATTTTAGGAGACCTCCTTGGTTCTATTGTTCTGTTGGAGCTGGGTGGTAGGTGTTGGGCCACGATACCAGCGTGGGAAAGGAAGTGTGGGAAGGATGGAAACTCTGAGTGTGGTGCACAGGGTTCGACCCTGGGGAGGTTATACTCTGTTTCCCAGGGAGCAGGTAGGAAGCTGCCCTTCCCCTGAACCCTTTCTTCCATGACTAGCTTTTTCATGGTCCCCGCAGAGTGTGGGGTTGGCTAGACTCTTCACCTCCCACACATAGCCCCAGCGTGAGTGTGTGTGCGTGCCTCTGTGTGTGTGTGTGTGTGTGTGTGTGTGAGTATGTGTAGGCTATTTCCCACCACATGGCTCCCAGTTGGCGGGAAAACAAAGGCCACCCTATTCACCCTTGATTCGATTGCTGGTGAGGAAATGGATGGCCATTGCATGGACAGGGGTTTGAGGCCCGTACAAATGACTTTAGTGGTGGTGTATCCTCACGTCTCCAGATGGGTGGAACACATTTCTCCTGGGGGCTACTGTTGCTCACACGGAAGCTGGGAATGCTGGGTGAAGAAGGTTTTCTTAAGAGAGCAGAGGTAGCACAGGGGTCCAGAAATGGGCCTCAAGGGCCTGTGTTTGAGTCTTGTCCCTTCTAGGTCAGCCTTGTAACTGAGCAAGCCATGTACCTGCTGGAGCTGCACATGGAGGAAGGAAAGAACTGTGGACGAAGGCAGCTAGCAGGTCACATGACAGGCCAGGTTCCATGTGAGCCCAGGAACAGAGGACTGCCCTGTTTCCAGGGATGAGGCTTTTGTTAGGAAAGTCTCCTGGCACCCGGGAGAGGAATGAGGTGCTGCCCAGCTGGTAAAGTCCCAAGCCTGCTGTGTCCCGGGCTTCAGAGGCTGAGAAAGTCACTCTGGAGTCACTGTGTGACTTAAATGCCAAAGCTGCCCTGACAGATGGGTATGCCGTCCTGCCTAACAGGTTTGCTCTAGCGAATTCCCCAGGGCTCTTTCCAGTTCTGGGCAGAAGGCCTTGTTCTTAATATCTTCCGGAAGCACCAGGTAATAGAGGTGAGAAAGTGCTGAAGTGAGGAAGGGAGAGCCCCAGAGAAAGGAACAGTGAGCTAGCCTGGGAGACCGCATCCCCCCACTACCCCGCCCCCGCCTCAAGGTCACCCCAGGTTATGGAGGGCCTGCCGAAATGCCTGAGAGGTCTAACCCTGCTCTTTCCTCCTACTCTTGGTGGCTGATGATCTCTTACCTGTCAATCAAAGCTCAGGTGATTTTTCCCGCTGCAAACCCTGTGCTCATGCATTAAGGTCATTTTCATTATTTATTTATTGTGTATGTATGCCTGCCTGCACCTTCGCTCGCCGTGTCCATGTGGGTCCTGGGAATCAAACTCAGGATGTTGGACTTGGTGACAAGCCCCTTTACCTGCTGAGCCATCTTGGCTGGTTCGCTGTGTTCCTACATTAATAGGTTAGTTTTAATTATAAGTAACAGAGAAAAATCAATTCAAGTGGATTTAAACCAAAGGCGACCCTATACCTTAGATACCGGCAATTTCACAGCTGCCCTTAGCTCATGCGTGGCTCGACCTGACCCGGCTTCTGGCTGTTTTCTTGCTCCTTCTCCGAAGTCATCTATTCTCTTCTGCGTTGCCTTTGTCCTTAGGCAGCTTTCCACGCGGGGGGGGGGGGGGACGGGGACCAAGATGAGTACCACCATCAAGGGGTCACACTCATCCTTGTAGTTAATGGGCAGAGAAGGAGCCGATGCCAGATGTTTGAAACTCTCTGCCCTGCCTGAGGGAGGCCATGTGCTGACCAGCTTAGGCCGGTGTCTTCTTCCTGAATAAGCTAGAGGAGAAACAGAAGATGAGATTATGTGAGCATAATGTTACCTTGAAACCGAGGTGGAATCTGTCTCCTGAAAATGTGTGTCTGCCACGTGTACAAGTGAGGTGGACACCAAAGGGTACTTAATTTAACTAACTAATTATTTAGCGACAGGTGTGTACCTTGGCTGGCCTGGAATGCAACATGCAGACCGGGTTAGCCTGGAACTTGTTGTGACCCCCTTGCCCTGCCCTGCCTCAACCTCAGTCTGTTGAGTTCTGGGATTGCAGGTGTGGGCTACCATGTGTGGCTCCAAAGGGAAGTCTCCCTCCCCGCAATGTGTCTTTTATTCCTATCTATGTGTAGAGTGTGTACGGGGACGTATGTGCAGGTGCTCTCAGGGGTCAGAAGAAGGCATTGGATTCCCTGGAGCTGGAGGTACAGGCAATTGTGAGACACTGGAAGTGGGAGCTGGGGACCAAACTTGGGTCCTCTGCAAGCGTAGTCCCCACTTTTAACCCCTGAGCCAGATCTCCAGCCCCAGGGGACACTTTTATGCACTGGACGCACTAAAGTTGTACCACTGTGTTTGCATCTGCCACCACGCCTTTAATCCCAGCACTCGGGAGGCAGAGGCAGGCGGGTCTCTGTGAGTTCGAGGCTAGCCTGGTCTACAGAGTGAGTTCCAGGATAGCCAGTGTGAGAACCTGACTTTGGAAACTCTGTTTTAAAGGAGGGATTTCATCTTAAGTCATATAACGAGCAGGGGCAGATCCCAGCTCCAGGAATGTGTAGCAATGGCAGCAATTTAACCGGACACCCTGCAAATAGCCAATTAAGGAGCTGGAGAGCAGGGTCATAACATTGAATAAGGTCCAGACGTTCCTAGGAGCATCCTGTCCTGGCAGATACCCTGTCAGTTATTAATGCCTCTTTGCTAGGGTTTTTGTGCCCCCCAAAATGACAAATAGTTTCAGAAACTACCTTATCCTATGCCCTCCTTACCCAATCCCAAGGTGGCAGGACATGAACTCTCCTGATGGGAGCATCTCCCCCTTCCCCGGGCTCGCTGCTGCACTCTCCTCACGCATTGCGCTGGTGTGCTGGAAGTGTGGTCCAAACTCAAGTTTGTAAAATAAAGACCCTCATGTAATTTCCATTAGAATCTGGGCTCTGTGAATTCATTTGGGGATGAGTAACTTGGGCATAACATCAGGGCTACACAGGGAAACCCTGTCTCAAAAAAACAAGAGAGAGAGAGAGGACTGATAATGGACATTTGCTAAATAAAACACATGTTTCCGGGTATTTTGTCACAGGGGACCAAGTCAGTAAGCATCATCTTCCCCAGTCTCTGCTCCACTTCCCACTTCCACGTTCCTGCTTTCAGCTTCTTCTTCCCTGGCCTCCCTCAGTGATGGACTACAGAGAATAAGCTGACATAAGCCCTTTCCTCCCCAGGTGGGATTATGGCAGCAGACAGTCCATTTCAGGTTAGTCTTCTCTGTGGCTCTCTTGATGAGCGTCATGTCTTAGAGGCTCTGTTGTGTACTAAAACACCACAGCCAACTCTGGGAGGAAAGAGTCAGCTCACAGCCCTCAGGCCACACCCATCACTCAGGGAAGTCAGCACAGCACTCGGAGGCTGTGGAGGAATGCTGCTTCCTGGCTTACTCTTCATGGCTTGCTCAGCCTGTTTTCTTGTAGCATCCAGGACCACCAGCCCAGGGTGGCACCACCCACAGTGAGCTGTACCACATCAATCATCAATCAAGAAAGTGCCCTAAAGGACTGATCACAAACCAGTTTGGTGTGGGTGTTTTCTCGGTTGAGGGTCCCTCTTTCAAAATGAACTGTAGCTTGTGTCCAGTTGACATAAATCCAGCCCATGTAGTCATGATGTCTGTGGTGTTTGAACGAGAATGTTCCCCCTGAAACTTAGATGTTGGAATACTTGGTTCCCAGCTGGTAGGTGTGGGAGGCGGGACTTTGCGGGAGGAAGTATGTGGCCAGGGCAGACTCTGAGGTTTCAGAGTTATCCGCCATTCCCCATTTGTTCTCTCTGTTCTGTTTCTGGATTTTTGACATGTGAGCACATAGATGTTCCTGCTGCCACGTCTGCTGTCTGCTGCCCAGATTCTCTGTCATCATGGACTCCTATCTCTCTGGAACTCTAGGCATAAATAAATCCTTTCTTCTGTAAGTTTCCTTCGTCATGGTGTCTTGTCACAGCAATAGGAAAGTAACCAATGCAATGTCTCTTCTTGCCTTCTGAGTTGATGATTTAAGATTCAGATAACGGGAAACTCAGCCCACGCTGGCTTCAGTAGGAGAGGCTACAGGGTGTGAACACTAGCTTCGGAAGAAGCATGAAGGAAGGAATCATCAGAGCTGCCTGAGTCAGTAACTCAGGGGCGTTGTCAAGCACCCTACTCCATCTTTAACTGCGGTCCTCATCCGTTCTCTCCCGCAAACTCTGCTCATGGACTCAAGATAGCCGCCATAGGCTCAACTCAAGATAGCCACCATAGGCTCAACTCAAGATAGCCACCATAGGCTCAACTCAAGATAGCCGCCATAGGCTCAACTCAAGATAGCTGCCATAGGCTCAACTCAAGATAGCCACCATAGGCTCAACTCAAGATAGCTGCCATAGGCTCAACTCAAGATAGCTGCCATAGGCTCAACTCAAGATAGCCGCCATAGGCTCAACTCCAGATAGCCACCATAGGCTCAACTCAAGATAGCCACCATAGGCTCAACTCAAGATAGCCACCATAGGCTCAACTCCAGATAGCTGCCATAGGCTCAGGCATCACCCACAGACCCTGCAACATCAAGACTGAAGGAATCCTGGGCTTGGTAGCACAGGCATGCAATCCTAACTGCTTGGGAGACTGAGGCAGGAGGATTACAAGTTAAAGGCTTGCCTGGGAAACTTAGTGAGCATCTGTGTCAAATCAAAAGTAAACAAAGAGTGTTGGAGCTCTAGGTCAGTGGGGAATGCTGGTCCTGTTCCAGTGCTCAGTAGTAGGGAGGAAAGGAAGGGGACACTTTCCCAGAAGTCTCAGAAATGTCCCTTTCCTTCATTGGCTGTCCCTTGCCCATCTTAAGCCAGTAACTGTTAAGGGGAATGGGACCATCATGGAAGCCCTAGACTAAGACACATATGATAACATGGAGCTTTCCTTCAAGACACGTGACTCCATGAGGATAAAGTACCTGAACAGAAATCAGGTTTTGTTACAAAGAAGGATGGGTACAGTAGCCACCAGGGAGGAGTCTGTGTCTGTTTCTCGCCCCCTGACATCTCCCAACATGGTCCTATCTGACCATATCATGGCTCCATTGAAACCCTCCCGCGATGACACACTTACTTCTGACTGAACTCCGAGCTGCTCCAATGGCTCCCAGGCTTCCAGGACCCGGCTTTGGGTGCCACCCAGCCTTTCCTCCACTCTGCTTCGGCCTTTCTTTCCTATCAACCAGAAGCCCCTGCTTCCTGCTGTGGCTGCAACACTCCCCACATCCCATCCCATCAGTCTCCTCAGGAGACTCCCCATCATCCTAGCGCTCCCTTTGCATCTCCGCAGTAGCTGCCCTGCGCACTTCCCTCCCTCTTCTCAGTCCTCTGTGGCCTGGCAGTCTGAAGCCAGAGTGCTCACTAACTCTGCTGAGCTGAGGTGCTCCCTGGTGATCCCTCCTGAGAGGGAGGTGTCGGGATGCACAGACCCCTAACTATAATCTTGTGTCACGAGGGAGGGTTTCTTCCTGTCAGGTCTTTGCTTCTTGCTTCTCCCTGATTCCTTAGTGTGGAGATGTACCTCCATAGGCTGCTCGAGACAAGAACTGGGGAAGTCTCGTCTCGTAACCCTGTGTCATTTTGTCTCCCAGCATGTCACTCCTACCTTCAAATGCCTTCCCGGTCTCTCTGTACTGCCTTGTGTTGGGCCCTGGTTATTTAGGTGGTGTGGACATCTCCAGACCAACGCCTGCCCCTCCAGACTCCAGCCTGTACATCCTTTCTCAGCCTATGCAGCCATGCACCTTTTCAGGAGCTTGCTGTCCAGCCTGGACCTGCTGGTGCTCTTTCCTGTCTTGGCAACGGTCTCTGGGTTGCCAGTCACTTCTGGTCAGATTTCTACTGAATTTCCCAGCCATTTATTTTTTTATTATTAAAATTTGAGACAGCGTTTTTATTATTAAAATTTGAGACACTGTAGCCCAAGGTGGCCTGCAATTCATTCTGTGGTTATGGTGCCCTGAAAGAAAATGTCCCCCTTTGCTGGGTGGTGGCACACACCGTTAATCCCAGCACTCAGGAGGCAGAGGCAGGCAGATCTCTGTGAGTTCGAGGCCAGCCTGGTTACAATGCTAGTTCCAGGACAGCTAGGGCTACTACACAAAGAAACCCTGTCTCGAAAAACAAAACAAAAACAAAAAACCAACAACCCCCCATAACAAACAAAAGAAAAAGAAAACAAAATGTCCCCCAAAGGGAGTGGCAGTGCTGGGAGGTACGGCTTTGTTGGAGGAAGTGTGTCACTGTTGGGGGTAGACTTTGAGGTTCCCTATGCTCAGGGTATCACAGTATCTCCGTTGACTTCCTGTTGTCTGCAAGATGTAGCACTCTTAGCTCCAGACCACATCTGCCTGCATGCCGCCACGCTCTCCGTCACAATGATAATGGTCTGAACCTCTGAAACTGTAAGATGCCACCCCAGTGAAATGTTGCCGTGGTCTTGGTGTCTCTTCACAGCAATGCACACCCTGAGACCATGGGCGAGACTGGCCTTGAACTCACAGTAACTCTCCTGCTCTGTCCTGCTGGCCATCTCTGATCCACTGTCATGGTTTTCTGAACCAAGCCATATGGAATTGTTTCTAACATCCCCAGTATAATCAACCCCTAAAGCCTTTGCTCTGCCTGAGTGCAGACCTCAGTTCTAAAATCCTCGTCTTTCATGGCTTCCCCATCCCAGCTGACTCCTTTGGATGGACCCAGCCCCCTCTACCATGATAGCACCTCGCTGTACAGCCACGGTCGCCGAGTGGTTGGGGATAAGATGTTCTTCGGTGGTCCTGTTTAGCGGAGTTGTTGGGGAAGGGGAGGGAGGCTGACACAGGGCATCCTGCTTGATTAGGAGTCCTGGAGAGGTGAGGTCAGAGTCTTAATGGGAGACATACCCTGGGGCTGTCTCAGCTGAGGAGCCAGGATGCCTTTCCTGAGGAAGCTTGGTTTATACAGAGATTCGAGGACTGACCAAGCAAGGAGGTGAGAGGACTTGGTGGCATCCCAGACCCTTGTGAAACCCTGAACTGGGCAGACTTGACTCTGAGACCTGGAAGGAGATGGGAAAGGGCTGGCAGTGTGCAGAAGTTTGTGGCGGACTGGGGGTGATACCCAGGGGACTGTGCAGTCTCATGAGGGGGCTATGCTTTATGACTGATGCTTTTCCTGTTTGGAGAGGCAGACATGGCTCCTCAAGGTGGCCACCCACATTATCCACCTGTCATTTCTATGTGAGTATGGCAGGGTCCCTAGCAATGTCTGCAGAGAGAGAGTAGGGGAAAGACATTCGGGCTTCTGAGGTGTCTGCAGCTTGGGCAGCCAGCACATGGGTTGTGCCTCCGTGAGAACAGGAAGCTGTTGAGGAGTTTACAATTGGCTCCACTGGCTGGCTCTGCTTGTCCCAGCGGCAGCAGAGGAACACAAGTAGGGACATGTGTGTGTCTGTGTGTCTGTGTGTCTGTGTGTCTGTATGTGTATGTGTGCATCTGTGTGCATGAGTGTGTGTCTGTGTGTATGTATATGTCTGTGTGTGTAACTGTGTTTATGTGTGTGTATGTGTGTATATGTGTGTGTCTGTGTATGTCTGTGTGTGTTTGTGTATCTCTGTGTGTGTCTCTGTGTGTGCGTGTGTGTTTATGTGTATATATGTGTGTGTGTCTCTCTGTGTGTGCATGTGTGTATGTGTGTCTGTGTGTATGTGTGTGTTTATGTGTGTATGTGTGTGTATATGTGTCTGTGTGTGTCTGTGTATATTGTATGTGTATGTGTGTGTATATGTGTGTCTATGTGTGTCTGTGTGTCTGTGTGTGTGTCTGTATGTGTATATTGTGTGTGTATGTGTGTGTATATATGTGTCTGTGTGTGCGTGTGTGTCTGTGTGTGTATGTGTGTCTGTGTATATTGTGTGTGTATGTGTGTGTATATGTGTGTCTGTGAGTGCGTGTGTGTATGTGTGTCTGTGTGTGCATGTGTGTCTGTGTGTGTATGTGTGTGCGTGTGTGTATGTGTGTGCGTGTGTGTATGTGTGTGCGTGTGTGTATATGTGTGTCTGTGAGTGCGTGTGTGTATGTGTGTCTGTGTGTGCATGTGTGTCTGTGTGTGTATGTGTGTGCGTGTGTGTCTGTGTGTGTATGTGTGTGCGTGTGTGTATGTGTGTGCGTGTGTGTATATGTGTGTCTGTGAGTGCGTGTGTGTATGTGTGTCTGTGTGTGCATGTGTGTCTGTGTGTGTATGTGTGTGCGTGTGTGTCTGTGTGTGTATGTGTGTCTGTGTGTGTCTGTGTGTGCGTGTGTGTATGTGTGTGCGTGTGTGTGTTGGGGGAAGACCTGAGGAGCAGGAGGTGCATCTACTCGGCAGTTCACCACCACTCATTGATGTTTCTCTCTTGACTGGGGACGTAATGTGACTATGTCACTTTCCCCAAGGACTTGGGCTATTTGTCTAACATTAACAGGGGATGTTCAATTTTTCCCAGAGGTCTGCAGTCATAGAGTTTAACCCACATAGGAAGGAGGCTGCAGTCATATGTTGAGGTGTCTGAGCACAGTCCCATAGGCTCTGTGCTGGCTCTGGGTGAAGAACAAGACAGGTGCCCAGGTTCCTTGGGCTCACAGGCTCCTATGCATCCAGGTCCAGAGGCAGCGCATGAGGCAAGTCACGGAGCTACCCAGCATATTGGTGGTGCTGTCTGGGATGCAGGGGTTGCACTACACTTGATCTTGCTGCTTCCAGAGAGTTTCCTTGTATTTATTTCTCTTATTTTCCCCTTTTTTTCTAAATAAAAATATTATTAATTGTGAGTGCCTTGTGCACGTACATGCCACGGTGCTCCTGCTGAGGTGGAGGACCATGCTGTAGGGTGCCCGTGTGCACACACATGCCACGGTGCTCCTGCTGAGGTGGAGGACCATGCTGTAGGGTGCCCGTGTGCACACACATGCCACGGTGCTCCTGCTGAGGTGGAGGACCATGCTGTAGGGTGCCCGTGTGCACACACATGCCACGGTGCTCCTGCTGAGGTGGAGGACCATGCTGTAGGGTGCCCGTGTGCACGCACATGCCACGGTGCTCCTGCTGAGGTGGAGGACCATGCTGTAGGGTGACTCTGGACGTCAGACTAAGGTCAAGGGGCTTCACCCAGAGTCATCTGCTGATCTCTGGGATCTTCTTTTCTTCACCTATTTCTCTCTCTCTGTCTCTCTCTGTCTCTCTGTCTCTCTCTGTCTGTCTGTCTCTCTCTCTCTCTCTCTCTCTCTCTCTCTCTCTCACTCTCCTTCTCTCTCCATGGTTTTGTTAGCGTGGAACTTAATGAGTAGCCCAGGCTGGCCTTGAACTAACTTCTCAAAACCTCCTCCCTCCTGAGTGCTAGGCTTATAGACACAGGTCAGCATGCCCAGTTCTTTTATCAACACTTTTATAACAAGAAAGTATTTATCATGAGAACTCAGAGAGGCAAGTTTATTAGAACCCTCTACGCTGGGCATAACAGCTGCTAGTACTCAGGGGGCAGAGGCAGGAGCGCCTTGAGGTCAAGTCAGCCTGGGCTCTATTGTGAGTTTCAGGCTAGCTTGGGATATATAGCAAGGCTGTCTCAACAGTCCCCTCTCCTGCCCCTAACACATATGTGGAAGCATACACATACATATGTCCACACCAAAGCAAAACCAAGCCCTCTTTTGTCTTTGTAAATTGGCATCTGTCTTAGTCAGGATTTCTATTGCTGTGAAGTGACACCACTACCACGGAAACTTTTATAAGAAGAACATTTAATTGGGGTGCAGCTGACAGTGTCAGAGGTTCAGTCCCTTATCATCACAGCAGGGGGCGGGACATGGTGGTGTGGTGTAGACATTGTGGCGTGAGGCAGACATGGTAGTGTAAGGCAGACATGGTGCTCACTACATCTTGATCAGAAGGCAACAGGAAGTGGACTCAGTGTTACATTGAGGGAAGCTTGAGTAAAAGAGACAGTAAAGCCCGCCCCCACAGTGACACACTTCCTCCAACAAGACAGCCACACCTCCTAATAGTGCCACTCCCTTTGGGGGTCATTTTCTTTGAAACCACCACACCATAAGTCAGAAAGCTTTCTTAAGGATATAAAAATAAATTTAATGACTGTTGGTCATTTTGTAATTAACCACACAAGGTGGGCGCTTAGCTTTCCCTTGCTAAGAAGTTCTGTGAGTCAGTTTAGTTCCATACAAGTTGAGCAGTTTCTCGATGTAGTCAGGAGGCAGACTTATTTATTTGTGCATCCATTCATTTAACCAATATGGAGTTCCTAGTATGCTCCTGGCACTGTCCCAGACCCTGGGGAGCATAAACACTGTATTGACAATGTGATGTGAGTTGCTCAGCAAAGGCAGTAACTGACCCTGTTTGGGGATGTGGAGGCCGGATAAGTCTAATGCACGAGCCCCATTTCAACAGGTCTTGAGGGGCTGAATCAGCATTCTCTAGCCAGGAAGCAGAGGGAGATGGAGCCTTGGGAAATAGCTTTAGAGACACGCGCAGGAAGCAGAGGGCGATGGAGCCTTGGAAATAGCTTTAGAGACACACGCTGTAAGGAAGTCAGACTGTGGATTATTTATATAACCCTGCTGTTTTCTTCCCAGCCAGGAAACCCGGGTGGGGAGCGGGGTTCAAAGGTCAGAGCTTGCCGTGACAACACTCCTTTGAGGCCTGGCTCTTTTCTTATTCTGCCTTTCAGTGATGGGCAGGCCATGTGCACATTCACCCAGCAGGGCCCCTAGATGCAGGAACTGGAAATGTCTGGATCCTGCTGGGCTGGGAGAACTGTGAGTCCTGGACGTCCATCCTCGTGCAGAAGCAAGGATGCTCCCTGAGGGGACCCAGGCCTGGGGATGTTAAGGGACAGTGGCCAGGAGGGCGTGTTGGGCACCTTCTGTTTCCTGCTGTCCTTCCCTCATTCTGGAATGTCCTTCTGTCCTGCTTCCCACAGCTGTTTGTCATCTTCCTGCTTCCTCACCTTTCCCTTCTGCCCCCCATTTCTTTGCTCTCCCTCTGAATTGTCTGCCTTTTGGTTTTTTGAGACAGGGTCTCTCTATAGCCCTGGCTGTCCTGGAACTCACTCTGTAGACCAGGATGGCCTCGAGCTCAGAGATCCGCCTGGGACTAATGGTGCTGAGACTAAAGGTGTGTGCTATCTCCATCTGGCTCTGATCTGTCTTTCTTTACTCACCTCACCCTCTTTCCTTCTCATATCTCTTGCTCACTTTGGGGTAACCTTCAAAGTCCCCTTCAGCTTGGCTTTAAGGGCATTCGGAGAGGGCAGAGTTGGGGTGTGTTGAACCCGGCTACTGTCCTTGAGCATGGCCTTCTAGAGTCTGGATTTGTATGCAGGAACACAGAGGCCCCTTCTCCCTGCTCTGTGTGTCTCTACCAGGCGGGAACATATCCAGGCAGATAGTCATCAGGCTTCCTCCAGGATATTAAAGACCCCAGCTCCATGCGGATGTTCGCATTGCTTGCTCATAAGTTCCACAAAAGGCTTTGTCTCCCTGGTCTGTGATAGAACAGATCTAATAAGATTTCTTCTCCAAGTCTCTCTAGCAAAGTCATTCGTGTGTGTGTGTCCCCTCTATACAGTTTGCAGGGCCGGCAGGTTCTCATTTGGGGTCAAGCCACTGCCTCTCTCTTTCCTATCTAAACCGCAGGGACACAGATCACGTCTTCTGGGTTCAGACTGCGGAGCTGCCCCCGGGGAAGATCTCCTGTATAGAAGTATAGACTAAGTCACCTGGTGGCCTTGGTGACCCAGCACCTGCCTGTCCAGAGGCCAGTAATAGTTATTACTGTGTGTGCTGTGCTCTAGGTTCCAGCTCCTGAAGTCAGCCCCCCACAATGTGGTTATACCCCCACTTTTGCCAGTGAGTGGTTTAGGTCTGAGTATGTGACCCATTTTGTGAGATGGGAAAGAAAGTCTAGGGGCTTCTAGGGACTTTCCCTCTATTATTAAGTAGAGATTCATACACGGCAGACTTTCCCTGGTCGTCTCCAAACCCGAATGGAATGCCTGCCTATGCTGCGGTCAGCACGCTGGGGATGGAGGATCAGAACCCCAAAAGAATCATGTTCTGGTCACAAGTGCTACCAATTAATGAGACTTTCAGCTCCCAGGGGAGGAGATAATAGCCGTACTTGGGTTGTTTTTGTTTTCTCCTGGAGATTCAAAGCATCTTAGCAGATACAGAGAGGCCGGGATGCCCCCCTCATGAATTATGAAGGTCGAGGTGATGGGGTAAAGCTGGAGTCGATGGTCTCCATGTTGGAGCACCAGGTTTGCAGTCCCACAATGCACGCCGTGGGGGAGCAGCCCCCTTCGTTGGGTCAGAATGAGTACTGAGTCCACAGGAATGCTCAGTGATCATCACTTCTTTCCTCCGTCAATGTGTTTATCTTCCAGCTATTTTTAAAGGGACCGAGAGGTGCCAGGTGCAGGGAGCTACTTAACGGCATTTCAGTGCTGGAGAAATTTTACACAGAGACCGTTCTGAGCCCTTTACCCAGTTGTTCAAAGTACAAATCCCATCTCTAATGCCAGCAACGGAGTTGAGGGGGAGGAGGATACACCCGATTCTCGATTCTCTATGGTGATGAGGGACCTGGATAACTGAAAACAGCAGATAATCCCCGAACCTGCTTTGAGTCATTGGCTTCCATCGCTTCCCCCAGTGTTGTCTTTTGTGGCGGAGCTGACAAACTGCCACGCAGATGCACGCTTCCCCCTCTCCTCTGTGTGTCTCTTGGCAAAGCTACCGATGGCCTTTCGATGGCCCGGGTGAGGTAACAGAAGAGAAGAAGGCAGCTTGGAAGCGTCGTGGGTGTGCTTTGAGTTGAGATAGCATAGCTGAGATTTCCAAATATTCTTTAGCACAGTGTTCTCAATCTCCCTAGTGCTGAGACCCTTGACTACAGTTCCTCATGTTGTGGTGACCCCAACCATAACATTATTTTTTTTGCTACTTTATAACTGCAATTTTACAACTGTTATGAATCATAATGCAAATATGCAAGATGTCTGATGGGTGACCCCCTGCCTAAAAGTCATTTGGCCCCCAAATGATTTGAAACCCGGAAGTTGAGAATTACTGATCTAGGACATCAGTTGGGAAGGCTTACGGACCCTCAGGGGGACAAGGGGACAGGAGCTCAGAGAAACCCAACTTCTCTCTTTGAGTGGGCACAACCAACCACACGGATGTTCTGAGACCCTTCCATAGACCTCACGTCCTTGGCAACAGCAATCACCTCTCTTCCCACCCTTCTCTAACACAGGGCATGGCTGAAGATGAGTGTGCCGTGGGAAGACCTTTTGAAGTTTTGATTCAAGCTCCCTCTTCAGACAAGAGGGCTGAAAAGCCAGGCCTGGTGGCATCTGTCTATACTCATAGCTACTCAGGAGTTACGGAGGCAGAAGGACCGTGAGTTTGAGACTAGTCTGGGCCACTGTGAAGACAGTGAAATAGTGTGGGAGAGTGGAGCTCGGTGGGAGAATGTTTGCCTCCTGCATGCAAGGCTCGGGGTTCCGTCCCCAGTGGCACAAGACGAAAACTGAGATAAGCAAACAAAGCCACACTCGATCCCCTAGCCACGCCACTATTTCTGGGAAGCCAGTCTCTTCGGTTGGAGCTGACTGGCCAGCCTAGGAGATATTTGCTTCTCTCTTGCCTCTGCTGCCAGCGCCACCCAAATCAACTTCCTAAACCCAAACTCAGGGTTTCTTGCCGGCCTCTTCTCTATGCTAGAGTTTTGATCAGCTGAGCCTCCTGGCTTGGAGTGCTGGGCAGCCTGAACCTCTCCCTGGGCACGGGGAAGCCGATGGCCAGTCTGACCATGTTGGGAGGTGCTGAAGAGCCCCACGGGCCAGAGTAAAGGCTGGTGTTGCTGGAAATGACAATAGACAGTTGGTGTTGGGTGCCGGGAGCCAGCAGGCGTTTGCCCAGGGCTCTGCTCTTGTCCTTTCTTTAGCTAGAGTGAAGGAGAGATGCTACAAGCCACTGGCCGCTCTGCTCTGGGGGTTCACATTTACCAGTTCTTGGGGGCCTCCAGGAGACTCACTAAGTTTGTAGAAAGCACTACACACAGAGATGATTCACACTCAGCAGGGTGCCTGGGAGCTCTCGGGACGGGGCACAGGCTGTGGGAGCAGCAGTTTGTCAGGGAAACAACCCTGGGCACACAGCTTTGGAAATATCAGAGTAGACAGGACAACCTCCCAGCTAGAATCATGGCTTTTACGTGGTACGCATTCTTTCTGGGACGCATGGCCTTATTCATCTTATCCCCATTCTGTCCTGCAGCTCCCCCCTGCCCCAGACAGGGTTTCTTTGTGTAGCCTTGTCTGTCCTAGAAGGAGTTCTCTAGACCAGGCTGGCCTGGGATTCTGAGAGATCCACCCGCCTCTGCCCGGGTGCTGGGATTAAAGGCGTCCATCACCACCACCCTTTTTGAATGGCAGAGGGAAAGGAGAAAGACAAGGGTGCTGGACCTGAGACTGGACCCCATTGAATCTGGGGCAGGTTCCCAGGCCTGGGTCCCAGTGTCACTATGAATGGGGACAACCAGAATGACCTCACACAGAGACATACTGGCAAACGGCTCTATGTTGCCGCCAATCCTTTTACACACATGTTCATATGCACATACATGCACATACGTGTAAGTCTTCTTCCTACTCCAGCCTCTATCTGCCCTTCTCAAGGATCCCTAGCCTGTCCACATTCTTCTGGGAGTGATGGGGGAGGGGTGATAAACACGCAAAGCTAACTTGATGTCACGCTGACTCACTTATCACGGGCTCTGAGGGAGACGCGCATGGCTTCCAGAAGGCAGCCCTGGAATTCATGCAGTGACTTTAGGGCTAACATTCTCTCCTCCACGTCCTCTCCTGGAAGGTTCTGTGTGGCCAGTCTGAAGCATTCAGCCACTTAGTCTTGCCCACAGCAGGAGTCCCTGTGGGACACTTTCCATGGGACTTGAATCTGTGGCGCTGTCTTGGTGTCCAGGTCCGAACAGTAGGTGGTAGCTCTGTGGTGACGTCATTGTGGAGAATAACCTCTGATCCTAATGCGCAGAACAGAACGGCGTGATGTCCCGATGTCCTAGGGAAGGTTCTCAGGACAGTGATGTGCTCTGATCTCATGGTTGTGGCGACATTAAAGGTGACAACGTTTCAAAACCACAGAGAAACCCTGTCTCGAAAAAACCAAAAAAAAAAAAAACCAACAAAAAAAAGGTGACAACGTTTGTCATATAGCAGGAAAGCCACGCAGGGTATGTTCTCTGAGTCTGTGGTTGGGAGAGTGGCTAGCGGCAATGATAGTGACCTGATTTTCAGCTGTACAAATAAGGGGCAAGTGGGGACCTGGGGGACTTCTGCCCACAGAGATCCAGGAACACGCTGACCCATGGCTGTCCTGTTTAGCCAAGGGCCGTGAAAGTCTTTCCACAGACCCTGCTCGGACCCTCGCTGCAGAGGGACACCAGCTGGAGCAATTAAGTGTCCGACTTGGTGGGGAGCCTGTTTAGACACCACTGCTTTTCTAGTTCTGGCTGAACCGACATTGGTTTTGTCAGGTCTCCCAGCACAGGGCAAGCTTGTTGCCTCCAATTCTGGGTGATTTCCATCTTGTTTCTCTCCTTCCTTCTACAGCCCCTCTCGTCCTCAGGCTCTCAGCTGGCCAGTCCCTCGTGGAAAGGATCCAGGCTACCTCCCAGGCTTGGCAATTAGAGACCCGGTCTCCAGCAGGGAGGGCAGCTTTGGATTATTGCTGAGGAGGGAGAGCACAGCCGTGTGTCCATAGCAACCCTCCAGCTTTCACCTTTACCGGGAGTGAAAGGAGACAGGGAAGGGGTGGGTGAAGGCTGTCTGGCCTGCATCTCGGCAGAGCCCCGGATCTGGGGCCCTGGTCCTGGGTGTGTCCACTGATGCAGTCAGGGGACACAGGGCTTCTATCCTCACTCGGCAGTGGTGGCATGTGAGCTGAGGCTGTGACTGCCATTGTAAGGGTGACAGTGGGAGATGCTGAGGGGCAGCTGGTTTACGTCCAGCTGAAATGGAGAAAGGGCCGGTCAGAAGAGCACAGGTTATGAGACCTGGGGCATCCAGCCTGTCCTTAAGATGTGTGAGGTTATGAGGTTGCCTCTCAGTTTGTTTTCCTGGTGGGTAAAGGCAGGCCTGAGGCAGTTCTGTGCCCTTGTTCAGCCTTGCCTCTCACAAGCATTGGGCTGTCCTCAAGGGGGCTAGGAGGGCGTGTGCCTTTTCTACGAGGTGCTAGCAAACTCCAAACTTGACAGATAGAAGCTACCTTTGTGCTATTTGAGGCCAATGTGATAGACATGGCAAGTTTCTAGCCAGCTAGGGTCACACAGTGGGGCACAGAGGGCTTCCCCACACTCCAAAGATCAAAATATCACTTTTCAAAATATCATAAGGCTGAATGTCGAGTTGGCAAGTTCAGATTCTGTTCCTCTGTATGTGTGTGCACGTACATATGCATGCGTTCGTGTGTGTGTGTGTGTGTGTGTGTGTGTGTGTGTGTGTGTGTGAGACTTCCTTGAACGCAAGACTATGTGCATGTGTCACCAGCAGAGGGCGCCATACTCCTCACAAATCCTCCACAGGTGGCTCTGCCATAGGTGGACAAGCAGAGCAAATCTGAGCCTGTAGGGCTCAATCTCGAGGCTGTATCTGGTGTGTGGGCCTCCAGGTCCTCTCTTTGGTGACAGGTCTGATGTGGTGTGCTCAGGGTGCTCAGGCCAGAACCCTGTCACCCTCCCCGCAGGTGGCTCGTTCCCCAGACTCCAGAGTGGCTATGCCCTCTTTTCCTGTTTACCTGGGTAGTAGACAGCAAGCCTTGTCTACCTGGGTCTGGCTTTTACCTTAGCTGGTTCTGGAGCCTGCATTGTGTCTGAGAAACTGTTAAAGACTTCTTCTTTAAGTATTGTGGGTTAAGGGCCAAGAAGCCAATTTACTCAGCGTATTTTACTAAGAGCATGCTCTATGCGGGCAGTACTGGAGATGCTGGGAACACAGCAGAGGTGAACGCTGCCCAGGTGAAGCGGTCCTCACTGTCTACAGAACAGCCAGTCTGCCAGGTTCTCTCTATGATTTGGCCTCAAGAAACCAACAGTTTGGATAATTCTGGGAGGAAGCCTCCTCTAGCCAGGAGTCTACATGGGCCTGACAGCAGCCAACTGCCCCTGTGTTTGCCCAGCCTCCATGGGTGGCCCCGTTTATGGAGTATATGTACTACCAGTGGTGGTGGAACCCCAACTCTGTCCATTCCCCTCTTTCCTGGACACACGTCCTTCCCGTCACAGCGTTGATACCTCTCATTTGACCCTGACCCTGACAGGTGTTCCCATCCCAAGTGACTCATCTGTCTGGACGGTGAGTTCTCACATCAAAGCCCTGAAGAAGGGGCCAAGAGAAGCATTTAATGTTCTATCTTGGTTTCCACAGCCAGCTGTGGAAGATGCGAAGGACCTGGTTTACAGGCTGCGTGCTGAGATGTGTTCTTCATGGGCACGGGCAGAAGAAGGGCAGCTGGAAGCTGGGGGGTTGGGCCCCCAGCCCACGGTGACTCCCAGTGCACTGCCCAGATGTCCCATCCTGTCTTTTCACAGGGCAGGACCAGCTGGCCGTTTACAGTCAAGGGCAGACTCACCGCCTCCTCAGAGTCTCTCCAGTCATCAGAGTGGATCCCATGAGGACCTGGGGTAGGAGTGGGAGCATACGGAGCACCTTCCCTGAGAGGAAGGAGCCCAGTGGTGAGGCAGGGTGGACAGGATACAACTGTGTGGGTTCCTGGCTGGGCCTCTTGTCTCTTCTGTGAGTCAGAGCCAGCTGCTCACTGTCGCTGAAACTTGACTCCATTTTTCCAAGTGTATAATGGGTATATTGATCTGATATTGGCTGTTGGCACCACGTATGCACAGAATAAGTCCCAATAAGTGCTCGAGGTGTGGCCAGGCCGTAGATCTTTGTTCCTACCACAGTGATACCTAAGCCAACCGTTTCATTTCTTTCTCCACCAAAGCAGGATGCTGTGTGATCCCTTGGCTGGGGATCCCTTGGCTGGGGATCGCTTGGCTAGCTAATAGTGGTGTGGCTAGGAGTTGTTAGTGTGTGGCCTGGCGGCCAGAAGGCATTGTAGTCAACCTTACGCTTTAGGTTATGGATAGGGTATAGTTAAGTTTTAACACACCTCACTCCAGGGTCTGAACATAGAGGGACCCAGAGAAAAGAAACGGGAGACCTATACTTTTAACTGGCACCCCTGGGGGCCAGGGTACAGGCCAGGGGCAAGGACCCCAGAGTCAAAGTGCTCCAAGCTCTCACTCCCACGTAAACTCACTGGGTGACTTGTTTATGCAATACACCCTTTGCATCCAGGGCGATTATTGCTGATGGTGTGTGTATGTGTGTGTGTGTGTGTGTTTGTATGTGTGTGCAGTGTGTGTGCTTGTGTGAATATGTGTGTGTGTTGTACAATTTGTACCTTAAGCTCCTGTCACCAAGAACTTTATGGTACAAATTAGATGCGGGAGAGAAAAGCCACGCACATCGACAAAGCCGAGACAGGAGGAGGTGACGAATGTCTCCAGAGAGAACCAGTGAGAAGGGTTCAGAAGTGAGAGAGCATGTCCGGGTGCGAGAGGGTGCCCAGGAATCTGGATAGAGGGCAGGCTGAGGCAAGAAGGCATGGAAAGCAGAAGGGACAAGGTGCCATAATGGAGACCTCGAGACCTCGAATCACTGAGCCCTTTCTGCCTTGGTTTATCTGGGCGGAGGCCCCAGCCTGCACCTCCAGGGCTCCCAGGATGCGCACATGAAGCGATCTATGTGCAAACTGTAAAGGGCTGTGCAATCAGAGTGTTAAGATGATTTTAGTGCCAATAAACCTAACACCAAAGCTCTTAGATGCAAAGACAATGCGACCAATGAGCCAGTTCTTCAATCTAGAGCTGTCTCCGATCCAACCATCTGAGGGATGTGGGGTTGGCCCTTCCTAGATGTCTGAGGAGATCCTGCACCCTGTCTTTTCCAGACACCCCAGCTGGTGGTCGCTGTAGCTATCACCCAGCCAGCCAGCCTCCAATTCACTTTAATAAGCGCCTGCGAGCTCAGATCCCTGCCTGGCGCTGGCCTTCAATTCCCAAGGAAAGGGGTGCACGTGACCTGAGCCACGGGGCACGACCTTCCAGTCAGTTCTGTTTATAGCAATGAGGTCTGTAGAGTAGACAGTTCCAGAGCTGGAACACCCAGGAAACACCTTCTCTGTGGCACCCATTTCACCACACGGGAAACTGATTGTTGGGGGACGTGCTGTGGCTTCCTCTTCTTCGCCCCCAGAAGATCTCTCCCTGATTTCCAGGCCGGTGCTTTGTCCTTTCTCAGGCCTCTGCTCTATGCCCAGCTCTAACTGAAGGTCCCCGCCCCCCCCAGTTCCAGAATAACCACTCTAAGGTTTAATATTAATTATAACTGCTTGGCCAATGACTTGGGCTTCGTAATGGCTAGTTCTACATATAAATTAATCAAATTCTAATAATCTGTGTATTGCCACGTGCCCCCTGGCATGCTCTGGCATCTTATTCCTCCGGTGGCTGCTGGCATCTCCCTGGACTCCGCCTTCTTTCTCCTTCTCTCTGTTTGGATTTCCTGCCTTGCTATATTCTGCCCTGCCATAGGACAAAGTAGCTTCTTTTTAACCAATGGTAATAAAACATATTCACAGCATACAGAAGGGCATCTCACATCACCTAGCTCTGTGGAGGAGGCAGATACAGATCGTCCCACCCTCCAAAAGGTTGCAGTTAGGAATAAGGACACAGAAAGTGATAGAGAATTGCACTGTTTGATGGTGACAGTGAGTCCCCAAAGGAAGAGGAGAAGGGCCCTGATTTGCATTTGGGGAGTTCGGGGGAGGAAGGATTTTCTGAAAAAAGACCTTTGAGCTGTGCCTTGAAGGCCAAGGAGAAATGTGTTGGGTGAAGGTTTGGGGGAAAGGCATGCCAAGCAGAAGGGCACAGAGGTGTGAAATGTCATGACTCAGGAGGAGCTGAAGCTGGGGTGGTGAGGAGTGAGTCTGGAGGGAGGGCAGAGTGGCTTGCCTGTAGTGGGGATGGCTTGGTTGGTGGCTACCCTTCTGAGTTTGGGGACTCTACCCTCACCCACTCTCCAGTACTCCATGAGGTAAGAAACTTCATTATACCGCCCTGACCCTCATCTTTACAGTCAGGAGAGTCCCAGTGTGCCATCCTTTTGTTCCAGGGCAGGGTAAAGATTCTATGTCTCCAGTTCTAACATCTCCCTGTGTGTTTAGGTGTCTTGCCTGCATTTTTGTGTATACCAATTGCATGCAGTTCTTATAAAGGCCAGAAGAGGGCATCAGATACAAAGGAACCAGAGTTACAGTCAGTTGTGAGCGTTATGTGGGTGCTAGGAATCAAACCTGTGTCCTCTGGAAAAGCAGCCAATGCTCATAACCACCGAGACATTTTTCTAACTACTGTGAGCCTTTCTGTTAAAGTGGATTTTATTTATTAGATTTATTCACTTTACTTTGTATGTGAGTTTCACCTGAGTGTGTCTGTGTGTGTGTGCACAATGTGTGTTCTTCACGCTCATAGAGGTCAGAGGAGGGCATCAGATCTCTTGCGATTGGACTTATGGATGTTTGTGAACCACTGTGCTGGGAATCGAACCCAGATCCTCTACAAAAGCAATAAATGCTCTTAGCCGCTGAGCCACCTCTCCAGCTCCAGGAAGCCTCTACTGACTGCCCTCTGCTCTTAACGAACCCCAGCTTCTTGGATACTCATTGAGATTCGTGTTGTTTCTATCTGTCTGATAAGCAGCTACAGAGAAACCTTAAAAACCTGGCTAATGCCTCAACTGTCTCACGGTGCTCCCAACTCAGGGGTTGTTGCGTATAGACAGGCGCTGAGGGCTTGGGAGAGGCACTAGGAGCTCCTTATTCGTGGGCACATACAATGGAGGGAAGTCACCGGGTGTGGCGCAGCTCCGGGCAGCTGGAAAGGCTCTGTGTACACAGATCCTGGCTGGTTCACACTTTCAAGTTACAAAGCCTGGTCTGCCCTACCTTGGAGCTAAGGAGAGGAGGGTGTGAGCGTGTTATCAACAGACCTGGGTCTTCTCAGGAATCCAGCTGTGTGCTGGGAACAGGAACAGTCTCCGGAGATGAACAGCTGGAGCCGATTGCTAGGGAACAGGAACAGTCTCCGGAGATGAACAGCTGGAGCCGATTGCTAGGGAACAGGAACAGTCTCCGGAGATGAACAGCTGGAGCCGATTGCTAGGGAACAGGAACAGTCTCCGGAGATGAACAGCTGGAGCCGATTGCTAGGGAACAGGAACAGTCTCCGGAGATGAACAGCTGGAGCCGATTGCTAGGGAACAGGAACAGTCTCTGGAGATGAACAGCTGGAGCCGATTGCTAGGGAACAGGAACAGTCTCCGGAGATGAACAGCTGGAGCCGATTGCTAGGGAACAGGAACAGTCTCTGGAGATGAACAGCTGGAGCCGATTGCTAGGGAACAGGAACAGTCTCCGGAGATGAACAGCTGGAGCCGATTGCTAGGGAACAGGAACAGTCTCCGGAGATGAACAGCTGGAGCCGATTGCTAGGGAACAGGAACAGTCTCCGGAGATGAACAGCTGGAGCCGATGGAGGAGAAGGAGGCAGCCCTGTCCTGGGGGAGGTTTACCAGCCAGTAAAAACTTACAGCCACATAGTGGGAAGAGGCAAGCCTGGGATGACATGTCCATCATTCCGAGATGTAAACACGCCCACCACAGATGATTTCAAGCTGCCAGTGTGGCACTGGTGAACTGGAGTGGGCAAGGCTGTCAGAACTGGCTCTTAAAAACCAGTACTGCCAGGCCCAGGGACACACACCTTGGATCTCAGTACTTGGGAGGCAGAGGCAGGTGGAGCTTTGTGAGTTCGAGGCCAGCCTGGTTTACATATCAAGACCCAGGACAGCTAGGGCTATACAGAGAAACCCTGTCCCAAAGCAACCAAGCAACCAGCCAACCGACCAACCAGTACTGGCAAGCTCCAACACACTCTGGAGGGGCAGGGTTGCTGTTTACAGTGAAGAAGGGAGGTTTGAGGGTGGGGATGGGCTCACAGGAGCCAGGGACCCTAATTTTGTCTATTTACAGTGTAGGAAGCTGGGTGCCAAGTACCAGAAGGACATCTTGTTTTTGCCAAACAACCATCCATGGCAGTCAGGACATCGGCACGGGAGTCAGGACGTCGGCACGGGAGTCAGGACGTCGGCACGGGAGTCAGGACGTCGGCACGGGAGTCAGGACGTCGGCACGGGAGTCAGGACGTCAGCACAGCAGTCAGGACGTCGGCACGGGAGTCAGGACGTCGGCACGGGAGTCAGGACGTCAGCACAGCAGTCAGGACGTCGGCACGGGAGTCAGGACGTCGGCACGGCAGTCAGGACGTCTGCACGGGAGTCAGGACGTCGGCACGGCAGTCAGGACGTCGGCACGGCAGTCAGGACGTCGGCACGGCAGTCAGGACGTCGGCACGGGAGTCAGGACGTCGGCAAGGGAGTCAGGATGTCTGCACGGGAGTCAGGACGTCGGCACGGGAGTCAGGACGTCGGCACAGCAGTCAGGACGTCGGCACGGGAGTCAGGACGTCGGCACGGGAGTCAGGACGTCGGCACGGGAGTCAGGACGTCGGCACGGGAGTCAGGACGTCGGCACGGCAGTCAGGACGTCAGCATGGGAGTCAGGACGTCAGGACGTCAGCATGGGAGTCAGGACGTCGGCACGGCAGTCAGGACGTCGGCACGGGAGTCAGGACGTCGGCACGGGAGTCAGGACGTCAGGACGTCAGCATGGGCATGTGCTCATCTCATCCACCTTCTCTGAGGTCAGAATTGCTGGACCTCAGGGGTGGCAGCTGCTGCTCAGGCCTCCGTCTTAGACCACTCCCAGATGAGCCTCTGGAGAGCAGCCTGATCCACGATGGTGACATCTCTGGTTCTGTGTGGATCCTGTTGTTGTCTCAGAAAGGTTCGTGGAGGCAGAAGACAACCTGTGTGGTAAAGAAGCTTCCAGGCCTAGAAATGAATTTCCAAAGCACAGAATCTCCATCTCTTACCAAGTCCAATGTACTTGTACCAATGTAGCACAGCACATTAAACCTAATCATCTGACCTGGAGCCTTGAGTCAAACAGGTGACTCTATTTGGAGATCAAGGAGGGAGGAACATCAAGGAGGAGCGTGAGAACAGGGACTGGGCAGGCTGGGCATGCTGGAAGGCCTGTCTGGACCCAGAAGAAGGCCCGAGACCCTAGGCTTGCACGGGTGCCCCGATGCTATGACTCAATGTATTAGCAGCACTCATGCGTGTGTATGCATGCGTGTGTGTGTAAATTGCTCCATCATCATTGATAGCAATCTTGTGCAAGGAGTGATTGTCATTATCAGGTCCCTGGGGGTGTGGCTGATAGTGCAAGTAGTTCAACTCTCAGTCTTCTGGACTGACAGCAGCCTACAGAGGTGAGGGCTGACATTCAGAGGGGGACCCTGAGCTCACTTGGTGAGAACTCTGCTGCTCTCTGACCTGGCCACTTGCTGTTCACCATTCAGGAGAAATGCTTTGGAAGCACAATGGGCATGCATAGGTGTGCATGTTCTATGTATGCTTGCACTTGTACACACGCATGCTCACACATACGCATCTCTGTGTTCCTGGATCTCCTGGTATTTCCACACTCACTTAGGGAAGGCACTGGACAGAGGGCCAAGGTGGTGGGGACCTGGGAAGTTGACAGGAAGGTGTCTCCCCGTGAAGGCCCCAGGTGTGCCTAGAGGAATTCCATAGCATTCTCTTTTCCTCTGATCCCTAAGACTGCCACCGTTAGAAATGGAGATAAATTCATCTCTGCCCTTGTCCATTTGGAGCCTCTTCTACACACAGTGGGAGTTTAATAAATACTTTATGAGGAGGATTCTGAACCAGCGAAGCCAGCAGCTGTTTCCGGCTCTGACTCTCAGAGACCCATGGGGCAGATCAGACATGGAGCCACCAGGATCTCCAATCTTCCTTCCAGACCCTGAGGTGACTCCAGGCCCAGCTGTTCAGGAAGAAGCTGGGTGCAGGTTATTCCACACATCCTGCTTAGGGGAAGTTGGCTTTTCCTTGACGGGTTCTCTTGGCTCTTTCCCATCTGTCATGTGAACGCTACTTAGTGAATGACCACATTGTGCTGACCATCACAGAAGAGGGGTATTCTGGGTACCAGCATAGTGGGGTCTATGTTCAAATCCCAGTGCCTTTACTTAAAGAGGCATTTCTTATCTGTGCCTGAGTGGGTCTTTTTTAGTTTCTCTTTTTCTCTTTCTTCTTTTATTTCTTTTTTAGAACGATGACGTCATTTCATAGGGTTGATGTGAGGTTTGGAAATAACAGGCTCGTGCACTCAGCACAGGTGCTCCGGCCGTGGTGGGTGAGCTTTTCCCTGCCAGGAGGAGTGGGTCCCTTCCACTCCTGGCGGTTCTCACTCAACGTCTCTCTGTGTTAATTTTCTACTTTGGAATATGAGAGCAGAGCTCCACTCCGCTGGGGTTTGGGAAGGTGTACCTGGAATCCTATGTGTCAAACAACCTGTCACAGACGCTGGCCATTAATCAACGTTTGTTCTCTGTTCCCGGTCTCCCCAGCATGATGACAGCTTCCTCTTTAGGATGCCCTCTGCCTCTTCTTTCCACTGCCCCAGCGCCAGCGTCCAGCCCCGATCGAGGTGGGGGTGGGGGTTCAGGGTCCTTAGCCGTACCTCCCTGAGGAAAGAGGGCAGCTGCTCGGCTCGGGGTTGGGGTATGGAGGGGTTGGGGGTTGGGGGTCTTGGAACAAAAACTACAGTTCCCAGCCCTCGTTGCGCTGCCACCCGGCGGGGAGCGGAGGATGGCAGGCCCCTTCTAGGAGGCGGAGCCTGGGTGGGAGGCGGAGTTAGGAGGGTTGGAGAGTTAAGCGAAGCCAATGAAACCGCTGGCTAATAAGTGGGCTTGGCTTGCCATATAACAGTGTCAGGAGGAGGGGAGCGAAGCTATTGAGCCAGCGAGGAGTGAAGCTGAGTCTGCCTCATACACTCCTAGAGGACCGCCTCCAGAATAGAGTTCTTTTCGCCCCTTCCTCCTTCTCCCAGCTCCTCTCCTGGCCTTTCTACCCGCCCAATACAATGCATACCCGAGTGGCAGCCCCAGAGAACTGAAGCAAACCAAAGACAGAGGACTGGAGCGAAGACACTTCTGGTGGGGAAGCTTGGATGCCTGGCTTTCTTTGAGGTCATCTTTGGAACAAGGGTGGCTTTGGGGTGGAGGGTCGTGCTGCAGGGAACCCAGCCAGGCCCCAAGATGGACACTTCTGGGCACTTCCATGACTCGGGGGTGGGGGACCTGGATGAAGACCCCAAGTGTCCCTGTCCATCCTCTGGGGATGAGCAACAGCAGCAACAGCAACCGCCACCACCGTCAGCGCCACCAGCAGTCCCCCAACAGCCTCCAGGACCCTTGCTGCAGCCTCAGCCTCCGCAGCTTCAGCAGCAGCAGCAGCCGCAGCAGCAGCAACAGCAGCAGCAGCAGCAGCAGGCTCCACTGCATCCCCTGCCTCAGCTTGCCCAACTCCAGAGCCAGCTTGTCCATCCTGGTCTGTTGCACTCCTCTCCCTCGGCTTTCAGGGCTCCTACTTCAGCCAACTCCACCGCCATCCTCCACCCTTCCTCCAGGCAAGGCAGCCAGCTAAATCTCAATGACCACTTGCTTGGCCACTCTCCAAGTTCCACAGCCACAAGTGGGCCTGGTGGAGGCAGCCGGCACCGGCAGGCCAGCCCCCTGGTGCACCGGCGGGACAGCAATCCCTTCACCGAGATAGCTATGAGCTCCTGCAAATACAGCGGTGGGGTCATGAAGCCCCTCAGTCGCCTCAGCGCCTCTCGGAGAAACCTTATCGAGGCCGAGCCTGAGGGCCAACCCCTCCAGCTCTTCGGTCCCAGCAACCCCCCAGAGATTGTCATCTCCTCCAGGGAGGATAACCATGCCCACCAGACTCTACTCCATCACCCCAACGCTACCCACAACCACCAGCATGCTGGCACCTCTGCCAGCAGCACCACCTTCCCCAAAGCCAACAAGCGGAAAAACCAAAACATTGGCTATAAGCTGGGACACAGGAGGGCCCTGTTTGAAAAGAGAAAGCGACTGAGTGACTATGCTCTGATTTTTGGGATGTTTGGAATTGTTGTTATGGTGATAGAGACCGAACTGTCTTGGGGTTTGTACTCAAAGGTAGGGGCTGTGGTTTCTCTTTATACCTTCAACAAAAGGAGTATGTAGAGGAGAGAGAGAGAGAGAGAGAGAGAGAGAGAGAGAGAGAGAGAGAGAGAGAGAGAGATTTCCTTTGCTTAGTTACAGGGAACACCCTAACTTCCCGTGGTTTTCCTCCTTGGTCCTCTGAGAATCCCTTCTCCGCTCCCTTTGTAGGGACAGCCCATACACTGTGTCTGATTTGTGCTCCCTTTGTAGGGAGCATTACAGAATCCCTTCTGAGAATCGCTCCTTTCCCCTCCAGGCTCACTCGTACTAAAGCATAACCCAGCAGCTTAACGCACCAATTAATTACCCTCTGCCTTGATGTGGCTGCCAGTTCCTGCGACTTCCCTCCTTTCCTCCCCTCCCTGCTCCACTCCATTTTCCCCGGGATAAAAAAGAAATAAATGTCTGGCTGGGGGTAGGGATCCTGTACCATTCCCCAAGCACCCCCCCTCCCAAGTTTCTATACTCCTTCCCAGGGAGACTCCAGGGCGAGTCTTTCCCAGGGGCACCAGGTTAAAAATACAGGGGGAGGAAATCAGCAGTCCCTTCCTTCAGGAAAGAGGACTCAGAATAAACCTGCCGCTGCCTTGTAAACACGCCCTGATAAAAATGGCTACAGGTGTTATCCAGGCAGAGTAGATGGGCACCGCCTTGGCATCACGGGGAGAGCGCCTCTCCTTAGGAGATGACAGGGCTTTCCCGGCAGCGGCAGCGGGGCGGCCGCGGGAGCCAGCGCCCCCCGGCTCAGCCCCGCTCTTCCCTCCCACCCCAATTCCTTCTCCTTGGGATAAATAAAGATGAGGGTATGTGAGAGTGCACACTGGAAGGAGAGTGGCAGGCACTGTCTTGTGTGGGGGGCTCCACTGCCCCAGCCTTTCGGTCGGAGGAAAAGAGCTCCTTCCCAGAGGGCAAGGAGGTCGAGGAAGGTGGGTTTTTGCCGATGTTGTATTTGCCAGGAAGCTGCTGTCTGGAGGGCTTGGAGATGCAGGGAATTGTTGGACAAGTGGTTCCCCCCACTGTACCCTCTGGCCCCAGTTTGTTGGTGTTTGCATTTGTGTGAATACGCGTGTCTCTGTGCACTTGTGTGAGTGCCTGCTTGCTGTGTGGATTCCTGTATTTATTTGTCATTTTGGACATGGGCTGGCTGGGCTTGCTGGGCTGGCTGGTGGGGAGTTGGGAGGGGCTCAGCTGTTGGAGGTTTCAAATAGAGCCTGTTTCAGGCAGAGCACAGCTGCTGGAGACTGTCACATTCCTTCTTGAGATCTAGTCACAAAAACCTGGGAGTCACTGATCAGATTTCCCCCATTCCCAGAGTCTGACTTGAACCCTGGATGGGCAGTGCTCCTTGTCAGGCAACCGGCATGGGCAGAGTCCTCCAGGGACCTGCTGCTCTGCAGGGGCTGCTCGAACCAGAGCACTTGGAAGCTGCTTTAGTCTAAATAGCTCATGGTTGAACAGACCTCTCCACGAGCGGAGAGTGGGGTTTCCCCTGGAAGCCCAGCTCACTTAGTCATTCCCTGTAATGAGAGCCTGCAGTCCCTCTGCCCCTGCCTTCTCAGAACCGCCTCTCCTGCTGCGTGCTCTGCCTGGGAGATGGCTGGCAACCACCCCTGGGAATCGGGAGCCCTTGCTAGGGGAAACCCATGGAAGCCCATATCCCGGGGGTGTGGGGTGGCACCGCATGTTTAGTGTTCCCCGGGGTGGCTTTCCTAGGAGTAGATGCTCCGAGCATGGGATCCATG
Source organism: Microtus pennsylvanicus (assembly GCF_037038515.1). Classification (NCBI taxonomy): domain Eukaryota; kingdom Metazoa; phylum Chordata; class Mammalia; order Rodentia; family Cricetidae; genus Microtus; species Microtus pennsylvanicus. Next base: position 122,805,132 of record NC_134585.1, on the reverse strand, counting down.
GTCATTTGTCTGGATGTGTTGGGAGGGTGGCCACCAGGCAGGGATGAGCTAGCTTCTCTGACGGAGTACTCATGGGAAGAGGCTTCCCCAGGAAGGGAAGCGAGAAGTGATGGCAGGGTGAGATGACCTGGGGGTGTGCTTCCCCCACTTCGAAGACAGGCTTCTCTGTGCTGATGGCACCCGGGGACAGTGGGTCAGAAGCTCCTGCTTACCTCAGCTGGTGAGGTGGCCACTTCCTGTGTACTTTGGGTACAGGATTGGAACAACAGAATGTTTAACGAGGCAACTATCCCTGTCTGCCATGGAGGCAAACAGGATCATATTGAAGAATGGGACCAAAGCTGGAGTCCCAGCTTGGCCACTGTTGTGTGACAAGTCACGTGCAAGTCCCTTCCAGCTTCCAGGTGGGGATAGCTCAAGGCCCTCCATAGCTCCTCTCATGAAGAGGGGTCTGCTGGGGCTGCTTGCGATGACCAAGGAGAGAGATACTGTCTTCCTCTGTAGTCTATCTCTGCCTCTGGAGTTAGGAGAAAAGTTCCGCAAAGCATCTGGGTCTGATTGGAGACCATCTTCAAAAATGAGGCAGCTGTTGGGGAGAGGTGTCAGTCTTGGGGGTGGGTGAGGGATGGGCTTTGGGACAGAAGAGCTCAGAGAGGGTCAGGACAGATGAGTGACTCTCCTTGGCTGGAGGTCTTGCGTGCTTGCCTGGCTCTGATGGTTCTGGAAGCCAAGACCAGACCAGGTATCCAATCATTTCAGGTGATCCTGCATCTACGATGGCTGTTTCTGCTTAAATGGCTGATGGTCTGTAACCTGTGCCTTAGCCAGCCCCGAAGTTCTCTGCTTTATCTCACAAGGTTACACCTTTCTATTCACCTGTCCTTGGCTGCTGTCTGCTGCTGGGGGAGTAATGCACCACGCAGGCCCCGGGTGGCTGGGAGAAGAGCAATGTGAGCGTGCTCAGAGTTGTTGCAGCAAGGAGCCAGTGTGAGGAGGTTGGGAAATGGGGACAAAGTGCTTCCCAGCTCCCACCCTCACAGGCTGTAGGCGATGGCACTGGAAAGAGGGGAGGTTCTACTGAGAATGGGAGGTGAAAACCTAAGCAGGGAGGGGGCTGCCTCCCAGGCCCTCAGAGGTACTAGGCTGTCTCTGAACTGAATGGGACTCTAGTTTGTTCCTGCTTGCCTTCCTTCTCCCCCATCTCCCCACCCTTCTCTGTTCCTCCTGCCTCTCTTCCCTCTCCTCCTCATCCTCCCCCACCGTCATCTTTAGTAGATGAGTAGTTTCCTATCTGGAGACCTAGACAACAGGAAAGGGCAGAGTCTAGGGATTCTGCTTGGAAATCTGGTGATCCATCTCTACCTTTCAGACTCCCTCTAACTGTTAGAACCACGCAGGGTTAGGGCAATGAGGATTTAGGTGCTTTTCTTACCGTGTTCTCTAATTTCTTCTGGAGCTGGGTTGGCCCACACAGCCCTGTTGCCTTGAGTGGACAGTAATTCTCTCTCTACTGGGAGAGCCTGGTCTGCTCTCCGTCCTCTACAGCCCGACAGAGCATCAGGCCTTAGCTTGTGGCTGCTTCCGCAGGAAGTCTGATGTGCTGGGCAGGAGAGCAGCTGTCTGTTTCCATGGATTTTGCACAGTTTCCAACAGCTTCCCCATCCCCAGCCTAGGGATCCGCCTGAGCTTCGTCTCTGCCCCTTGTCCCTCTTGCTCGACTTCTTTTCTTTCTGCTCCTTCTGATACCCCCGCTTGTCCTGTCACTAGGGCGCAGATGCAGGAACCCCTGTCTGCTCCTTCTGATACCCCCGCTTGTCCTGTCACTAGGGCGCAGATGCAGGAACCCCTGTCTGCTCCTTCTGATACCCCTGTTTGTCCTGTCACTAGGGCGCAGATACAGGAACCCCTGTCTGCTCCTTCTGATACCCCCGCTTGTCCTGTCACTAGGGCGCAGATGCAGGAACCCCTGTCAGCTCCCCTGGTGGCCTTTCTCACTTCTTTTTACTTTTCCTTCTTTGGACCAATCACTGAGCTGCCACCTAAGGGAACTAGTTCTGCTGGACACCTTGAAGAGGTCTCTGATTAATACTCTTCAGAGAATGGTGGCGACTAGGCCTATCTCTTTTCTGGCCTCACAGAGAACAGAGAAGCCCCTCCAGCCTTCAGCTGGAGTGACTGATAGTATTCTAGGATTTATTTTTGGGCCTTGTAGGGTGTGTGTGGGGAGGTGGTAGCCACAGCTTCACACTGTAGGTAACACTCTACTGAACACATCCCCGACACTCCAAGAACCTCAGTTCTGATCCTCTGCCCTCCTGGGAAGAGAGGTCCTAGCTGCAGCAGGGCAGAGAGTACCGGACTTCACAGGACGGACAGCCCTGCCTTTTCCTTTCCGGCCCAAGTGCTACTTGAGGTTAGGCAAGTGGTCACTGGACCATTGGTTTCCGGTGGATTTGGGGGGCACCAGTAACTGTGATTTCAGGCATGCTGGGGTAGTAGGAATAGGGCAGACCCTTGGGTAAACCCCCTGCAGGATGCCCCCCCTCCTCGAATGTGAAGGCAGGAGACTTGATTTGAAAAAGGGCACTTTGGCTGTAGGCAGGACCCTGAGAGCTGGTAGCCAAAGGCCTCAGGTCTGTATTTTATTGTCACAGGGCATACTGGCAGTGCCAGCCCAGGGGAGGGCAAGCGGATCCGACAGCGTGAAGCAGCCACAACCCTGCCCCCATGGTGACCATTTGTTTATATTCTTTGTGGACAGTGAGCAAAGAAGTCAAACCTTTGTAACCTATACGGCTACTGCTAAGTCGTCATACGCTTTCCCTTGCATGTCACCCCACTATTTATAACTTTCCTGGGACAGACTTTCCTTCCCCACAGGCGGCATCATGGGTGCTGGGCACTGAGACAATGGCTGGGCATTTGTCTCCTGAATAAGCTAATCAGAAAGCTACTCCATGGCCCTTTACTCCCTTCTTTAGCTTCCAGGAAGGAGGATGTATGAGGACATCCTCAAAAGATCCTCTTTAAAAAATTAGGTAGAGAAAAACAACAAAATTTGAGTAACCTGTGTTGTGATTCTGAGGCTCCAGTGGATATGTGAAATCAGAGCAGAGAGCTTAGGCTCCGGGCTAGTTATTTATGAAACACAGTGAGGGAAAAATGAGGTGTGTGTGTGTGTGTGTGTGTGTGTGTGTGCGCGCGCGCGCACGTGTGGTTGTGAGGGCGGCTATATATTGATACAGTATTCCCTTTCTTTGCTCGGTGACAGCACACTAGAGCATTTGTTGGTAGTTGTTTTTCTTTCAGAACCCCAAAGAGAGAGAGAGAGAGAGAAAGCAGAAAGCCTTCAATTCCTCTTTAAATCATGAGGGTGGGAAATTCTAAGACTGCGCTGTTCTCAGGAGCCGTGGGGAGGAAAATTCTAGTGCCTTTTCTTGTGCGGGAAGTCCGGAGGAGGCTAATGGGTTTTCAAGGCCCCCTCCCCTTGTCATTCCACCCCCAGGTGCTCGGGAGTCAGGGGAGGCTGGGGGCAGGGACCACACTGTTTCTGCCCCACACTGCTCCTGCGTGAATCGTTGCTGAGTGACAGGCGAGGGAAGGCGAGGACCTTTTCTTAAGTAGATGACTTTACACCCCAGAGTCCTAGAAGTAGGTGGTACTGGAGGCACCCTAGGCTATGCAGATGAAATCTCTCACTAAACTAACGCTGCCAGTGGGCGTGGTATTGAGATAAGAACCCTGCCCTTTTGACTCCTGAGTTTAAGCTCTTCTGTGCTGGTGGCGGCGGATGGTTTGCTTGTATTTCTGTGTGTTTCCACTGTGGTGTTTCAGTGCAGAACCTTGTACATGTTTAGGTAAGCCCTCCGCTGCTGAACTAGCTCCCCTGCCCAGATTGCTTCTCTCTGCGTGTGCTGTGTCTTTTTTATTTTGTGGCAGGGTCTCTCACTGAACCTGGAGCTCACCCAGTCACCTAGTGGAGCAGCCTATGAGCTCAAGGGCTCTTGTGTCTGCCCTCACCTGTATCCCATCTACCCCTGCACCCTGGTTTTATGTGGATACTAGGGATTGAATTCAGATCCTTATGCTTGTATGGAAGAGGTTTGACTGACTGAACCAACGGCCCCCCCGCACCCCCACCCCTGATTTATTCTTTTTTAAAAATTTTATCTTTTAAAGAAAGAAAACAAACTATCTTTTTTTCATTTTACCTACCAATCCCAGTACCCATTCCCTCCCCTCCTCCCATTCCCTTCACCTCCCCCCCCATCCACTCCTCTGAGAGGGTAAGGCACATTGCTTTGGAGAAGGTCCAAAACCCTCCCTACTATATCTAGGCTGAACAAGGTACCCTGATATGTTCTTAGAAAACACAGATCAAGGTCTATGGGCCAGAGACCACAGATACAAAATGTTGGGGCAGGAGAAGCTTGACCAAGAGACAGGCCGAAGGGCTTGATTGGAATGGGAGCTGCCGGTGGAGAGACCCAGAAAAAAGATTCTGCAGCCTGGGTTCAGGGTGAGGTTGTGGGCAGGCCCATGGTGGGTCCTTGAGATGTTTTCTCTATGGGGGTGTGGTCGTATACTGTCAGGGTGACCCTGGATAAATTGTGAGGATGTTGTTGTGGAGATTACAGGGAAAAATGAGAATTTGCCTTGTAGAGGCTTGTGGTAGGTGTCTACCACAGCACCGTTGCCGCCTGAGAGCCAGTGGGGCCCCAAAATATCCATGTTACCTTGTTCCCTCTTGCCTGGATCTTCTCTTAGTCATCTCCTTTCTTTTCCTGTGCTGGCTGCAAGGTGGTACTAGGGAGTGGGGGCTCAGTATCGTATATCTGCCTGGCAGAGCCCATCTGCTTCCCGGCATGGTCCCCACGGCGGCTCAGAGCCATTACAGCCCACTGTGAGAACCACTAGACCCCCTTCTTAGATGGTTCTAGGATGGAGTTCAGGGCTCTGCTACATTATTAGCTCTTTTTTCTTTCTTTCTTTCTTTCTTTCTTTCTTTCTTTCTTTCTTTCTTTCTTTCTCTCTTTCTTTCTTTCTTCCCTTCTTCCCTCCCTCCCTTCCCCCCAACCCAGAGAATCTCTGAGGATTTCTCCATTGTCTATTCTAGAATGTTTTTCTTTCTTGAGTCCATTTCCCTCGCTCGATCTGTGCCTTTGTTTGGTGCAGTCAGCACAGTCAGTGCTGAAGAGGGCCTGCTCTCTCTTTAAGGAGCCCCAAGGAGGTGCTGGTACTTGGTGCTTCTTGCTTGTTTTGTGATTGTTCTTAACTCGCTCAAACTTAACAAATGCACTCCTTTTCTGCCGCCAGGCCATGTTCCTCCACAAGGACTGGCTGAGCCATTGTCCTCAAAGCCACATTCCCCAGGGGTATCCTGTGGGCAGTCAGACAGCCAGACAACATTGATCCAGGGTGGACGGTTTATGGTGTTGGTGCTTGGGAACACTATGAGGGAGACAGTAACTCAGGCTGGAGTTATTGGGGACTCCCCGTAGAAGGTGGGGTAGTCACTGAAGGTCCAGAGCTGTAATGGAAAGAGGAACTCAGTTTTGAGGGTGAGAACTGTAGGCAGAGGGGATGGAGTGTGTGGGAAACAAAACTGGCCACGCAGGGTATTGTGAAGATGTCCTAGGATGTGTGTACAAAGGCAGATGGGAGGAAAGAGAAAATTGTGCAAATTGTTGGGGGCTGTGCCGCGTCCTGAGAGGTTCTGAGCAGGGATCAAAACACTCCTGCCAGGGGTGTGGGCACAAAGATGGAATTGCCATGAGCCCCGAAGATCCAGGGCTCTTTTCCCCCTCAAGAATGATCTTACCCGTTTATGGCCTGGTGTGGCAGTTAAGGGGTCGGAATCTACGTTCATATCTTAACTCAGCAGCTGCTAGTGGTGGGAGTTTGCTGAACCCTGAGCCTGTTTATTCAGACGGTAAGAGGGAGTCCCAAACGCTCCCTATGCCATGGCACCCAGCATCTCTCTGCAGTGTAACACCAGCAGCCTTCCCTGTACCGCAGCACGCAGCATCCTCTGTGAAGCACAGCCCCTAGTACTCAAGACGTCTGTCTGTCCTGGAGTGCCTGGCCCTCTCCCAAGAGCATGGTGCTGGTAACCTTGCCCTGTAGTATAGCACAGAGCCCAGAGTTAAGCATGCGTTGACCCTCAGCAGCTGCCTGCTAGACAGCCAAGCCTGGATACAAGTGCCCACGTCACCTGTGCACACTTTCCAGATGGCGGTGGAGAAGATGGGGTTCTAGTGAGGGGAAAGATCTCAGGAAGAGCTGAGCACGTGGCGACCATGCCTTTATTCTCAAACAAGTGCCACCAATGTTACTGCTGGATGAACCTCAGTGTGTAAGTCATGGTGGTCCGGCCTGGCCCTCTGGAGTCTCCTCACTTAGGGTTGGCAGTCTGTGGCCTGGGCATAGCTAATTGGGTGTGGACGTCCAAATTGGACAGGTGGAGAGAGCACAAAAATAGAACCACGGGGCCAGGCTAGAGGCTGAGAGGAAGATCAGGGCACACATGATGATCTGGCAGGAAGAGACTGTGGGCTCTAGGGAAGGAACCAGTCAGGAGGCTGGCCTGGGACAGACCCAGGCCAATGGCGAGGGCTGCATCTTGGCAGTTTCCCTTCAAGACCTGAGAGGGGTGCTTAGCAGACCGTAAAAGTCTCTCCTGCCTCTTTCACCGGGCTTAGGACATAAGGCCATGCTCCGGGCCAGGCACCAGGGGGCACCAACAGTAGTTGGGTAGAGGAAGATATGCCGGGGAGCCGTTCTTCCCACCCCAAGGCCTGGTCACAAGATACTGGAGCTGTATTCTGAACACAGCCTTGGTGATACCAAAGGAATAACATGCAAATGGTGTGTGAAATAATATGCAAATTGCTATCTGTTATTGTGGAGTCGGCTCGTTGGGCATTTTCTTAAAGGATAAGAATGTCACTCAGTGTCAAGTCAGCATGGATGCTGGCTTAGATGGCGGGCTTGCAAGGGCTCTGTGGACGGTGTCAGCGGCTGCATGGCCTGGTGTCTGTACCTTCAACCTGTGGGTTCTGCATCTCCCAGGTAGCATGTTTAAGGCCAGTTGTTTGGTATTTAGCTTGGAGAAGTCCAAACTATGACCACCTTGCCCAAGGTCACCAGCAAGCCGGGAGGAGGCAGCAAGATCAGCGGATCTCCAGAGCCCTTTCCCTGTGGGTGGCTTGGAGCTGGAGAAGGCTGTGGGGAGCCAGGAAGAGCTGGCTGCCCTGGGTCCTAACTGCCGAGTTACCCTCAAAACTCTCTGAGCCTCAGTTTCTCCATTTATAAATGGAAGTACTGGCATTTGTAGACAGGAATACCAGCCCACTAAAAACCACGTTTGGGAGCAGAGGAATAAGGGCCAGCATGGTGCTGACACCTCTCCCGGGCCGGCCATCCCTCCTGATGCCTTCGCCTGAGCTGCCACCTGCCCACGTTCCCCTGAGGTTCTACTAGCAGGGATTTTTGCTGGGCCTTCTCCCTTTTGGTTTCTGATTTTAGCAAGCTGAAGCTTAGGCCTTTTTTCCTCTGCTGACTTAGCAGGTGAGACATTAACTTTGCACCAAGCTCCTATACATGGAGACATCTGAACTGCCGGCAAGGCTACAGTTCTCATCTCGAGAGGGTAAGGTGCTGTTTTGGTTCAGGTCACTATGTTTGTAGGGGGCTCAGAGGTGGAGGCCATTGGTAAGAAAACCCTCGGAAACCTTCTATGGGGGAGAGCTGGGGTATCCCTATCCTGGGTGGCATCATACCTGCCTGGACTGGTCAAGCTCCACCAGCCTGGCTGGGCATGCTCCTGCACAGACCCCACTTTGGTGAGGGACACAGTGTGGGGACTATCCTTCAGGACTCCAAGGCTCAGAGAGGGTGTGCAAGTTCCCTGAGAGCACCCAGTATTTTAAGTAGCAGAGGCACAGCAGGAATCCAGGGATTCCAGTTTCTGTCATGCTCCTCCTTCCCTAAGCGTTCCAGGTTCTAGGAGTGGAAAGGGTCGCGTCCCCCAGGCCTAGAGTCAGCTCCAGGGATCCCTCCCGACCCAGCAAGCACATTGCTCTCTCCGCCTGAAGGTGCTGAGACGTCACTGCAGACTGCAACAGTGACTGTTGAACCGAGCTCTTTGTATGGTGGAAGGTGGGGGACTGAGTACAGACCGGGCTGGGACAGTAAATCACTGCCCTGCTGTTTACCTCACATACTTGAGGCACTGGGCTCCGTCCTCGTGCCCAGGATGGCAAGGAGAACACAAGTCAGGTGAGCGAGCCAGCTGGATAGGCATGGTCCCTAAGGGGCTCTTGTTCTTGGCAGTGGTGATCTTGGCCTTTGGTGTCTCTTCTGAAAGTCATGGCCTTGTGATGTTTGGAGTTCCTTCATTGGTCCATGGTTCCCAATCCTTCCTTGGTCCATGCTGTTGGCAGAAATCCTGAGGTCCCTGAAGAGTGAAATGGATGTGAACTGGGAGCCAGTCTTAGATGGAAGCTGAGTCTGGGGAGTTTCCTCATAGGCAGGTGGCTTCATAGACAATGCTTCTGTCCCAGCAGCGTGGGAGAATATACCGCTGGCTTAAAGTGGATGCGTCCATGGGAATAACACCAGAGCCATCGGGATGGCTCAGAGGATAAGGACACTTTCTGATTCTCTAAGTCCAGTCCCCAGGACTGACATGGTAGGAGGGGAGAATCAGCTTCCATAAGTTGTCCTCTGATGACCGCGCATACTCCCCTAAATAAGTACATAAATGTAATTTAAAAAATTCTAAGTGGATAGCCATGTCTAATTTGGTGGTGGAAAAAAGAGACAGAACTGGGAGAAGATAATGAGTCTCTCCGAAGGGTCTACTCCTGTCTCCATATACCGCCTTAGCGCCTCGCAACAGTGTATGAGGTGGACGTAATCGGCCCCACTTCAGGAGCGATGTGGTCTTGCCCAGGGAATTGCAGTTAGGGCATCAGAGCTGAGCCTTAATCCAGGGCAGAGTGACTGAAGCCTGAGCCTTGATCCAGGGCAGAGTGGCTGAAGCCTGAGCCTTGATCCAGGGCAGAGTGACTGAAGTCTGAGCCTTGATCCAGGGCAGAGTGGCTGAAGCCTGAGCCTTGATCCAGGGCAGAGTGACTGAAGCCTGAACCTTGATCCAGGGCAGAGTGACTGGAGCCTGAGCCTTGATCCAGGGCAGATGATCCAGGGCAGGGTGACTGAAGCCTGAGCCTTGATCCAGGACAGAGTGGCTGAAGCCTCCCTGCGCAGTAGACAGGCTGTTGTAGGCTGGTTCTTGGGTGTTCTCCTTTAAGCCAAAAAGCCGCTGGGTCTTTCAGAGCCCACCTTGCTCCCTGTCCTCTTACTTTATGACTCATCGGCTCACTCACCTGGTCTTCTATCCCTGGGGTGTGTGGAGGGGTGGGCAGAACGCTGTTAGTTTAATGGATGCTCCAGGAGCCAGGGACCGGGAGGGCTGGGCTCGCTCAGTCCGTGAGTTTCGGTCTGGCTCTGTGACTCCGAGCCTCCTTCTCTAGGTTTGCATGTGGGAACAATGAGGATGTGTGTTGTGATGGAGACAAGGTGCAGTGTGGGCTTTGGGAAGGGCTAGGTGAGTGCCAAATACTACATCAACCGTGTTCTCACCGAATCAACTCCCAGTGCTGGCTTCATCCCCGAAACTGAGGACTAGAATGAGTCCCACTCTTTGCCTCCTCCAGGCAGAGTCTGGGCCCCATGTGCCTATCGTTCTCCTGGTTTCGTGTTCTCTCTGGGTCTAAGCTCCATTCTGGCACCTGCTAGCTTTAGGAAGATGCTCCAACATCGTCACACAATGCCCTTGGTGGCTAACGGTACCCTGGCTGTTCAGGCTTCTGCGGGAAATGACGGGTTGCTGTCAGCAAGCTTTTGACCCGGCTTTTGGCCTACACTGAGCACTCCGTACTGTGGGTGGCTGGAGAGAGCCGCTCTGGCTAGGCATGGCAAGCTCGGCACCTGGAGACGGAGCAGGGAGCTGGAGGAGCCTCCCTCCGGCCATCTTGGGCTGGTTGTGGTGGCCAGGTAGACCTGGGGAGCGAACAGGAGAAAATGGTGGTACTCTGGCTGCAGGGTACTGCGCGCAATGTCTCCTGGAGGGGTGGGTGGGCGGTTATCTGCATGTCCCACATGTGAAAACCCGTGAAGGCAACGCAGCTAAGTGGATTTCCTCTCTCTCAGGAGACAGCTGAGAGACAGGCCCTTTGGCCAGGCGCCCTCACTGCTGCCTCCTCCCTGCAGGCCAGCCCTTGGCACGAGGCCTGTTTGTCTTCTGAACCCTCCTAGCAGCAGGGATTTAATCACTGTAATGCAAGGAGCTGTGGCCCAAGGCCTTCTGGCAGAGGGGAAGCAGATTTGTCTTCTCACTGGGAGAGTAAAAACTGATGGAAGGGAGAGCCGTGACCCTTCCCTGGGGCGCCGAGGCTGCCAGCTTGTGGGGCTCTTTTCTGGGGATAAGGAGAGAGGAGCAGGCAGGCGGGGGTCCAGTGTTCAGCGTCAGGGCCTTTGGTGTTCAATTTTCCTTCTATGAATGATTAAGCTAAGCTGCCTCTGTTTTCCCAGAAATCTTGGCAACAGACATCTGCCAAGTACCTACTATGTGCTACGTATAGCCCTTGAGAAACTTCCTGTCCAGGCAGAAAAGCGGGTACTTCTACCTGCTCTACAGATGGCTGGTGACCACCTGTGAGCACAATGCAGTGGGAAAAGCCACAGTAGACAGAAGTCCTGTCCTTGGGGACTCACGTTTCCATAGCCGAGCCCAACAGTAAGGATGTCAGCTAGTTATAGTTGACGTCTGAAGTGCTGAAAGGGGAGGAGAGCTGGGTGGGAGGGCACAGGGCTCCAAGGGGAAGCTCGGAGGAGGCCTGGTTGAGAAGGTGATGTTTGTGATGATCTGAGGTCTTTGAGCAAGCCAGGCATCCTTGGGAGTGGAATGGGTCAGGTTTATGGCTGCCAGGTCTGGATAGCCCTGTCCAACAAAAATAGAACATGAACTCTCTTGGTCCTTTTATGCTTCCCAGTAGCCATATATTTTAAAAAGTAGGACACATGAAATTTATGTTAATATTTTCATTTTATGTGATGAAACAAGATATTATAATTTCAATGCGTAAGTGATGTAAAAACTTTCAATGAGATGTTTTACCCTCTCTCTCCTGTACTATGTCTGGTGTATATCTGACAGCCCATCTTAGTCAGATGCTAAATCTTCACTGGAAACACTTAACCCGTTTTAGAGTCCATAAAATTTATAGTTAAATAAACACTCACATTGTTGCAAGCATACTTTAGAGTTTCCTAATAAATTAGTGGTGAATCAGTTTTAAATTTATAGTTCTTTATTTGGGTTCTAGGGATTGAACCCCGGGTTTCCCATGTGCCAGGCACATGCTGTACTGCTGATCTATACCCCCCAAACCCTGGCACATGCTGTACTGCTGAGCTATAGCCCCCCAAACCCTGGCACATGCTGTACTGCTGACCTATAGCCCCCCAAACCCTGGCACATGCTGTACTGCTGAGCTATAACCCCCAAACCCTGGTACATGCTGTACTGCTGATCTATAACCCCCAAACTCAGGCACATGCTGTATTGCTGAGCTATAGCCCCCAAACCCTGGCACATGCTGTACTGCTGATCTATAGCCCCCCAAACTCAGGCACATGCTGTACTGCTGATCTATAGCCCCCAAACTCAGGCACATGCTGTACTGCTGATCTATAACCCCCAAGCCCTGGTACATGCTGTATTGCTGATCTATACCCCCCAAACCCTGGCACATGCTGTACTGCTGATCTATACCCCCAAACTCAGGCACATGCTGTACTGCTGATCTATATCCCCCAAACTCAGGCACATGCTGTATTGCTGATCTATATCCCCCAAACTCAGGCACATGCTGTATTGCTGATCTATATCCCCCAAACTCAGGCACATGCTGTATTGCTGATCTATATCCCCAAGCCCTGGTACATCTGTTTTCAGATGAATCACTGACCACAAAATGCGCATAGAAACCGCTTGAGCTAGCCATGCCAGTGGGGCTGGTGGAACTGGTGACATCCCACAGTCAGATCTGCCTGGCTGAGCAAGGGGAAGGAGGCAGGACTTGGGGCAGATGGCATCAGGCTAGGGCTCTGAGCAGAGGCCGACGAGCTGGCTTTGGCTTTAGAGTTCGGCTCAGACAGGGAAGCCCTGTAAGAGGTATGGGGACTTCAGGTGAGGCTGGTGGTGACCTCCACCTGGAGGTAGCTGGAAGATGATGAATGTGGTTGGCCCTTGCGGTGTTTCTGGCGAAGCGGATGAAGTGGGGAGGTGGGTAGGAGGCGAGGGGTAGAATGTAGCCCTAGACATTGGGAAATTTGTGCATACCATACTTGGGTTATAGGAGGTTCTTGTCCAGCCTCTTCCCATATGGATAGCTCCTCTTGCATCCCAGAGGACAGTCTGTGACAAGGTTGGCAATTAAAACAATCAAGGGATGGGCAAGATGACTCAGTGGGGGTAAGGATGTTGCTGGCCAGCCCTATCAGCCTGGAACCCACAGAGTGAAAGGAAAGAAGCTACTCCTGGCCTCCACATGTGTGTCATGGCCTGTGTGCAGCCACCAGCCCCACAACATAAGCGTTAGAAGAAGAAAACCAAACAAATCAAGTAAGAGGCTGTGGAGATGGTTCGGTGGCCAAGGCTCTCTCAGTACATGTGTCAGGACTCAGCTTTGAGCCCTTATAAAAATCCCAGGGCTTCTAAGGTGAGGTGGGAGGCAGAGATGGGAGAATCCCTGAAAGCTCATGGGCCTACTAGCCTGGTGTATACAGTGGTGAACAGCAAGGAGATTCGGTCTCAGGGTAGAAACTAAGGACCAATACTGAAGATTATACCCGAGAACTACACCATGCAATGTACATCCCCCACACCCCAGCCAAGACACAAATGACACACACAGAACCAAATCAAACCAACCAAAATCAAGCAAGTTATCTGTGCTTCTAGTATCTCTGGTGCTTAGTTTCCAAAGGTCACAGCAAGCCTGGGGTTTTCTGGGTCGGTCCTCATTTGAAGATCAAGTCTTATTCTGGACTGACCCCAAGAACACTGATGGGTAGATCCAGGAGTGACCGAAAACTCCCTGGGTATGGATGGGAGATGACTGAAATAAGATAGGTACCAACGACTCCTAATATTTTAACACCTTCAACTCTGTGGGCACAGGTTTGTAAGGTAACTCAGAGGTGAGGCTTCGGTGTCTAGAGTCGCTAGCTGACCACCGCGTGCAAAGTCGCTAGCTAACCACCGTGTCCAAAGCTTACTGATGGTCCCAGAGCTCTCAGGGACTCTAAGCGATGCCACTCTAAAGGTTTCCTTTATAGTGGGGGAAAAAGGGCAGGAATGGCTTTAGAGGTATTCTCCCAGTCTCTTGGTGTCTGATGGTTGGCCTTAGAGGGTCGGAGGGTCTTGGCATCTGTGGGCCAGCTCCCCTAGTTGGGTGGCCAGGCATGCTGGGTGAGGGCCTTCTGACCCCTTCAGAGTTGGACCCTGCCACTAGTTGACCATAAGACTGTAGTAACTGAATCTTCAACTGTTAGTGGTGCAGGCGAAAGTGATGTTAAGGGATTATGGTGATCTGCTGGTTCACAGATGCTGATTCCTCCGTACATGAGGCATTTCAGGAGTCCTGTGCACAGGCTTCTCTGGCCTTTGGGTGGAGAGAGATGTCGCGTCTGGGACTGGGGTGTGGGTGAGGAACAAAAGGTGGGGAGACGGCAACAAGGGGACCCGGGATCTAACTGACCTTTGACCCAAGGCTTTCCACTTGAGGAGCTTTGGCAGACATGTAGCAGAGCCCAGAGCCATATTTGGTTATCCCAGCCAGGGAAGGATTTGACAGACACCTAGTGGGCAGGGGCCAGGGATACTCACCGAAGCGAGGCATTACCTGGTTCCAACAGCAGATGATGAGGAAGCCTGGGGATGGCTTGTCACCGGGGCAAATGGGAGGATGAAATGCCATCTGAAGTGCAGTGTGACACTTGTCTGCCTTCTCTGGGATGAGGGACTAGGACTTGAACATGAATTTTGTTGTTTGTTTTGAGGGTCTCACTATGTAGGCCACTGCTGGCCCAGCACATGCTATATTAACCAGGCTGGCCTCAAACCTCAGAGGTTCACCTGCTTCTGCCTCCTGAGTGCTGGGATTCAAGGCGTGTGCTACCACACCAGGCTCTCGGACTTGGATCTAAGTTCTGAGTTCATGTTCAGGCCACTCTGGAGTGCGTTCTTTATTTATGATCTCTGTGTCTTTATATCCTTGGAGGTTTTCCCTGTAGATGAGCCTGGGGTGTGAGCCACATGGGAGCCCGTGAGAAGGAAAGATGTAGGGACCTCTCCAGGAACCCCTCTTGCCTCTGAGAGGCCTCAGATGCTGCCCCCTTCATCTTGGTCTTTTTTTTTCTTTCTGAGAGCAGGTGGAGCTGTAGTCTCCATTTAAGAAAGAGAATTTGTAGGACTCTTACTTCTGTGCTTGTGAGTGGGAGACTTAGCTGGCTGAGTGGCAGGTTTCCTGGCATGGGGAAACAGCTGGTGTGCCAGTCTGGGTCCATCTAGAAGCCTCTTGAGATTGCGTTGGTCAGTGTTCTCCAGGTCTACCTTGGGAAGCAAGTTCTTGACTGAGCTCTGTACAACCCCTGGGAAAGACAGATAGAGAGAAGTAGGTGCTGACACACGGAAGCTCAGAGGGCCTCCCACTGGGAGGACTCTCACTGATGTTTGCTCTTTGCTAGGGGCTGACCCTGGTGACATTAGGAACACCGAGATGGATGGTGTATGGTTGGGGGTATGGAGGCTGTGGTAGCTTGGAGGCTTGCAGACAGCTATGAACTCCACAAGGCCCCTCCCTCCTTACAGGTGTGCTGTGAGTCTGAATGGAGACCTCTCAGATGGACTGTGGCTTGAGGTGAGCTTCAGGGCTTCATGAGGCAGAAGTGAAAGAGTGTTCTGAGCTTGAAGGGGTGATGGCAAAGGGAGGTTGCGAGACCCCAAATTGGAGAGTGCTAGGTGTTCTGGGAGGACCTGAGGAGGCAGGTTTCTCTGGGAGTGAAAAAGAACGGACCAGAATGGGACAGCGGTTCTCTGGTCTTCGCATACCAGACTGAGGGGTTTGCATGCTTGTTGAAAGGCATAAGGAGCAGGGCTGTAGTGCAGTGAAGTTTTGGCACAGAGAACAGTGGTAGGAAGAAACTGGCCGTGAAGTCAGGGCTTGAACCAGACAGGGGCAGTGGGCAAGGAGAAGGCAGAAGATGATAAGTCGCACATGGTGGCCATCCTCCCTCCGGCCCAGGATTTCCGAGGCTGCGTGTGAAGGCTGATACAAGTCCTGTGGCTTGGGTACCTCCCTGTTCTGCTCAAAATCCAGCCCTTTCTTGGAGGACAGGCGTCAGTGAGCATCCAGGCAGCCTGCTGTCCCAAAGAGTCGGGTGGCAGAATGCCCACACCACCCGGCACCAACTGGCACCAGCGCTCTGGCTGGGGGCTCTCCTTCTGGAACCCATCAGTACTGGCTTCCAGCCAGACCCGATGGAGATGGAGACACCCTCTTCCTGCATGTTTTCAAAGATCCGGGCGGAGTGGCGACAGCATGCAGAGACAGCCCCGTCCCCCTCCCCAGGCTCATGTATAGCGGAGAAGTGTCTGACTACACATGGGGGCAAGTGGGCAATGATTGGGACTCCCTGATTAACCCTTGCCATGGCTGTCAGAGAGGACTCGAGAACACAGGTGGAGGATTCTGGCTCGGCAACAGTCACCATTTTGAATTGTCAAGGAGTAGCGCTGGACTGAACGGGATGGGAGGCAGAGGCGGGTTATGGTTGCATTGAAGGAGAAGAGGGAGAATGAGTGGAGATGGCAGCTCCCTTAGGCTGTGGCTCTGGAGGGCTCGAGGAGTGTGGGAGGCCATCGAGGGGAAGCCTGGGGTCATCTCACGTCATGGTATATAGATGATTTTATTCTCTAACATGACCGACTTTTCAAAAATACCCGTCATCCATCCCTACCAGCCACCCCATGCAGTGAGCAGAGGTGTCAGTGGGGTCAGCAAATCAGCTTAGCCTCTGGTCTTTCCTGTGTCACTGGAGACTTTCCTGGATCCCCAGTTCCTCCCTCCATCACTTTCTTTCTCAGAGGCTAGCTGGGTCTCTTTCCAAGTTGGGGCCTGACCCAGTTCAGGTCCCAGAGAAACAGAGTCCTGACTGGCACTCTTGCCCTGATGTTCACTGTCCTCTGCCCTCTCTGTGTGTGACCTGGACAGACATGAAAGCTCTGAGGGGTGGTGTCCTGCATAGAACAGGATGGTGATGCTGCTGTCTGGGTCCTCAGGAGGATCTCAGATCAGGGGTGTGCTGGCGTCAGCGCACGGAGGCTGCCTGCAGGTATTTGGTAAGCGAACAAGGATGGGGTAGGTACGGGATGGCAGAGGTGGGTGAGAGGAGACAGGCCCAAGGGGAGGCTCACAGCAAGGAGTCTGTGATGAGGTGTCAGGAGAACAGAAAGACTGTCCTGGGGGCTGGGGGAAGAATGCTCCAGTGTCTCCAGCACAGCGGGTGACAGGTGTGCTGTGTCAGCAGCCCCAGTGACCTGCACACCACTCAGGGGCTGCTCTTCTTTCAGTAAGTACGGTAGTCCCCAAAGGGCCGTCCCCAAATACCTTGATTACCCCTACAGTGGCAGGGGAAGCGGAGCACATGTCTCAAGGCAAGCTCTCACTGTTGCTGTGCTCTTTCCCATATGCCTTCTGGCTGCTCTCTTCTCCTGGAATTTGATCCAACCCTGTGGAAATCTGCTGCAGACTCCTAATGGCTATGGTAGACTGAGGAGTGGGGCAGATTTGTCTATTCTAGGTGTAGACCATAAGGGGCCATGTTGTCTGCAGAGATGGAAAATGAATAAAACCGACTGGAAGTTGGTCCGCTTTTTACTATGCACTTGTAAACAAGGTCTGTGGTAGTCTACTGTTCTCCAGTGGTGGGCACGGATGCTCCCGCATGCTAGAATGGAGCTGGCTAATGGTCCTTCGGCCCAGGGTCGGCATGACTGCAAACATTAAAACTCCTCAAGTCTGCTCCAGGAGGCCCTGGATGATTTGAAAGGATTTGAAAGATGAACCCACCCAGGACTGCTTTGGGAGCAAAGGGACGAGAGAGAGGGAGAGAGAGAGAGAGAGAGAGAGAGAGAGAGAGAGAGAGAGAGAGAGAGAGAATGAAGCTCCCTGCGAGATAAAGGCAGAGGAGTAGTGAGCAGAAGGAAGCACAGTGGCAGCTGAGCGCTGTCTGGGTCCTTGGTTGTAGGCAGAGAAGAGCGTGTCTGATCTGTCTCCTGGGGACTAGCTAGCCAGCACTGGTGAGTTCCAGAAGACCTAGCTAGGGCGCTCTGGGGCTAGCAGGCAGCTTTCTGTCTTCCGTCTGGTGAGCAAAGGAGTGTCAAAGAGCTCTGGGCAGGGGCAAGGTTTCTCTGCTCTGAATAACAAGGGTTCTCTGAGGATCGCTGTGAGCACTTTAGGGTTGTCCTGAAGTTGTCCAAACAGGTTCCCTTGAAGGACATGGTGCGTGCATGCATGTGTGCGTGTGTGTGTGTTTGTGTTTGCTTTGTTTGTGTAAGAATTGCAGGAACATTTTCCCTTCGATTTGGGAGACTCAGCAGATGTTCAGGGAGGAGGTGTGTTCCTGAGGCTGCCTAGTCGCAGGACAACATGCTTGTGTGTGTGTGTATGTGTGTGTGCGCGTGTGCACACACATGGCTCTCGTGTGTGTCTTAGGCAGTGTTTGGTCTCTTTTCCAGCTGAACACCTTGAAGGGTCTTGTTTCAGAATATTCAGGCCAAGGTTACGTTTTGGAAGTGTGTCACTGCTGCAGCTGAATGTGGACATTAGTTAAGGGTGGCTTATGGTCCTGTGTGGTAGGTAGGCCCTGCAGGCACAACAGCAACCTTTCGGTCCTCTCAATCCCTTTCAATTGGCAGGTGTGTCCTATTCCCTCAGAACCCATTTGGAACTGGTCAGCAGGCTAAGGGGAGTCATATGGGTTCCTGGGGCTGAGCAGCCAGGCTAGGCATGGCCCACAAACAATTCTCAGAAATTTGTGGCGCTGTCACCATGTTGGCTGAATACTGAAGAGTTGGCAGGATATGGAGTAGGCATAGAGAAGAGGTTTTATCCGGGTGTTAATTCTGAACAGTTGGCACCCGCTGCCAGAGGAGCTGTGAAGAGGAGGATTCTGAGGTGCTAGCTGTGCTCAGTGAGAAAAGTGCTGTGATTGATTTGTCATGTCTGTCATGGAAGCAGAGATGGGGAGAGGGCATGTGCTTTCCCTGCAGAAGGAATGCAGAGATCCTAGACTGACTGTTAGTGAAGAACTCCTACTTCGTCATATCCCAGTTTCTTCAGCCCTAACATGGGAGTGACAGGCTGATTGTAGGTACTGAGGAAGAAAATGGAGTTCAACATTTACAAAAGGTGAAAACATGGAGTTTGGATCTCATTGATTGGAGTCACTCAGGAGCCCAAAGTGGCTTCACAGCCATAGTACAGTCTCTGCCTCTCTGCTTGCTGTGGGCACCACACGGACAGTGTGTAAGACACTTGATTGGCATGACTTGTGACCAGACCTGTGCCAGGCACCTGATACTATGATACATTCTTTACTGAAGTATCAAAGAAGTGTTCGTTACATTTCAGACTGGTAGTCATTTTGTTTTTGCCGATAATTCCCCCATGTGATGATTTAAACACCGTTTTTGTATGTAATGAGGAATTTTGTCTCTGATTCTCCATTAAAGGTAGCAAAATTGCTTTATACAGTCTGAAAGCCCAACAAGATCATATACTAACAATGCATACATTATGCAAATCTGCGTGGAGTTACTTAAGTTGCATAATGGGTGACTGAAGGAGGGCTGGGAAGGGGGAGGGGGAGTGGGGGTTCTTCTCATTTACCCCACAGGATGAGTTTTCCCCGCCCATATTCGTGCTTGGCCTTGAGAAGGCTGGTCCTGTTTTTTCCTACTGGGCAGCTGCCTGTCCCTCTGTAGTCACCCCCACCTGCAAGACAGTCACCCAGGCAGGCACAGAGGGCCTTGTGCTTGCTTCTTAGCAGAAGGATTTCATTAACTCTCATAGACAACTTTCCTTGAGAGGGCTCCTCGGTCATTGTCTCTCCTGTATTTGAGGCTTTGGACTTTGTTAAGCCATCGTGAATTGTGAGTCTTACAACTGGGTGGCTTTTTCTTGGGTTCTATGGGAAGTGGAGGGGAGAAGGTACCTTGGGGACACCACTCCTGATCTGTCTGCTTTCTCTATGAACATATCTGATTTTATACCTAGCTATGAGGGGTTTCAGTCTTCTACTCTTCCTCCCCACCTTTCCTAACCTTTCTAAGCTCCCCTTTGTCCTACACCCTCAGGGGCTGGGACTCAAACCTGGGGTCTCCTGAATGCTAGGTACTGAGTCCCAGTCCTCACAACCCCTCTTCCCTCATGAACCTCAGGGCTTAGAATTTGACAAGGACTGATATCGAGACCAAGGGTATTTGAGGCCAGCGGATGCTCCCTGGTAGCCTGGGGATTTGGAGGGTTAAGGTTTAAGAGGTGTTGGGAACCAGATGTATAGGTCAGGCAGGTGTGGGAGCGTCTGGGCAGTTGAATTCTCTGGATAGTGCAGAGAGTCACTGTGCTCCGTGCAGTAGATAGGTACAAAAGTCACCTCTGGCAGAGGGTGGCTAGGGGGCTGAGTCTGCAAACAGTGTGACCAAACCTGCTCCAAGTTCTCAGTACCAGAGCTTGTGCTAGGCTCTAGGACTCTGAAGGCAGGTGCCTAGTCCTGGTACTTCATGAAGACATTGAGATTATTGCCCCGTTTGTAGCAGAGTACGGTAAGGCTCAGTCTCATAGCCAATGAGAGAGCAGCCGTGTGACTCCCAAGGCCAGTTCTCTTGACACCGAGCATCCTATCCAGATCTCTGGTGACAGGGTGGGAACAGAGGGTCTGTGCAGTGTGCTAGAACCAAGAGGAGGGATGGAGCCAGAAACACAAGTAGCAGGGACATTAAAGGACAGTGGGGAGGGCCATGGGTGAGCCATGTTAGGGAGTCTAACATGCTGGCCTTGTCTTTGGGGAATGACAGAAGTTCCTTGGTGGGGGTGGGGTGGGCAGGGACATTGAGCAGAGATATCTGTCAGGTGAGGCAGACCTGGTATACTGGCTCCCGTCTTGCTCAGATGGCCATGGTTGGGGAGGTGCAGGGTGTTGCCCCTCCTGTTGGCCTGTTTGTTGAACTGGTGCATTGCTATCTCCTGCTTGGGGCTGGGTGTGTCTGAACAGTTTGTGGGCCCTTTTTCTCTGGAGTGAGGCTAAAGCTCTTCCTACATCCTCTCACACCAAGAACGGGCCCCACAAGCACCGTGAAGACCAGGCTGGAAGGATCCATGTGGATCCACGTGCAGAAGAGGAATCTGAGCCCCCGTAAGGGGAGCGACTTTCTTCATGTCCCATATGCAATGAAGGACTAATCATAGGCGTTCTGGTTCCCAGGTTCCTGGAGTCCTTCCTCACTTGCTCTACTTTGGGCTTGCCGCATTGCCTTCTGTGGAATGTCTATGCTCTTGACTGTATCGTCTCTACGTCCTTTTGGGTTAGGTGGCACTTAGTTCTGGAGAGATCTCAAATGATAGCGCCAGTTGATGGAGCAGAACTTACCGATTCCACGACTGCCTGGTGGGGCCATGCACACACACAGTCTGCTCTCCAGCCAAGCTCAGACCCTGTGTTCAAGCTCCCGAGTCTTGGAGGAGCTCTGGTTTGGGGTTGGGGGTGGACAGTAGGGAGGAGCCCCTGGTGTTCACATTTGAGGTGTTCTGCTGACAGCTCTGAGTGTTAGAGACTGACTTTAGGCGGGCGATTTAGCCTGTTAATTTTCTCATGAATAAAATAGGATATAAAAGCACCTACTTTAGGGGTGCATAAACCCTGATACATTTTCTTTTTAAATCTGAGACGGGGTCTTTACAACCTTCAGTGGCTTTAAATTCTCTATGTAGACAAGGTTGACCTTGCATTCAGAGGTCTGCCTGCCTCTGTCTGCCTGCCAAATAGGTGGATTTGGGTGTTTGCTACCTTGCCCAGCCCTTGCTACATTTTGGAATTACCTTGGGATCTTTTTTAAAAAAATGTGTTGTAAAGGAGAAACAAAAATCAACAAGTAAACAATAACCAAAAAACCCATGATGCCTGTCCCAGCCTTCTGACCGCATTGGTTGGAGCAGCCTGGACACTGGGAATTTCCCAAGTTCCTTGGGTTATTCTAGTGTGCACCAAAGTCTGGGAACCACTATCATAAGTTTGCTGGAGATTAAAGGAGATAACACAGGTTCCTGTGGCAAATTCAATAATGGAGGTAATTAGTATCCTTAGTCTTCCTCTCGTTGCTGTTAATGTGAGCTTTGGTAGGAGAGGGAGGATTTCACTTTTATTCCACTGTGGGTCTGTCCTCAGCAGCCAGTTTTTACACAGAAGAGTTCCTCCCTCTTTCTGGCAATTATTTCTGCCACTTTAGGGCCAGCTTTGGTCTTCCTGATGGCTATGATTAGGTTGGGTGCCCAGAGGTGAGCAGGGATGTGCTGGTCTCAATGGCAGGTGGTCAGGCCTTTCCCTGAGTCCCTTCCTGGTGGCTTTGAATCCTCAGGATAGCCAATAGAGTCAGAGCTGAAGATGCTTGCTGGATCTGTGAGAAGTTCTCGGCTGTTGCCTGGCACCAGCAGAGGCTGTGAAGGAAGACACATTTCCCCAGACTCCTCTGCTGCCCTAACAGGAAGTTGTGCATCAATGGGCTGACAGGAAGAGAATGGCTCTGCTGCTGGGAGAAGCTGATGGGGGCTGAGGGAAAACGTAGAATCTTTTGGTCCACAGTGAGGAGTCTCTTTCCTCAGGCAATTCCCCTGTTTATTTTCCTTTCAACACGAAGATTGGGTTTCGCTAATGAGGAGCCGCAGGAGGAAAGCAAGAGGGGCCTGTGCAGGTGTGGCAGTGGGGAGTTTGGTGACAAGCTGCCCTGGCTTTTGTCAAGATCCTTTTTCCCAGCCCCCTGCCTTGGGGACTGCGAGGTGACTAAGCATTCTGTGATCTCCAGTGCTTTGCTCTGTCTACCAACCCTACCTTTGCAGATGTCTTTGATTTCTGTTTCTTTTTGCCACCCTCCCTTCCCCAAAACCCCACAGTGAGTCTTTTAATAGCATAGGCCTTTTGGATCTCTAACCAATCAGTTGCCAAATCCTATCTAAAGTACACCCAGAATAGATGCTTTTAATAAAATATATCACCTTTAAGCCAGCAGAAACCTGTGAAATTTGTACATTTCTTCTGGAGCATCTCTACAAATTTTACAGCATTGAAATCGCCACCGGTGACCTTTGAGAAAATACTAGACAAATTGCAAGCAATAAATAGACAAACTAAGCACCGTTCTAGCAAGGGCCTTTCCTGGTGGACTCTGAACCTGACTCCCACCCCCATCCCAGGCCATGGAGCTGCCCCGTGCCCCAAAGGCCTGTTTCCTGCCTGACTCCTGGCAAAGAGCTGATGGCATGGGAGTCCTTAGCCTTGCCAAGCATGAGCTGAGCTGTGGTCTGAGCTGGGTGGCCTTCCCGATGGGAAGACATTCCATGCCTAGGCCTGTTCTTGGTCACCTGAGTGTGATGATGCACTCCGATGGTTAAGTTGTCGTTTGGTCCCCTAGGTCCAGTCTCTGCTGTTTCTGCTGTCTGGGTACCTTCTTGCTTGCCAGTTGCTGCAGTACAGGGACTGTGCAGGGGTAACACCCTGTTTATGTTTTATATACGGAAAGCCATTTGAAAGCAATGGTCTGTAAATAATAATAATAATAATAACAATAATAATAATAAATCACATCAGTGGGAACCCTCAGAGAGTCTTGGTCATTCAGTGCTCCCTGGGGTCAGCGTGTCTTTTGGGCAGGTGCAGGGGGCATTGTGCGCCGCCTCCTAACGGCTGCTCATTGCAGTTGCTGCCATGGCTGTGGTCATGTGTTTGTGGGTTCGTTTCACGGGTAAATGAGCTTAGTCACCGGCCTGGCTGCTTTGCCATCGCCATTTGATGACCCATGGCGGCATCAGTGGGGGCAGGCCTTCACGTCACTTGAATTTCCGTCACTGTTTTCCTGTGAATTACCACCTCACAAGGCTCAGTTGTGCCTGAAACCCTACTTCCCTCCCATGTGGGGAGGAAGGGAGAGAAGAGAGAAAAGCAGAGGTTACAGCATGTTCAGAGCCGGCTGGCTTTTCCATAGATGACACGGCTTTCTGAGACCAACGCAGTCTGAGTTCACTCCCTAACTTGACAACTGAGTCTACCAATATTACTGACATTTTTTTTATATCTCAGGCAAAATGCTGGTTTTCTGGAGATAGTGGAGAGATAGGAAGACAACAGCCACCCGACTCCCTTGTGTGTGTGTGTGTGTATGTGTGTGTGTGTGTGTGTATGTGTGTGTGTGTGTGTATGTGTGTGTGTGTGTGTGTGTATGTATGTGTGTGTGTGTGTGTGTGTATGTGTGTGTGTATATAGGGTGGGCGGGGTCTGATTGTCTGGAGCCTATGATGTAAGTAGGAGCTGCAGAGATGGGCGGGGCTTGTACATGCAGTGCCTATTCTGTCCCAGAAACTGGAGAAGTGACAAAGACAGCCTAAAGAATGGGGGGCATGGCCTGTTTTATGTCACCTTGCTACAGAACCAGTGTGATACCTCAGAAGAAGCACTGAGGTCCGGGTCCAGGATCCAGGCTCTAGGTTTTGTTTCTGGATCTGTATTCTGCAGCTAGGTGACTGAGACCTGTGTGTCCTGACCTCAGTGTCCTGACCTGCATGGTGTGAGGAGCCTAAGACCTATCCCTGCCCCTAGAGTCCACACTCAGGATCTCCCTTCTTGGCAGCCATCTCTTTGTTCTGTATTTGTCCCCCTGCCTCTTGCCATCTGACTCCGCCTCCTGGCTTACCATAACCAGCAGCTGGTGGTGGCTGGAGCCGGAGGGATGAGTCCCTCGGGAAGAATGTACCCTCCTGACTCTGCAGCCCATTGGCTTCCTCCCTCTGACCCCAGGACTCTGGACTTCCACCATCACACCCTGGGCCCAGCTGGCTCTCTTCAGTGAAGTCACCACTTCCTGTGCCTACGACCCTTCCACCTGGCCTGCATCTGACAACAGGCAGCTGCTTCGTAGCCAGTGACGTCTTTGTGAGAAATGACAGTGCACTTGGCCCGTCCTGTCTTTTTCCTGTGCTGACTTGGGTTTTAAAAGCTCAGCTGTTGTCGTCTACGGTGGTTGCCTGTGGACTCCAGTGCTGGCTTTTCCCACCCTGGGAATCACTTCTGAAAGCCTTATTGGCCTTCTGCTCCTCTCCCATCCAAGTGTTCCTCCAGGGCGAGGAGCCCCAGGAGGGATTGGCAGGCTTTCTGTTTTCCTTGGTCTCTGAGCACAGCTGTTAGAGTTCAAAGCATGAGTGATGGATGCTGAACAAACAGCTATCTGTTTAGCCAGTGGGATGAGGAAATTAAGGTGACTCAGATATTAAATTCCTAACTCTAGTTGTGACTACCTGAGGGATCAAATCTGTAGCGGAGCAATGCCACAGATTTCTCCTGAGGAATCCGTTCCTTCTCCATCTAGCATCTATGAGTAGGTGCCAGGTCTTGTGAGGGGCAAGGGAGCAGAAGGAAGAGAGCCTTCCTCCCTCCTCCCTCTGGTGCAGAGTAGAAGACCGTACGTGCGGGACTTCGAGGGTTCTAGTGGATTCATCTAGACTCCACTCTTCAGCTGGCAATCTTAAAGCATGTTCCTGGAAAACAGAAACAGTGCAGAAGGGAAGAAGTATGGGGGAGGAGCCTGAGATGAAGGTGGAGGAGAGAGACGGAACATCGCAGCTAACTTTCCCACGAGGGAGCGTTCCACACAGTTGCCTGCGGAAACCCACAGCCTTGGGCAGCAGGAGGCCAGAGGAAATGAGTTCTTTCTCAGCTCTGCCCGGCTTGTTTCTATATGGTGCCTCAGTTTTACCATCTGTCAGGTTTCTCTATGTAGCTCTGGCTGTCCTGGAACTTGCTCTGTAGACCAGGCTGGCCTTGAACTCACAGACATCTACCTGCCTCTGCCTCTTTCTCCCAGTGCTGGGATTAAAGGCGTGCACCACCACCCCTGCTAGTTTCATTATCTCTAAACAGGCTTTGGGTGAGGTGACAGAGAGGACTGCTTAGATCTGCATTTCTGAGAGTGGTGTGGGGCTGGCACACTCTGATCATGGACCCACATATCAGACACTCAAGTGTCAACTGACTTTCCCTGGCTTCTCCCATTTCAACACTGGTGGAGGCCTGGGGCAGCCCTGTCACCTCTCTTGCAAGGGGTGCCTTCCAGCGGCACTGCAGCAAGATTGGAACCTCTGGGTCTCTGTGTTTGCATGTTGTTCTGATCTGGACATATTCTTCTTAGAATTTCTTAATTGTTTTTCTTTCTGTCAGTGAGGCCCCTTGAAGCTCTTATGGCAAAGGGCTCCGAGCCTGACACACACACACACTGATGCATTTGGTTGGCTTCCTGTCAGGCCTGTTTCCAGGTAGCTGTGGACCATCCCAAGTACCCAATCATGGGGCTACTTCAAAGCACAGAAAGAACCCCCAATGCAGTTCACACCCATGGATTTACCAAAAAGGCTTGACGATGTTTTGGCTATGCTGTGTTGGCAGAATTGGGGTTGGCAAAATTGTGGCTTTATGTACTTGGTTAGATATGCCGGGCCTTAGGTTTTCTGTCCATGCATCAGGAGTGACTTGCTCTGTCTCCTAAAGATCAAATAGGGAATTGGGAAGGACAAAATCAAACAAGACCCATAAATAGGAAGATCCTAAACTGATGTCCAGTGATTCGATTTCAAATATATTCTGCTAGTTAGCTCTTGACATGTTGCTACCTCTGAGAAATTCTGTGCTGAGAAATTCAAGCCAGCGAGGACTAAAGCAAGCTCAGCTCATGACTATGGCTGTCCATAATTGATATGATAAACCTTAAAGGAGTGACATAGAAGAGCAATTAATCCAGGCACAGTGACACCGCCTTGCTAAAAATAGTGTCTACTAATAATTACTTTGATCTAGCAAATGATGCCTGTCTGTGAGCCTGGCTGGGGCAGAGGGTCTGCTAATGCCGTAGAAAATTCCTTTCCTCCCTTCTACAAGGTGAGAGACTTCAGGGTGGAGGGGTAGGAAAGTGAGCCCTTCTCTCAGGCCCACTGGCAGCAAATGCATTGTGGATAAGAAGGTGTCTGACTCACTGTCGGGTGTCATACAAGGCTACTATTCATATTGATAATTATGTCAGGCACAAAGTGGACTCTCTGGGCTAGTGGACATTATAGACACCCTGTGTATGGGTTGTGCTGTGAGCTCATGGGAAGTCATGACTACTAGAACATGCTCACATTCATCATCTGGCCTTCACAACAATCCTCGAGGGGAGAAGAGGTTTTGCTGTCACTGAATAGATATTAAAGACAATAACAGGGCCAAATGGTTCACCTGCCATTTTGGGACTGGCTTTCTAGGTGGCTGTCCTCAAGAAGGTAGAGGCAGCTGGCTGGGGTCAGGGAACTCTGTGGCCATGGAAACAGAGGGAGGGGTCAGCCAACCTGGCTTCTGCAGAAGGGGAGCAGGTGTCAGCAAGAGCAGGGTGACCTCAGCAGGCCTCAGCCTGGGACTCTACTAGTCTTGGACAAGGGATTAGAAAGCTTGGGGTTAGCTGAATGTGAGCGTGGTGGTAGAGACCCTTGATCCAATACTCAGGGCAGGTAGACCCTGTGAGTGTGAGGCCAGTCTACACAGTGAGTTATAGGCCAGCCAGGGTTATACACACACACACACACACACACACACACACACACACACACACACACGGTGGGGGGGGGACTTGAGGTTAGAGTCCAGCCCCTCTACTTCCCAATTATCCTTGGGAAAACTTATGGGTTCTCTATGCCCCAGTTTCTCAATTGTCAGGTGCAACACCATGCTTTTTTTTTGGAGGTCTTTCCCTCTCTCCCTCCCCTCCCTCTCTCCCTCCCTCCCCTCCCCCCCTCCCCCCCTCCTTTTTTTTCAAGATGGTTAGCTCCAGGACCTGCTGGGCAGCAGTTTCTCAGGCTGTCTTTGAGTGTTTGAGATTGGAACGTTCCCAGAAGCAGTCTTCATGGGGCCCCAAAGCCGTGGACAATCCACTGTTGCTAAACAGAGACACATCCAGGCCTTGTGGTTCCTTGTAGGGGGTAGTTTCATAACTATCTGATGCTCTGTAGTTAGCTCTCATCCACACTGACGTGCAGATCTGCGGAGGAGGCAGCAGGGACACAGGCTACCGAGCCCCGAGCTTGCTCAGGGACTCTTCGCCCTCACTGTATTTCTGGATCACCAAGTTGGGACAGCCCCTGTTCCTTCAGCCAGTTTTGTTTCACTGGGTACATGCAGGGCCCGAGTTTTCTTCATGGCAGGTTCTTGGGTGTCCGTCAGCATCTGAGATTTGCTTCCTGAAGCTGATCATGGTGGATATGGTCATGAAGGTGGGAGATGTCTTCCTGACTCATCGCCTGTTCACTGAAACATCTTATGCTACCCTTCCTTGGGATAGCCGTTTTGTCCGGTCCCAGCTGGGAAGGAAGCACACAGGGCCTGTAGAAAGCTGCTCCCTACAGCGCCTTGATCTCCGTTTACGTCAGTGGCCATGTGACCCATGGCTGGCCTTCTGGGCCATCAGATAAGCTTGCTTGATCGGAGTAGTTGATGTGGCTCAAGTGGTGCCCCATTGCTGGCATTGCTGGTGCTCAAAGCAAGGTGGGCAGGCTGGCAACGGTTTGGTGCCAGAGGACTAGAGAAAGAGACGGGTTTGTAAAGGTACCACAGCCAGCCCATTCATAGCCCATGTTTGGTCTCCGCCTCTTCTGTCAACATCATCTATCACAGCGAAACAATTGAAAAGCCCGTGTGCCAAATGGTTAGGAGTTAACAGCCCATGGTGGCGTTGAGTTTCCCAAAACAGTATTTCCGCTTCTTCTGCAGACTGAAATGCCAATTGTTCCATGCCAACTGGTTATTTTTCCAGACCATTTCTCTTTATTTATGTTGAAGTGGTTGTGTTTTAAGCGAGAGGAAGATGGAGAACCTGGAGTAGGTAATTGCTATTTCTTTTGATTTGAGCCATTGGAGGAATAGTCTTTCCTCAAACCGTGAAATGAGCCCACAGGTGCTGAGGAGGCTCAGGCGGGCCCTGCCCTTTGGGGGAGAGTCAGGCTAGTGGCAGGCAGGACAGGGGCAAGGGGAAAGGCCAGCCCAAGCCTTGAGAGGCTAGAACTCTTACCCCTTTCAGTTTGGAATGTGATCTTGGATAGGAGGGGCCTCAGTTTCCTCATCTGTAAATAGGGACTGGGAGATGCAGTCTGAGGCCAGCAGCCGTGGCGAGTGTGTGTTCTGTATTGCTTTTCGGCACAACAGGACTCGTGACATTGCTGACTGGCTGATACTCACGTGCCACAGTAGAGGAAGGAGAAAGAAAATGACTAGGTGATAGGCCTGGAAATGGCTTCTCAGGCAGGGTCCAGGCTTTCGGAGAACAGATGAAGTCAAGCGTGACGGGACTGCCAGGTGAGCCTGTGAACGCAAACTTGGCTTCTACAGTTTCTCTACCACAGGCTGACTTCTGCTAGGGACAAGCCAGCCTTCCTGTCCCTACCGTCCTCATGTAGAATTTCCAAGGATGCCTTCAGACCTGGCGTGAGAAGGGGAACTGCCATAGGGACCTGTGAGGCCAAGTCGGAGCGAGACTCACAGGGGTACTGGCTTAGCTTCACACCTAAGTAGACCGAGGACAGATTTCTGAGACAGTCAAGGCCTTCCAGGGGAGTGTCTCTCAAAGGCGCCTGGAGAGGAAGCAAGTTGTCAGCCTGAAGAGTCAGTCAGACCAGCCTGGGCTAACAGCTGCTGCCACTCTCACAGCGAGCCAGGAGGGTTTAACTGTTGCCACCAATGGCAAGATTCAGGACTCCATCATTTTTATGAGCATCTGCTTAGTGGCATCTCAGTGATGACGCTGATTCCCGCCTCCCAGATTCCTAGAGGAGAAGCTCTCACCTCTAGCCTGCATATCAGAGCCAGAGATCATTTTAAAAAGCCTGCAGAGATTCTGAATCTGTTGTTCTGGTTAGGGCTGAGGTCACTCCATCCTAGGCCCTGGGTCTTGTGCCTGGGGGAGTTGCATCCATGTTCACACTTGCAGTGGGACAAAGAGACGCTGCTATTCCTCCTTAGCATTCCGAAGCACCTTTGCTTGTGCTGGCTTTGTCCGGAAGAGGCCTCGGCAGCTCCCTCGGAGTAGCAATCAGGCTCTGGGAAGGCCCCGTCCTGTTGTGTCTACCTCCCACACAATGCAATGCCTGACATATGGCAAGTGTGTAACACAAATTCTGACTGATCGCCAGTGTCGTAAGTGTGGCAGGAAATGCAGGACAGGCGGCGTGCAGCACACCTCCTTGTCTGTCTGCCCTTTTCTGCCCACACCTTGTAAAGGAATCATCTCAATCAGAATTATGTCTGTGGCTGAAGGGGCTTGGGACTTGATATCTGGAGAACCTGGTTCCCAAAGTGACCTTCTCTTTCTTTCCTTGGGGCACCACACCACGGGAGAGCCAGGCGCCAGGAGGATCGTTGCCTCTTAAGCTGGTGCCTTAGTCTTCATGTTGGCTTCACTAGACAATACCAGGCCACCCTCTGTTCAGACCTGAGTGTCCTTGGTGTTTTCACTGCAAGATGTCCCTCAGATATCAGGTCCTATGTCCTTCTGGAAGTGACAAAATAGAAGGCCACAGACAGACATCCTAGGCCAAAGTGATTTTATGTGTTTTAGTCCTTCACTCACTGGCACCCCATCTTCCCTCCCCATGCCAGGTTAGGCCTGGGCTGGACTTGCAGGGGCAATCAGGATTCTCAGCTCTGACCTCAGACTGTCGTTGTCACGCCAAAGTCACTGAGGTTTAATGGCACAGCTGGGGCCTGGCCACGAGATTTTCTCCAGACCCTCTGGATGTTAGAGTCAGACTTGTTTAGGTTCAAATCTTGCCTCTACTTCCTCCTTGCCCAGGGACTGTGTATAAGTGACAAGCTTTCTCTCAGCTTCAGAACTCTCTCTATAGGGTGGGGCCACGTGGGCCCCGGGGCAAGTGAGCACATATTACTCATTCTTTTGGTCGTCCCCTTTTTGCTTCATCAATTTGAAGATCCAGCATGGAAGTGTCTGCTTTGGGGACACATCTCTAAATTTTGCTCCCTTCCTTCAAATATTCAGTATTCAACGTTCAACCGGTATTTATTGACTTGCTATGTGCTGGACGGTAGTTCCCCTGTGATGACACATGAAGGAATTTAGTGTTAAGATACACCCTCCTGGCTGGCCTTCTGGCTAGGATGAGCAACAGTAACAGGTCAGGTCTTGTCAAGTGACCCCCAGCTTGTGTGTGCGGCCTCGGAGAGTGTGGGGCAAGAACAGGTCTCAGGCAGGTAATGCTCCCAGCTGAGAGGGTGGATGAGACTGGAGGCAGAGAAGGTGGCACAGCAGGGCACGGCTCCAGGCAGCCATCTGTTTAGACTCCCCCCCCCACCCCGAGTTAGTCAGCCTGCATATAACGGTCCTGCTGGGCCCAGGGCTGAGAGAACAGAGTGGCCCACTGGAGGCCTTCTGCCAGGGCACTGTGCCTCAGACACACTCAAAACAGAAGCGCTACATGGAGGGAAGAAGAGTCACATGCGTGGTCACTGTAAGGATGAAGCAGCCACAAGGACCTTGCACGAAGGGTTGTGGGAAAGGTGTCTGAGGCTTAAACCCAGGAGCCCTCGAAAGCTCTCTGCCAGTGGGTGAGGTTGCAAGGTTGCAGCTCCCACTCAGGATGCAGGGGCTCCTCAGATGGCTCCGAGTGTCGCCTCCTCTGCAAGGCTGCAGCTCCCACTCAGGATGCAGGGGCTCCTCAGATGGCTCCGAGTGTCGCCTCCTCTGCAAGGTTGCAGCTCCCACTCAGGATGCAGGGGCTCCTCAGATGGCTCCGAGTGTCGCCTCCTCTGCAAGGTTGCAGCTCCCACTCAGGATGCAGGGGCTCCTCAGATGAGTGTAGCCTCCTCTGGTCCCGGTCACTCCTTGATGAGCACAGCCCAAAGGGACCATGTCTTCTCTCAGTTGGAGATTCCTGTCCGTTTTGACCATCTCTGCCCTATTTGTCCTCCTGGCCCTGCCTGCCCATTGTTTCTCTCTTTTCTGGCGTTTGGCTGTGTGCCGGACGAGCGCTGAGGGCGCCTGTCCAGAAGGGTGTAGTTCGGCTATGGAGGTCAGGGTGCTGATGGGACAGGATTCCCTCAGTACAGTGGGGTGGTGGTGGGGGACCCCAGTGTTCTGCAGAGGCTCAGCCTGGAGCCTGGGCGGGGTGGGAGGGAGCCCAGTGTTCTGCAGAGGCTCAGCCTGGAGCCTGGGAGAGCAAAGGCTCAGCCACATGGCTACCTGAGTGAAGGAGATGTAGCCAGGTGGTGTCTCTGAGGTGCTGAGAAGACAAGGTGCTGATGGTGGGGCCTGCAATGGAGACCAAACCAGCTTCTCTGCTCTGCGTGACAAGAGGAAGTGTGTTTGACTTAAAAAATGTGGAAAAATAACTATATCTTATGTGTGTGAGGTGAGAGAAGAGGAGGGACTGGAGACCTTGGGAGGATAAGGCCCAAAGAAGAAACTGGAAGCCCAGTGTTAGAACAGAGAAGTCTCAGAGACATGACTTGAATTCTAACCTTTTGTTGTCAGGTTCTGTGTTATAGAAAGAGACAATGAAAACGTTATTATCCCCACACTAACAACAGGTTAGAGTGGGCTGAGCCTTTCCGTGACTCCATTCTGGACCGTGAGTACTAACAATGAGATGGGACATCACGCTGAGGATGCTGGTAGTGCCAGCATGACCTCAGGTGACCTCATGACCCAGATGACCTCAGACGGGTACACCTGGGAGGAAGACTAGCTAAGGTCTGATCAGGCAAGACGGTGAAAGTTCAGAAGGCAAAGTGAGGAGAAAGAGGCAGGGAAAGAAAGATAGAGGAAGGAAGGCAGGGAAGGAAGGGAGGAGAAGGAAGGGAGGAGAAGGGAGGAGAAGGAAGGCAGGGGAAGGAAGGAAGGAGAAGGAAGCAGGGGAAGGAAGGCAGGGAAGGAAGGGAGGAGAAGGAAGGAAGGAAGGCAGGGAAGGAAAGGAAGGAAGGAAGGGAGGGAGGAAGGAAGGAAGGGAGGGAGGAAGGAAGGAAGGCAAGGAAGGAAGGGAAGGAAGGAAGGAAGGCAGGGAAGGAAGGGAAGGAAGGAAGGAAGGGAAGGAAGGAAGGCAGGGAAAGAAGGGAAGGAAGGAAGGAAGGGAGGGAGGAGAAGGAAGGCAGGGGAAGGAAGCAGGGGAAGGAAGGCAAGGAAGGAAGGGAAGGAAGGAAGGAAGGGAAGGAAGGAAGGCAGGGAAGGAAGGGAAGGAAGGAAGGAAGGGAGGGAGGAGAAGGAAGGCAGGGGAAGGAAGCAGGGGAAGGAAGGCTAGGCTAGGTGCAGCATGACAGGCTCAGGCAGAGGAGAGAAGCAGGGTCTCCCTGGAGATCAGCAGCCAAGAATGCTGACTTCCCTGGAAGCAAGGGGGTTGGGGGAGGGACAGGGGACGGGGAAGGAAGGCCTGGCTTAATCTGCATAGCATTAATTAGCAAGAGTGTCTAATTAGGACAACCATTACAGAGCTCCAGTACGAAGCCAGTGCTGAATATCAATCAGTCTTGGAGCCTCTCCATGAAATTGAAGCAAAGGTTGACCTTATTAAACAGGAACGATTCTAACTCAATTATTTCCCAAGTCGAATGCACAAAGCGAGTTGATGTCAGGAAGGCACATCAGACCTTAATTCAGGAAATACAGGTTCTGGATGTTATCACCTCCGTCCCTTGGGGGCTCCTAAGCAGCGACAGAGTCATGAATGGGCCATGTGCATGTGCTGCGTGCTCGCGTGCACACCCTTGGAGCTTATTAACTTGGCTGGGGAAAGGAGCCTGCACAGACTCTGGTGCTGAAGCTTGCATTTCACTTTGGTTCAGGGCTCCTGCATGACTCTGTCTGCATCATTTTCTGTCCCCCACCCGCAATGATCCAAATAATAAAACACATTAAAAACTTCAAAGTCTCTGGGGAGATCTACTGTAATCATTACAATTCTGGCCTGTCTCTGGAAGCTGCAAGGCAGGCCAGGAGAGCAATTTATCATGCAGGCTCAGAGGCCTGGGGACCACTCTATCACCTTGTGCACAACCCCAGGAAGGGACGCAGCAGCCCTGAAAAGCTGCTCCTTGATTGAACATGGAGGCCAGTGGGGCCCAGCTGCAGGGCTGTGGGCTCAAAGCTTGAAGGAAGGTGGGTCTGAGTGGCAGCCTGACCCCCCCAAACCTGCGTTTGCTCTTTGTTGGCTTTGCCCTTGAACAAATAGAGTTCTTTGGAGCCTCAGTTTTCCTTGTCTGCTAAAGAGAGTTCATGATGGCTCCTTTGAGCAGCAGGTGCCTGTAGTAGCAGGACATTAGTCCAGATTATTATCAATGGGAAGATTACAGACCTGTGAAGGGCTGGTTCGTGTCCAGGGGCGGAACAGGACCACATGGTGGGAACGTCTCCAGGAATGTGTCTTGATCTCCTGCCCAGCCAGAAATCTCTTGTGTAGCCCAAGGCTTCACTGAGGTAACAGGACATACTGTCTCACACAGTCCCGAGGACACCAAAGAGCAGGGGAAGTGTGGGACGCAGAGAAATCTGGCAGATAGCTAAAGTCTGAGTGAGCTGCGTGACCTGGAAAACGTCACTTCGAGGACTCTCCAATTCTCGGTGTTTTATGATAAAACGGTGACGGGAGGTTTATCAGGGGTCAAATGTGTGGTGGGTCTGCTCCGAGGAAGCGCATGATCAGGGCTCATGGTGGGTCTGCTCCGAGGAAGCTCGCGATCAGGGCTCATGTGTGATGGATCTGCTCCGAGGAAGCACATGATCAGGGCTCATGTGTGGTGGGTCTGCTCCGAGGAAGCACGTGATCAGGGCTCATGGAAGGTTAGCTGTAAAGGAAGTATTTCTTAAGTGCCTGTTAGTTATCCTCAGAGCACCAAACAGGTGATGTGCTCACACAGCACAAATGTGCTAACATGTGTTAACATGTGGGTTAGATAGATTGACAATCAGTGAAGCAATAAAGCCGCCTGAAGCGGGCACGCGTGCATAAGCCCAGCCCAAGCGATTAAGGGGCCCAAGTGCCCACCTGGCCTAAGTGTGAAATCTGCTCAAGCTGAGAATAGTCTCTTTTCGAGCACGACACTGGGGAATGGGCATGAGTACATGAAATGAGCTTTCGAAACCCAGAGGAAGCTTAGAGCATCATCCCCATGCCAGGGGTGCACTCGAGGCTCACTTGCTCCTGCACCGGTGCAGAAGGCATGTCACAAGTAAGGCTGTAGCTTCCCACTGCACAGAAGCCTCTTCCTGGCAGTCCAGGGCTCAGATTTTGAAAAATAAACTTTTCAATTACAAATGCTATCTTCCCATTATTAATAATTTGAGGAGAGAAGAAAACAGTCTATGATACAGAATATTGGTATTTTCACAATCTTTTTTCTACATGGGAAAATTGAAAAATAATCAGAAACATGCAGTTTGAGGCTCAAAACTTTCCAGCTAACAATCTATCCCAACTTCTTTCTCTCTGTGACTTCTGATGCTTTCTATCTTTATGGCCGTACTATCCTCCATCACTAGCTGCTCAGATGGTCGGAACCACTTGAATATCCTTGAATCTATAGGACTAGATGGATTTTGAAATCAGTGCTGGAGAGTTGGCCCTGTGGTTAAGAATGCATACGGCTTCTCCAGGGGACCAGAGTTAGGCTCCTAGCACCCACCGTGGGAGGTCGTAAGTGCCTGTAACTCTAGCCAGGGGAGTCTGACTCCCTTTTCTGGACTCTGTGGGTGCACCCCTCTTACATTCATATTTTAAAAATAAAACTAAATCTTTATATATAAAACTTCCCCCATCAATGGAATGTGCCCTGCGTATCCTGCTTGTTGGGGGTTATTTCTTTGTTGTTAAAAAGGCCTCAGACATAGGGGAGAAGGGTTGACTAGTTGACCGCAGGACTCCTCACGGCCACTGAGTCGATTTTAAGGCCCCAGATGGAGTGTGTTAGGGCACAGCGGGTGTGACAGGTGCCCCACCGTGTGGTGTTTTGCGACTAATTAGTCAACCCTGTGTCATCCCAAGAGTCACATCAATTTCAAGCTTCACTAAAGTTCAAGTGGGAAAGAAGATGATAATTCAACATTTTAGCAAATAGAAAATGTTCCAGATCCAGCTAGACTTTTTTGACATGTTTTATAGGTGTTAGAAAATGAGTTAATGTTTTTCTTTTATTGACGTGCGATGAGACCTCAAGGCTGTCTGTAAAGTCTCTAGGGTCTCTGTCAGTCCAGTGCACACCCTGACTCCCCGCAGGCTGCCACTGGCCCCGCAGGCTGCTGCAGTCCAAACCTCTGAGCAGGTGGGAGTTGCCTTTTAATGGAAAAGCTTTGACTTTTGGGAGAAATGGAAGATGCTTAAAGGGAGGAGACAGCGTCTGGCCTCTGTCCCTTTACCTCTTCCCCTAAAAATGATGGAAATAGACGTAGATTCTGACGTTAGCCAGTTTTTTGCCAAGAAGATGAATTAGGGGCGGGAAGGGTGCCGCTGCTCACAGGCCTTCCTGGGGTAGGCGTGATGCTGGCCACATGCTTCTGGACCACTTTGACAAGGACCTTATGGTCATTTCTGGCTGGAGAGCATGGTGAGCTGTCCCAGCTCCTTCCTGTAGGGAAATTCATCATGTCCCACAACAACCCGAGAGTCCCTGTGCCTCCAGCTTTTGTTTTCAGCCCCAGCTGGGTCTGGGATCAGAATCAAGTAAGCTTTCAAAGCTCGAACCTTTTGGAGGGTCAGGACTGGCTCTGTTTCTCCTGGTGTTCATGTTGCATCAGCGGAGCACCAGGACTCCCTGAGACACCCCTATACTCACGGGCTCCAGACAAAGCTCCAGGATGCTCTTCGCTCTGAAGCGCGCAGGAGATGCTAAGTAGGCCAGCACTGGGGACAGCATCCAGACCTCTGCCTTGTGCGGTTAGCTCTCTGAAACACTAAGCTACACCCCAGCTTGGCCACGTTTCTCCACAGTGGGAACGTATAGTTCAACTAAGTGAGGGTTTACACAAGAAGATAGACTAAAAACTTCCGTGGGCAGGGCCCTCTCTGTGTACCCCCAGCATGGACCACGCCCTGGGGTGTCTAGCAGGTACTCAGCAAGCAAGAACTGGTTGAAACTGTTGTGAAAACGCAAATGAATAAGAACTTGGGATGCTGAGGCAGGAAGATGGAAGTTTACATACCTGGATCTTGTCTTAGAAAACAAAACAGGCTCTCGGGGATGGCTTTACAGGTAAAAGTGGTTGCCACACAAACTTGATGACCTGAGTTCAATTCCTGAGTTTTACATGAAAGTGGAAGGAGAGAACAGACTTCCAAAAGTTGTCCTCTGGCTTCCACATGAATGCTCTTGTGCATGCACATGGCTGCTTGCTGCATGTGCACCCTGCAACAGACAATGCAAACACACAAAAACCAAGTGTGAATGAACGAACCAGTGACTTATTTCGCTAGTTCTTTCTTGAAGCTAATTATATTATATTGATATTATATTATAATTATATTGATTATACCAAGGAAATAAGAGATGAGATTGATGGACACACCAGAGAGAGTAGCTTCCATCCCATGTCTGCGCACAGGGGGTGCCGAGAGCATCAGCAAGGGCATCTGCTGGTCAGCCTCTGCCAGTGATGCCTCCCTCCCTGAAGCTCTTTCAGCTCTGCTATGAGAATCCCCAGGCTATTAAACGTATGTTGCTGTTGAAATACTTCTATTGTTATCTTAAAAATCTTAGCTGAAACATAATATGCGTATATTTCTATGGGAGTTTTGTCACAGACTTTGAAACATGCGTGTATGTGAGGACTGGCTCAGGCTGGAAAATACCCCATCCCCTCAGACATTGTGCAGTCCTATGTGGTAAGAACGTTTGTCCTTTTCTAGTTATTTGCAATGTGCCATAGGTAGTTATAACCATAGTAACTCTATACAGAATAGTAGAGTTTGTCTGTCTTACCTAGTTATATTTTAGCCTCTTGTCTTAATCGGCCGTTTAGATCTGTGTCGGGGAGTTTTCACCAGCATCCCTACTTCCTGGCAGAGTTAGCACAGGGCAATGGCCTGGGGGTCGGAGGCTCTGGCTTTGAACTCTGGCTAAAGCCATTTGTGCCTCTGGTCACGTCGTTGCTATAAAGCTGGAACATGCAGAAATTGTACATTATTGATTTCCTTGAGGATAGCATTGTTTCTTTGGTCTCCCCAGCTCTCAGGACCATAGAGAGGTGCTTGTTGCTCAAGGCTATGTGGAGGTAGCTCTCCTTCCAGACTTGACTACTCAGGAGTAGTCTCAGCTATATGCTCTGACTGCCAGGAGCAAAACTAATGGCAGCCAACACTCACTGAGCCAGGCTGGTGTAGTCACCTTGATGGTCATGCGTCTCTGAGTAGCTGGGGCAGGCTCTGGACCCACCAGACAGCCCGAGAGCGAATGCACAGACTACAGACTCTCAGAGCCACCTTGGCAGGAGCTGCAGGCACTGTCCTCTGCCCTGACCAGCAGGCCACCAAAACCTTCCCTTACCCAGGACCCCTTTCTGTTCCTTTGCTGGCGCCTCAGCCACCCAGTCATCCTTCTGCTCTCCTTGTCCTTCCACCATTGCCCTTGGCTGAAGTCCGGGGACAGAGAAGCTACCCGGGCATTCTGATTCATTCCTAACAGAGCTCTCCATGGCTGGGGATGTGAATCTTCTGGTTTATGCTAAGATAGGAACATGAGCTGACACGGTATAGATACCCAAACCATATAACAATGGCAAAAAAGGAATTACATTCTAAGACTTATGAGCATGGAGGCCAATAATACAAAATCTAGCCAGGTATCACAGACATGAAGCACTGCGCCTACTGGAGTTGTTCTGGGAATGCAAGAATGTTTTCTTATCAAAAGCAAAGGCTCAGAAGGGACAGCCCAGGCTCAGGCTAACTTCCTGCTCTACCCTGCTCCCAGGAAGGACTAAGAATTCTCCTTCCTCGGCCCGCTGTTTGCTGTTGTACCCCATGAGCTACTTCTTGCCCGGACCCCTAACTGTCTTTCCCTCTCTCCTGCAGGATTCCATGTTTTCGTTGGCCCTGAAATGCCTTATCAGTTTATCCACCATCATCCTGCTGGGTTTGATCATCGCCTATCACACGAGGGAAGTCCAGGTATGTCCCTCTGCTTGGAGCAGTGGCCCATCCTCCCGCCCGGATCTGGGCTGAGCCCATCTGTCTCCAGCCCAGCTTGGAGGGATTTTACAAGATGGTGTCTGAGATCTTGGCTCTTCTCTTTCTCTTTGGATCCTCAAGAAGGGCATCTTGATGCTATCTTGTGACCTTAGAACAACGGAAACATTATTTTCTCTCAGGTGGCCTCATGGGGCGAGAATATGGCTTTGTGACTGGGAGTTGTGCTCTAAACACACACCACACACACACACACACACACACACACACACACACACACACACACCAGCAAGGGGATTCTACCTCTGCAGACGCCAGGCGATAGAATGGATGTGTGATGTGGTTGAGGATGCCTCTGGTTCCTGGCTGCCCGGGATGACTCGGTACTCTGGGAAATATTTCCTGGACATCTGGGTATTCTTCCAGCTTGGCTGATGTAGGGTGGATAGTTGAACATGGACTGTGAGGGTAATTCTGGAATGAGTGGACCTGGGCATCCTCTCATGACAGTGAGCTGTCATCCCCTGGCCGCCCTCTCCCCTCCCCTTGCAGGCTGATCTGCTCACTGCTGACCCAGGTCACCCAAATCATCCAGATGTTTGTGATCATGTGTGTGTGAATCTGGACACTGCCCCAGTTCTCTGGTCAGAGGGACAGAGACAGAATCACATCTGGGCAGCAGGAAGAGACTGATGAGGACCAGAATTCGAGAGTCAGAAAGATGGGGTTGAGGCTTGGCCTCTTCTTGCAGTGTTTTTGGCTAGCCCTGTGACCTTTCACCTGGATCATGGAGGCTTTATTCCAGCTTTGCTGGGCTCGTGTGAGGATGGAAGAAGAAAGTGGGTGTATGTATAAATGGCAGTCAGCAAATCCTGGCAAACATGGGTCCTTCTGTTTCTCGTTGTCCTGAAGCAGATGCACCATGGGGAGCCTCCTGGCTAAGTGCTGGAGTTGCTGTGGCTGGACGGGATGTAGTTATTTTTACTCTTGGCCTCCTGGGCAGGACTCTCAGTGCCAGTGCCATGAGGACACCCCCTTAGAGGCTCTACTCGAGCTTTTACAGAGTCTTGTGTGCTTAGACTGGGCTATGCTTTGAGGGCTGACTATAGGGCTCACTAGGCAACGTCCTTCAGAGTCAAACTGGAGGAAGCTGCTGGACTTAAACCCACACTGTTTCCTAGCAGATCCCAGAAAGCAGCCAGTAGCATAACTGAAGCAGACCAAGGGGCCATGGCAGGAGAGGGGTCTCCAGCGTCGGCTTCAGCCCAGGCTCCACCATTCCTGGGCGTCTGTGGCCCTTCAACCTCTGGAGTCCCCATGTTCTAATCTGCAGGGAGGCTGCATTGTTAGACACCACCCTGGCCTATGTGGGAAGCTGTCATAGAGGCCAGATTGAAAAAGAAGAATCAAAACTCTGTTGGACCCGGGTTGGAAGGAAGGGCAGATGGTGGTTCCCAGCACACAGTGGTCCTCCCTGTTGGACCCGGGTTGGAAGGAAGGGCAGATGGTGGTTCCCAGCACACAGTGGTCCTCCCTGTTGTACCCGGGTTGGAAGGAAGGGCAGATGGTGGCTCCCAGCACACAGTGGTCCTCCCTGTTGGACCCGGGTTGGAAGGAAGGGCAGATGGTGGCTCCCAGCACACAGTGGTCCTCCCTGTTGTACCCGGGTTGGAAGGAAGGGCAGATGGTGGTTCCCAGCACACAGTAGTCCTCCCTGTTGGACTCGGGTTGGAAGGAAGGGCAGATGGTGGTTCCCAGCACACAGTGGTCCTCCCTGTTGGACCCGGGTTGGAAGGAAGGGCAGATGGTGGTTCCCAGCACACAGTGGTCCTCCCTGTTGGACTCGGGTTGGAAGGAAGGGCAGATGGTGGTTCCCAGCACACAGTGGTCCTCCCTGTTGGACTCGGGTTGGAAGGAAGGGCAGATGGTGGTTCCCAGCACACAGTGGTCCTCCCTATTGGACTTGGGTTGGAAGGAAGGGCAGATGGTGGCTCCCAGCACACAGTGGTCCTCCCTGTTGGACCCGGGTTGGAAGGAAGGGCAGATGGTGGCTCCCAGCACACAGTGGTCCTCCCTGTTGTACCCGGGTTGGAAGGAAGGGCAGATGGTGGTTCCCAGCACACAGTAGTCCTCCCTGTTGGACTCGAGTTGGAAGGAAGGGCAGATGGTGGTTCCCAGCACACAGTGGTCCTCCCTGTTGGACCCGGGTTGGAAGGAAGGGCAGATGGTGGTTCCCAGCACACAGTGGTCCTCCCAGACATATAGACTTCCTATTTCTGCCCCAGGCATCGCGGGGGAAGAGCAAGGCCTGACTGTCTTAGGGCTGGTCCTGTTTCCTGCTTCAGGTCTATTTGCCTGACTTAGTTCAGCATGCCACTGGTCACGCTGCTGGCAGACATCTCGGCCTCAACTCGGGTAGTCTCTGTTTCGGTTGTAGCCACACTCTGACGCTCACTTACCAGCCCAACACTCACAGTTTTAGAGAAACAAAGTGAAGTAGGGAGCTTTGATTTTTTTTTAACTGATTATTTTTAGTTTTAGCTTTTTGCTACCGTGTGTTGTTCTGGGGATGGAACTCAGGGCCATGCCCATGGCAGGCTAGTGCTCTGCCTGTGGCCTATACTCAGCCCAGAGGGATGACTTTGACTCTTAACTCAGACACTTCAGCTTGAAGGACCTTAGGACAGTATCAAATGCTCAGCTTTCCCACCCAAAGGATGGAAGTCCTGCTGCCCACTTTGCTGGATTCTTAAGGGTGCCGGATGGTATAGAGTGCAGTGTGATTTCAAGAAATAGAGACTTTCCTGTCACACACGCTCCTGCCTTCTAGTTTCTAGCTGCACCTTGGAATCTGCCAGGTGGAAGAGCGGTATGGTCACTAACGCTGCTGTCCAGTGCTGGCAAGCGTGTGGCTTTCCTTCTGTTGTAGCTGGACTTGGTTCCTGCGACCCAGACCCCATCATGCTGGGCCCACTGACTCCCAAGGGACGTTACCAGTGTCTTTACCTTTACAGTCTCTCTGCAGCTGCCTGTGCTATGAATGACTTGGGCCCAGAGAGCCAGCAAGAGAGGTGTTCCCATCCCCACCTCACCTGGCCAAATTACAGGTTTCTAATGATGGCTTTCTCCTCACTTTGGAGACAATGAGATCATTAATATTTGCATTTCTAAAATTTATACAGTGCCTGACAGAAAGCTGGTGCCTGCAGCACATTTTGGAATAGAAGGTTCTGGACTCAAGAGTTCTAGTTTCTAAAACAAGTCCCATCATTATTTTGCTCTGTGGTCTTGGGCCTCAGTTTCCAGGAAACTTCTTCAGTCATTAGAATCCCAGGCCCCTGGTTTTCAATTCCCCAGTCTAGGCATCCCTGTCCCTTGTGTGACTGGCAGAGAATTTCCAGGGGAGCAATGGAAATACTTTCCTCAGGGCAGGCCAGCTGCTGCTGCGGTGAGCAGGGCAGAAAGGCTGTGGCTGTCCCATCTCCTAGTCTTAGAGGGCCGCATTCTGTGCCCACCTGCCTAGCACAGGATCTGCTGGGCTTTGTGAGTGCTACGGTGACAGAGTGACAGCCCCTTGAAGAGGAGCACCTACGAGTGACAGTGTGCATCTATGACACCCCCTTTCTGCTTCAGTCCTGTCTCTGGGACAGCAAGGAAAGTACCATGGTTGCCACGTGGTCCCTTCTGGTGTTGAAGACATCGCCCTGCCAGCCTTCAGCCTTGGCCTCTTGTGATGCTTTGGAGTGAAGCGTTAAAAGACTCAGGCACCTTTCGTCCCCAAGCCAGTGTATCCTGAAAAGGAATGAAAACACAAAAGCTATGCATTTTGGGCATTGCTGAAATGTACCTGGGAGCCAAGCTTGTTGACGATTCACTCCTGTGTCCTTGTGCTTTAGATGCCCTGGTATATGTCACTGTGCTTTAGATGCCCCTGGTATATGTCCTTGTGCTTTAGATGCCCCTGGTATATGTCCTTGTGCTTTAGATGCCCTGGTATATGTCCTTGTGCTTTAGATGCCCCTGGTATATGTCCTTGTGCTTTAGATGCCCTGGTATATGTCCTTGTGCTTTAGATGCCCCTGGTATGTGTCACTGTGCTTTAGATGCCCTGGTATATGTCCTTGTGCTTTAGATGCCCTGGTATATGTCCTTGTGCTTTAGATGCCCCTGGTATATGTCCTTGTGCTTTAGATGCCCTGGTATATGTCCTTGTGCTTTAGATGCCCCTGGTATGTGTCACTGTGCTTTAGATGCCCTGGTATATGTCCTTGTGCTTTAGATGCCCTGGTATATGTCCTTGTGCTTTAGATGCCCTGGTATATGTCCTTGTGCTTTAGATGCCCTGGTATATGTCACTGTGCTTTAGATGCCCTGGTATATGTCCTTGTGCTTTAGATGCCCTGGTATATGTCACTGTGCTTTAGATGCCCCTGGTATATGTCCTTGTGCTTTAGATGCCCCTGGTATGTGCCTTTATGCCCAAGGCTCTGAACTGGCTGCTCTCCTGATAGCCTTCCTGCCCTGCTCTCTGCTGCCCCTCCAGCTTGTATTTAGCAAGGGCTTTCGTGAGGTTGCTCTGTGCACAGCTTGTATGGAGCTCTTCCACCTGAGCTGGAAACCCTGGCACCACCATTGCTTCCCTGAGGGGTTGCCAGCTTTGACTCTGTCTGGTGCTGTCTTAGAAGGCAGGTACCAGGTTTTTGATAAGATGATAACCAGCTTGGGTTCAAGCCAGACTCAAGCCTTTTGGGGTAGGGTATATGGTGACATTTAGAAAGTTCCTGATTCTCCTATATTCTGTTTCCTTCCTGTAAAGTCAGTAGTGACTGTCTCTACCACAAATACTGCTGCATGGGTCAAATTTGAGCATCATAAAAAATGCTGCAGCTTAGATAAAGTCCAGTATGCCTGGCTCACAGGGTGGAGAATGTGTCTGTCTTGGTCACTGTTCTACTGCTACAAAGATACACCAAGGCAACTCTTCTGGACGAAAGCAATTAATTGGGGGTTTGCTTACAGTTTCAGAGGTTTATGGTCAGTATCATCATAGTGGGGAACGTGGCAGCACTATGCTCTAGCAAGGGGCTGGAACAGTGGATGAGAGCTGCATCCTGGTCTGTAGGCACGAGACGGGTGGGGGGAGAGAGAAGGAGAGAGAGGCAGGGGCCTGGCTGGCATGGGCTTTTGAAATCTCAAAGCCCATGCCCAGTGACCACACCTCCTATTTCTTCTCAAACAGTGCCAGTTTCTGGTGACCAAACATTCAGATATATGAGCCTGTGGGGGCCACTCTTATTCAGACCGCCACCGTGTCCCACACAGAGGTTGTGCAATAAACACAAGCCCTGGGGTGGAAGCTGCAGTGGGCATGCAGAATGCATCAAGGCAGCAGGGCAGCTCCACGGTGAAAGGTGGCGGGCCCCGTGGCATCCGTTTGTCTTGCTAGCAGGTTTCGAGATGTTCTGTAGGCAGCAGCAGTCACGATGAAAGGGTGTCAACCTGGAGGGATATTTACGTTTTTGACATACTCTCTGCAGCTGCTGCCGAGCGTTAGAAGGGTCAATTTTGGAGGCAGGAAGATAGCTAGAAGCTGATTACAGCATCCAGGTGAAGGATAGCGATGTCTAACCAGGGCGAGCACAAGAATGAGGACAGGGGGAGGACATATATTAGAGATGCTGGGAAAATGGAAACGACAAGACTTGGTTACCAATTAGGGTGGTTGCATTCTCTGCAGGGAGAGAGGAGTCTCTCAACTGCTTGGATAACTCAGTGCTGGAAAATGCCATTCATTAAGACTGAAAACACAGAAGGAGGTCAAGGTAGGAAGGGTGTTGGGGGTCTACTCTGGGCACAGGAGGGGCCCCTAGCTGCCTCCAGCAAGGGGATGGGAGCTAATGATGTAGAGTAGCTAGGAATGGGTGTACAGGGGCAGGGAGATAAGAGGAGGGGCAGGGTCCCCAGAGCAACCTCCACAGGTGATAGATAGGAGACAGAGAAGGACAGTTAAAGACTGTAAGGAGGGGGAGAGAAGGGAGCCATTGCATCTGCCGCATGGGGGCAGGGCTGAAGAACAACTTTGTCCTGTGCTTTAAATTATCCTTTTCAGCGCAGCCATTGGGAGCGGCTGTGGTGTCAGGGGGTGGAATGAACAAGTAGAGACAGTGAACGTAGGTGGTTTTCCTTTGTGGATGGACCGGGAGCAAGGAGTCAACTGAAAGGAAGAGGGAATAACCAGGCTTTCCTGCCTGGTCCAGGAGCATGCATTTGGGGAGGCTGGCACTCCCAGGAG
The DNA here is from genome assembly GCF_037038515.1 of Microtus pennsylvanicus. Taxonomy (NCBI): domain Eukaryota; kingdom Metazoa; phylum Chordata; class Mammalia; order Rodentia; family Cricetidae; genus Microtus; species Microtus pennsylvanicus. Next base: position 122,760,249 of record NC_134585.1, on the reverse strand, counting down.
GAGGTGCCTGGCTCAGGCTGGGATGTGGACAGCAGTGGGCATGCACATCAGAAGCCTCTGGGTAGAAGCTGCACGCGCCAACAGTCACAACTTGAGCGTCAGCGGGGTCATGCTTACCTGCTCCTGTCTAGAAGTGTTGACCCCTCAAGACCTAACCTCAGCCTCCACACATTTCTTTAGCTCCTCCTAGGTGACCGGAACATAACGGTAGTGATAAGATATAAGCCTCCAACTTTATGAATTTGGACCACAAGGGACCCAAAGTGGAGATTTTAATTTATTAGGTATATAAAAGTGAATATTTTTATTAAACACCAATAGGGTTAACAGAAGACAGGGACATAAATTTATAGGACATAAATTATAGTCAAGACACAGCTCACCCTTGTAAAAGGCTCACCCACTGCGGCATGATTGTCCAGGAGATTCAGGACAATGTGCTGTCACCAAGACACGATGTGTGGTGCAGACTCTCTGGGTCCCTCTGCTATAGGTTAGTGGCATCTTCCCATCTGGGACAGGCAGACAGTACAGTCCTGCTCTTTGCCTTCCCTTCCTTTAGAAGCACGGACTCATTCCTGGCCCTGCAGGGGAAGGTGTGACGGCTGCTCTGCACCGATTTCTCTACATCAGTGACTTTACCCTCCTAGAATTTATAACACTGAGCCTGCTCGTTCATCTCTTTACTCAATAATCACAATTCGCTCGTAATTCCGCCTCTTGGGGGTGTTTGACCCACACCTTGAGCCGGCTGACCCAGGGTCATAAGCACCATAGGAGGTGTGTGTGACAGTCCATGGGGCGTGAAGGAGGGAGTGGGGTGTGTCTTGAGTTCTAGGGAGGGGATGCTGGGCACTGAGGTCACTTGGAGCAGAGACCTTGTTTATCATAGACAGAGCTGGCCTGGAGCAATTCAGAGGCCAAAGAGAGAAGGAGGAAGTTCTGTCTTCCCTGGGAGCTAGAGGCTGCTCACCTTTCTGCAGATGGACCTCAGACAGTCCTGAAGGTAGCCTGCTTGATCGATTGATGAACTCCAAGTGCTGACTTGGGCTAAGGAGATGACTTGCCACCAATCATGTGGACCTCAGCAACCACACAGAAGCTGGGGTTGGTGTTTGCAGCCTATCTGGGGGTTCATATAGCATGTGCATGTGTCTGTGTCTCTCTGTGTGTTTGTCTCTGTGTGTGTAGACGGGTGAATCTCTAGAGCTCATTGGCCAGGCAAGTTAGACAAAGTGAGCTCTGGTTTCAGGGAGAGACCCTGTTTCCAAGAGTAAGGTGGAGAGTGGCTAAGGGAACCATCTGTCTTTGCTTGGGTTTCTACTACAGTGCTAAGACACAAGATCCAAAGCCACTAAGGAGGAGAGGATTTATTTTGTCTTCCAGCTTGTAGTTCATCATCCAGGGAAGTCAGGGCGGGAGCTCACGCAGGAACCTGGGTGCAGGGACTAATGCCATGCCACTGAAAAATGCTGCTTACTGGTTTGCTGAGCCTACTTTATAGCATCGAGGACTACTCCTCCAGGGTGGCACTGCCCTCTGTGAGATGGGCTACTCACACCAGTCATCAGTCAAGAAAGTGCACCACAGGCCAATCTTGTGGGGGCATCTTTTTCATTTGTGATTTCCTCTTCCGAAATGACTATCCTGTGTCAAGTCAACAAAGAAAGCACAAAACCTAGTGCTTGTCCACATGCATGTGAGCACACATATGAACTCACACGCAGACACACAGACAGACAGACAGACAGACAGACACACACACACACACACACACACGAGGTGAATTGTTAGCTCTGAGTTCCCAGGATCTGAAGACCCTGGGTAGCCATCCCAGCCTGGCTTGGTGTGAGGGTAGCAGCACAGAGGAGACCAGGGCTCGGATGGGCACCCAGACTGACCAGGACATGCTGCAGAGCAGCCTCCTCTGCCAAGTTTATGCCCATCTCCTGTTCTGCTTTCATAAATCTCCGTCGATAGCTCACAGTGCATGTGGGAGATTGGAAACGAGGACCATGTTCTAGGGAGCTCGCTGTGGTGCTGCTAATCCCAGGGTCAGCCTGTGCATGGTGGAGCTGGAGAGAAGGAAGCAAGAGAGAGGAGGGCCTGCCATGAGGACACATGCCTATAATCCCAGCGGTCGGGAGGAGGCAGGAAGGGTTGGAGGCTTGGGCTACAGCGTGAGGCTGCTGTGTCTCAATAAAAGAAGAAAGGAGGGTGGGAGAGAACGCAGAGCAAGAGAGTGAGCGAGAGGATGGATGCTTGGCTCCGGCAGAGCTCCGGGAGGCCTGGTCGTGTTCTCGGAAGATGGGAGACTCAGCGGCTGGTACTTGGACAACTGCCTGGGAGGTGACGGTTTCACTGCCCTTAGCCTGGGCTTTGAAATCTGACGGTGTTTCCACAGGCCTGTCGGCTTTACCGTCTTCACCTTTAGCCTGGTAATTTCTCTTCTAGTTCTGGCCACCTCTGGTGCCCAAGCAAGGTTCCTGTCTTGCCCGTCACTTAGCTCTTTGCCGGCTGCTGCATGCTTGATTGGTGGATCGCAAATGCCGGCTCTTGTCAGCCTCTCTTCGCTAGATGTGGACTCCGTGGTGACTGGGACTGTACTGGGGTGAAGAAGTGCCTGTCTGGCCCATAGTTAGACTCGGCAAGAGAGCTGAGCGGTGAGTGGATGGCCTGAGCTCGGGTGGATAGATGCAGCCTCTCTTCCTTCTCTGGGGAAACCTCATCTCCAAAAGGCACGACGGGCCTAGGTCCACAGCACAGACTTCTGGCCCAGGATTTCTGTATCCCAAAGGGTAAAGGTCACTGAGACACAGGCTACTCCTGTGAGCTGGTCTTGCCACTGCGGTCCACGCTACTGCACTCTGGTCAGCCTCAGTCCCAGGACCTGTTCATTTTGATCTGCCCCGGCCGTGAATTGCCATGGTTACCACATCAGTACTGATGGTCAATTTCTATGTAACACTATATCTTTATTTGCTAAATATTTAAACACTTGAATTTAACTCTTTTGCCTCACAGAGGACTTCTTGCCTCTGCTCCTTTTAGTTGGTGTGAAGGTCTCTGCTCTGCCCTGACTGCTGGGGCGAAGGGGTAGCCAGGTTCCATCTTGGCTGTCTGTACTAACTTTCAGTTGTGGCATTGGGAAATGCATTCTGAATCATGCTGCTTCCTGACAGTGTGTGCTGTGTTTGTCAAAGGTTGAAAACCCATAGCCTGGGCATGTTGGGGCTTGTCCCAGCCAGAAGGACAGCTCCAGTTCCAGACTTCCCAAGTTCACTTGCTGGGTGCCATTGACTCGAGGGTAAATGCCTGTGGGAGTGAGTAAGTGGGGAGGTGTGTGTGTGTGTGTGTGTGTGTGTGTGATTTGCTCTCGCTTGTATGTGTACACATATGCAGGCCAGAGGTGGACACTGGCATTGGATGTCTCTCACAGGTTCAGCTAGACTGGCTGCCAGCGAATCTCCAGGACTCACCGTCCTATGCAGTCACAGGTGCATATGGCCCCTACACCCAGGGTTGGTTTTTTTATTTTTTCAGTCAGGATTTCTCTGTGTAACAGCCCTAACTGTACTGGAACTAGCTCGTATAGACCAGGCTGGCCTTGAAATTATAGAGATCCGCCAGCCTCTGCCTCCCGAGTGCTGAGATTAAAGGTGTGCGCCACCATCACCTGGCCTGCCCCACACCCATTTTTATGTGTGGTTGGGGCCTGAGCTCAGGTCCTCATGCTTGGTGTTTGCTCAGGAAGGTGTTTCACCCACAGACTCATCCTTCCGGCAGATTCCTCTTGCCTCCCCAAAGCTTCCTGGGCCCCAACAGTCCAGGGTCCTAGACCCTGGCAGGACCGCGGAGCGCGTTAGCTCCGGAGGTGTTGTCTTGCCAGTGGAAGGTGGCTCCTCTTCACTTCTCCCTTCACTGGCTTCAGACAGGCCACAGCATTCAGAATCCACCTGCATGCGGTTGCCTTGGAAACCACACACTCGCCTTCACCCTGGGCTATGTGGGTGAGTGAGCCTTGGCTGTGTGGTTCAGGAGACTTCAGCAGTGCAGAGCCCACACCATGGGCAACTGACCAAGGGTAAGGGGCCCGGCACCTGCCCCACCCAGAGCTCTGGCTCCAGCAAGCTCTGCGCTGTGATGTGGGACTAGAATCTGGGTCCGGGTTGTCTGCAGTACTGATCACTGTAGTCAGACAGGCTGCCACCAGCTCAACTTTATTATTATTAATATTATTGTGTTTTGTGGTTGCTAAGTAGAGAGATTGGTCAGAATGATTCTTTGGGGCTTCTGAGTCTATGAAGGTGCCATAGCCGAGGGACACTTGGTGACTAGGAGAGAAATAGAAGGAACATGGCTGGAAGCAGTTTGGAGGAGAGTGGCTGGCAGTGTGCTCAGGGCTCCTGCTGGGCTGTCTGAACGACTCCACCACCCTCTAATGGTCTTATGTCTTTCCCAGAAGCAGAATTGGACACCTGGCTAATGGCCTCAAGTTGACATAGCAAGCCATCAAAAAGACAGTTTTCTTGGCTCTGGTATCTTGTAGTTTAAGGGAGACCTCTCTCAAGTCCCTTACAGATACAAAGTGGCCACCACTCAAGGCCTTTAGGATAATTATGGTAGGTGGCCACTCAAGGCCTTTAGGATAATTACGGTAGGTGGCCACTCAAGGCCTTTAGGATAATTACGGTAGGTGGCCACTCAAGGCCTTTAGGATAATTACGGTAGGTGGCCACTCAAGGACTTTAGGATAATTACGGTAGATGGCCACTCAAGGACTTTAGGATAATTAAAGTATGTGGTGGAGCTTCTTCCCCTCTCAATTCCATCCCCCTTTCTCCAAAGTCACTGGGCTGCAAGCTCACTTCATGAAAAATACATCTCTGACTCTGTTGAAGTGTATGTCTATGACTTTTTCAGAATTAATTTATCCTACATCTGTATTGTTACTTAGTGTTTGTTTCTTCGTTTGAGGTTAGGGTTTACCTTGCAGTTCAGTCTGGCCTGGAATTTGTGGGTTTTCTTGCCTCAGCCTCCTAAGAGACTATTTGATTTCCAGATGTGTACCACCATACCCAGCTACCTTTCCCCCTGATAATTTATGGAGTATTAATGTAGGTGACCTATTTAGGGCTCAGCACTCAATAGTACTATGATTAGCTATTAATCTCCACATGAACTCTGACCCTGCTGAGAGATCAGCTGAAGGTAACCACAGCACTACTCTATGCATATAGCATAAATATTTAGAAGACACTTTGATGGCCTGCCATTTAGTAAAAGAACAGTAGTAGGTTCCTCCCTAGGACCCGTGACCCCAGGAGCTATGGACTTCGGACCAGGTCTACAACGCCAGGCCTGGAATCTTCACTGCGGACCAAAGTTTCAAATCCAATCCCAAAGCAGCTTGTTACCTCCACAAGCTTTGTACCCTATTTCACTAGTGACACCTCTTGTCTGGAAGTCAGGATTGTAGCATGCAGGGTTGGCTGCAGGGTCACCATGGGTACATTTTCTTTCCCAGTAGCCTGGATGGAACCTTCTGGAACTGTAAAAGCTAGTCAGCAGGGAGGAAGTTTTCATGTTTGCCTGATTCCTCTTTGTCCTTCAAAAAAGCATGTTGTTTCAGTAATTGATTCTTACCAGTCAGTTCTGGTGGGAAAATGAACTATGGCAATAGCTTGTGTTCTTTAAAGGCCTTGGGCCTACCTGACTCATACCCTTGGTACCGAGATTTCTATTTAATAATCCTTGACAAGCCTGACCACGCAGGGCATAGCTACCGTTTTTAAACGGTGATCTTTCCCACGATGGGGTAATCCTCCACCATAAATGTGTATTAGGCCCAGTGTACTTGTGCCTGCTCCCCCACAGGCTATTGAACCCCACTTCCATAGATGTTCTATGAACTGTAGAGGAACAGTGCCATTTGTGAACTCAGTGAAGGAGGTGTCTTCCTTCAGCCATCTGCATAGCTGCTCCTCCGGTGTCTAATAAAGGTACTGTACACAGTAGGAGCTCAGTGATTCTACACTGGGCAGACAGAAACTGACTCCAGGGGGTTTGAGATATCGGAGACACTGTAGAATTTTACTTTCTAGAGATTTCTATACCATTGTTATTGTTATTGCGTTATGCTGCCAAGAAAATTCTGGGAATTCTAGCTTCCTGTTGGGCAAGCATCTAGTAAAGTGGCATTTCCCCATTTCTAAGAAGGAGATGGTGAAATAGGCACAGCTCAGATCTTTCTCACCCAGTAACTGGATTAGGGAAGGTGGGTGGGGCCTGCCTTCCATTTCTCTTCCGTTGAACAGTTTTGTGTAAGTTAGAAGAAATCCTGTCACTCAGGCACCTCCCCTGCGGAAGGGACGGACGTCCATGGCCGTGGACCCGGCCCAGGGTGCGGCTTTGTCATTTAATTTCTTTTCTTAAAAATGGTAGAACGTCTACACAGCATAGATTTGCCACTTTACAGTACGTGCAATGGCATTAAGTGACGTCCATGTGTGGTCCAAGAATTGCCACCAGCCGCCTCCAGAGCTGACTTCACCACCTCTGTAACCTGTGTGCCTTGTTATGAGACAGATTGCTTCCTGCCCTGATTTCCAGTCATCTTCCATCGCGCCAGCTCTGACCCTACCCTGGGCAACACCCCTAGACTGGTCTCACATTCATGGCAAAGTGGCCGCCCCATGTGTCCATTCTTCTCTTGAGGGTCTGGGATTGCGCCGTTGTTGTTCCACTATCCCTGTCAGCAGGCTTGTTTTATAGATAGTGGGGCTGGGAGAGAATAAATTACCTGCTCAGAGTCATGCGGCTGACGAGAGGCAGAGCTAGCTTCCAATAGATGACCATCTCCAGAGCCTACAGAGTTCCCTGCTGGCGGGAGTGACCCCACTCTCAAGCCCACTCCTACCCCTCACTCCCGTGGTGTTTAGAAGCACCTGGGAGCACGGGTGAGTGGCAGGGCTCACGTATGCAGCTGAGAAGAGTGAATGGGGGAGGGGCAGGACTGAAGAGCAGCACAGACGCATCGGTCCCACCTTTCAAACTCCTTTCAAACTCCTGAGGTCTTGCTGGTAACACCTCAACATCTGCTGTGCCTTAGGTGGGCTCCGCTCCACCTGTTAGAACCTCTCTCTCTTTCTGGCTTCCCTGCCGTCTTCCTATGGGTCCTATGCTTGTCTAAAGACGGAGCCCAGTTCCCTGGAAGAGAAGGTTGTGATGCTGGTGAAATGCCCGTGTTCCCTGCCTGCCCTCCCCTTTGCTCTAGGTGCTAGTCTTTCTTGCAGATCAGCTGCTGGGTTGTTTTGTCTGCCTCCCTGCCCCTCTCACGGACAGGCACCCATTTCTTGTGTCCTTCTCTGCCTGTCTGGAGCCTCTAGCCCTGCTAATCCCTGGGCTATCAGGTTCATATTTGCTTTAGCTCAAGGCACTGAAGACTGGGCAGCTGGGGGTCTGCTTTCGACGTTGTCTTTGCTCGCTGTAATTTTATAGGTCAGCTCCTCAAGGTCCCTCTGCATGGGGACTCTTCCTGTGCTGAGCGTCTGTGCTCTGCTCCCAAACCTCCTGGAGGGGGACCCAGAGCGTCCCAGCATCTTCTCTTTTCAGAGGGAGCTCGGGATCCTGCCCAACTCTGCTGCTCTGGAGAGGTTCAGGCAGAGGTGCCACACTGGCTCCATGCACACCTGGTCTGTAGGGGCCCCCTCCTTGCTTTCTCATCCTTTAGACCTGAAGATGACTTCCATGGCAGCTCGCTGGTTCACTCAAAGCCTGCTGTTTTCCTGAGCTGATGGGTTTTCAGCTGTTCACCCCCTGCCTTAGTCTCTGTTTTTTTGCTGTAGAGGCAGCCTTTGGGGGGAGGAGCCTTTGGGGGAGGAGCCTTTGGGGGGAGGAGCCTTTGGGGGAAGGCAGGGGCAGAAACCTGCACCTTTAGTTGTCCCTGTTAGATTTCCCTTGCATTCCTTTCCTCTCACACTGCGGCTCACTCAGCAGCAGGATCTTTGTCCCCAGTTCTCACACACTGGAAGAGCTTTGTCCAAACCGCTGTGATAGAGGTGAAACCAGAAATTCAGTCTAGGGCAGTACATTTTCTTTAGTAGGACTAAACAGAGGGAATTGAGGTTAAGAAAGAAGCCCAAACGTTTGTGAGTTTTTGTTCTACAAACAGCGACTTCCCCTTAGGCCACAGGGTCGCACCTGCCCACCACACTGCCCTACCCAGCATGCGCATCTGCGGAACACTCGTCTATCTCAGTGTTACCCAGTGTGCTTACCCAGCTACAGTAAGGCTCCGTGCTGGGCTCTGGATTGGGTGACACATGACGCTTGGCCATTTGGTAAGACCGTGTTGTAACAATGTTGCCCCAACAGTCTGTGCCACAGGAGAGTGTTGACACATAGCCACATGCCCTGTAGCCCTATCATTCTCAATTGCTCTACCACAGCAGCTGGGCTGGGCCCTTGCTCCTGACCTGTGACTAAGCTTGCTACAGCCACAAAGCAGGGATCAGTAGCCAGCCACGGTGGAGCCATCTGCCAGGTGCAGAGCAACCACAGCCTCCAGACTCAGACCACGAGGTAGCAATGCATGACTTCCAAAGTCCCTGACACCTTCTTCCCCACAGACCCTTCCACTCTCTTCTTCCGTTCCTTCCTTGGTGCCGGTGGAGCAAGGAGCTAAGTGCTCTCCAAGGTGCTTCTGGGTTCTCTGATTATCACTTGTTAGAATGTACTAGAAGCTGTAGTTATTTGATAGCAAAGAGGAATTGCCTCTACTGAGTGTGTAGAATGGAGGTAGGGAGGGGCAGGCCTGGCGACATCCACTCCTGTTGTCAGAATAGCAACTGTTCTCCAGCTTGCCCGAGGGCTGGACGAAAGATGGTGAGTTTCCTTGACACAGAGCCGTTGAAGGTCTGTTCTAAGCCACAGTTACCATAAGGCTCCAGCCTAAACTGGCTCATGAGCTACCCTGAGACAAACATCTTGACTGCAGGTACAGGGAACAGCCCAATGATTCTTCCCATCGGGGTGGGAACAAGGACCTCACGGTACCAGGGAGGTGGTAGGAAGGTGGGCGGAGTTCTAGCAGAGGCTGGAGCCGGGAGGGCCCTCTAGGGGAAGGAGTCTGCCAAACAGCCCGGAGAGGTAGGTCAGTCTAGCACTTTTAGGGGTGGAAAAGAGAAGTATAAAGGGCTGGAGAGAAGAGAGGGTAGCTGGGGCTGTCTGTCCTGGTGGGACTGGAACGGTGGCGGTCACAAAGTGCTTAGGAGAAGGACAAGGGATTGCAATCTGACAGAGGCAGGGGGGTTATGAAATGTCTCCAAGCTGCAGCTTATCAAAGAAAAGGGGTGGGAATGGCGTGGGCAGGTGGACATATATGTGGGGGAGTTCGTTGCCTGGCCACAGGCATTGGCTGGGACTTCCAAGTTCTGAACTGTGCTTGGGGATAGGTTGAAAAATCTCCCTCACTGGAGATCCCCAAGACTAAAGATGGCAGCTACCAGCTGCTCTTGTTTGAGAATCAGGAATGACATATACCATCTCAGCCTAGAACCCCCAGATTCCAAAGCCCATGAGTAGGTAGATCGCGCCCCAGCAGGGCCTGTGGGACCTTCGTACACACAGGATCAGATCTTCTCAGGAGATGTAAAGCCCTTCAGGCTCTACAGGAGCCTGAGCATTTTACAATTGTGTGGTTCTCCTATTGTTCCCAGTTACCTCCACTTAGAAACAGACATCCCCAGCACTCTGGGGAAGCTAGCTTCTCCCAAAGGCAAGGGTTGGAATCTTTTCTTGCCTTCAGGATCCAAACTTGCTTGTTTGGCCAGGTGGCTGGGAACCGTCACTGTCCCAAACTGTCAGGAGTATGGGCTCCTGTGCAGTGACCTATCTTGTGTGTAGTGGCGGTCACCTAGGCAGAGGTGTGCTGCCTGGGCGGGAACTCGGGTGGCGCAGCTGTGGAGGATCTCAGAGCCAGAGCCCAGCTCACAGCCTTTTCCGTGTTCCCATTTCTGTGTCTCCAGCCTTTCCTCAGCAGAGCCCTGCTCTTCTCCTGAATGCGCTCTCTGCTCTTTTCTTAATTGCGGCCATCTTTTACTTTTTTCATTTTTGTATCGGAACACGCAGTGTTTGTTGTTTGGGTTGACTGCGGTAGCACACGCATGTGTGTGTGAGTGTGGTTTTACAGTGGGATTGACAGCAGGATTTTACAGCCCATACTTCCTGGTTCTGGAGAAAGAGAGGCAGACAGCGAGGGACAGGATCTCTGAAGTAGGGAACATTTTGATCTAGGTGTGCTTTGGGGATAAATTTAGTTCTCAAGGCTGCTGCGCTGTTCTGATTGAGCAGGAGTCCTTGGGTACCCACAGCGGGGAGTGGCCATGCCATCCCTCACCTGCTGATCACCCTTAGGGGTCACAGGAAGCCCAAAGCTTCAGAGCTCTGACTCCAGCAGCCCTAGACTCCCTCCGCGCCCCTCCAGGTGCTAGTGGGTTTTGAAACACTGCAGTTTTTATGGCTGGCACATCTCAAAGAGGAAATACAGATTAATGGTGTATACGGCCATGTTCTCATGTTCCCAGGATTAAATCAATGAGACCTGAAATATTAATTGGGCTTTTATGAAGAGAAAATGAAATATGGTATGGCATGGGATATTCTAAATTTAGGTTCATGAGTTTGACTGTCAACCTCCGCTGAATTGCTGGATTTCTCTGAATCTGCTTCTTCCGTGTATAATAGGCTGGCCATACACACATTGTATCCGCTCAGAATACCTCCAAGCCTGGAACACCCAGGAGTCTGGGTGAGTATTCTATTTTGTCTCCTCCTCGGCAAGACTGCCTTTTGCCTATAACACAGGGGCCAGCTCTCGGCTGTGGTTTCGCCTGCTGAGCCAATCAATTCATTCAGCTGAGGTCTCTGAAGCCCTTGCTGGCCGTACTCAAGTTCTTTCCGGAGACCCGTTTCCTCACCGTCTACCATTTCCCGTACTAATGGTCACACTAGGGCTGTAGGGAGCTTCCTGTCCTTCCTGCCCAAGACTGGCCAGTCCCTACTGGTCTAGGTATAAACTTATTGTGAACACTTACCACAGAGCCCCTCATTCTCCTGAGTCCTGGGAACTGGGTCTCAGGCTGGTAAACAGAGCACGGACAGCCTCATTAAAGCTGCCTGGCTGGATAGAATGGTGGCAGGGGAAATAATAAAGCATTACACACAAAGCCACATGCTACACTACACAAACAGTATCCTATTTAATCTTCATATTGTCCTCAATTTACTCCCATCCATTTTGTATTTGCGCTGTAGCTTGAACCAGCGCGCATTTGTTATCTTACATATGGGGGTGGGGGGTCAGAAGTTCAAAATGGCGCCAGCAAGACCGAAGCGTTGGCAGGACTGCTCGGGATAATCCATTTGCTTGGCCTTTTCAGCTTCTGGAAGTGGCTTGCCTTCCATCTTCCAAGCCATTAGTGGCTGGTTGAGTTTTCTCATGCTACGTCACGCTGCCAGTGCCTCTCCTGCTTTCCTGCACTGTACGGAAGGGTCTTTGTGACAACACGGTCCCTCTGCTAATGCAGGAGGAGCTCCCACCTTGCAGCCGCTCTGCTCCTTTGCTGTGGTTTGGGGACTGGTAGTGTTGTTCTGCTTAGCACAGCCCCTTCTTGCAGTTGGAGAAAACGAGACTTCATGTGACTGCTGGAGTGGCAGGCTGGAACTAGAGCTAGAGGGGGTTGATCCAAGAAATTCAGAGAAAAACACTGCAGAATAACCCAATTGCACATGGCAGTCAGGGGAGAGGAAATGGGAGGAGCTCGAGGTCGAATCCCAGTTCATCTTAGTCTAGAATGGGGAGGATAAACTGGCCTGGTTAGCTACCGCAGGAGAGGCTGTGGTTCTTCAATTTGGCTGCACACTGGAATCACCTGGGAGCTTCTAAGTGATACCAGAGTGTCACCTCTGGAGAGTCAGCCATAATGGCTCTGGGGAGACCCTGAGTTCAGGGATTTCCTGCGCTCTCACTCCAGGCTTCCGGAGTGGAGCAGAGCCAGCATTTTAACTAAACAGAGCCCCAGCTGTGCTTCTCACCCTAATAAAGACTTTCAGAGCCCCTCCCCCTCTCCCATCGAGTCAGGCTCCTGAGGTGAGCCGCAGGCCTTTGCTCTCCTCTGCCTCTTTGTAGCCCCGGTTGCAGGCTCCAGGGCATCATCTGTCCCCAGAGCCTCCCCTTTGGTGACGCACGTGTTCTTCTCTGGCTCTCTTCAGTCCCTCTTGTATGGCCGTCAGCACAGCTGTATCCGTTTCTCCTGTTCGTGCTAATGGACAGAACAGACTGGACAGAAGCACACTGCCCAGGTTCAAACCTTAGCCCTGCAAAGTCCTTACTGAACTTGGAACGAGTTATTCTTCCTCTCTGTCCCTTGGTTCCCTCACCCATGAACTTAAGATACAAAAATGAAGTAACGCTTGCCTGGGCAGTGTGAAGATGAATGGCTTTGTACATGAAGGAGATTACAGATAAATGTTTGCTAGTGTTACGAGCAGCTTCATCCAGCCCTGTGGGTCCAATTGATTGCAACAAACATTGATTCTTTACTTAGTGCAAGGTTAGGAAAGGGTGAAGTGTCTTCCCTGCCTTGAGATAGCTCACAGTGGTGGAAAAGGGAAATCAGTCGGACCAGATCGCTAATTACAGCACAGCATCTGGTGTGGAATCAGACAGCATAGAGAGATAAAGGCAGGGATACCGTGATGTGGGATTGTGAGGACCACGGTCTGAAGGTGCATCATTAGTTCTTGGCACTAATAAAATCTTAGTGGGCTTTGTCTGTGTCTGCACATCTGAACCTGTGGGTTGTATACCCTACCAACCCCCTGAGACCATGCTGTGGATTCAGGTAACTTGCAATAGCCTTCACCAGCAATGCAAAGGTGTGAATGGCACCCCAAGACCCACTGTGAACGTAGGTGCTGTCTGCAAGAGGACAGTTACAGGCTCCTCGGCAAAGTGGATCCCGCCTCCTATCCAGCTCTCCCTGGAGAGCAGCAGGAATCACTGCAGAGACAGAGGACTCCTCCTGTAGACAAAGGGGCCATGGCAGCATTGATGAAGGGGCGTGAAAGAAAAAACATGGATGCACAGGGTAGGAGGGCCTTAAAAATGGGCAGGGTCTTGTTCCAAATGGCCAGAATAAGAAAAAAAAAAGGTTGCCCATGAAGGAAGTGAGGTAGCAGTGGGGACAACTTCAGGAGAAAGGCAGAAGGTGTTCTTCCTGTACCCGCTAGCCAAATGGCCAGTGGCTCCACTCACACTTCTCTCGTGAGGAGCGTCAGCTCTCCCAGTGTTGGCTGATGCTGCTGGCAGCTGTGGGTGTCTCTGCCAGCTGTGTGAACAGCTGTGCAACAACCCTGGGCTGTTCTGTGCCCTGGCTCATTTCCCATCCCTACTTGGTTGAATACACTTTAAAAACCAGGCTCTTGAACTCCCTGGTTCTAGCTGTAAAATACGTTGCTCGGAGGAAAACAGTGTGTTGTCTGCCGAGGGAAGACAGGGAGGTGAGCGAGGTAGACTTGCAGGCTTTTCTCGTTTTTAAGAAAAGCTGTCTGAAGCAGACAGGTGTTAATGAGTGTGTTTCTGTGTACACGATGCAGTAAGAGCTAATAACAACACCAGATCTTTCCTGAACGGCAGTTGTCAGTTCTGACTGAATCCCACAGGGCTTTCCTGTCAGAGATCATTTGAACCCCACCTCTGTTGGTAAGCTTGCACGCTGCTGATTCCTTCACCTGCAGCCTCCACAGGACTTCTAGAAACTTCTAGTAGCCTGGAGCTTGCCTGAGTGTCCACAAATCCACTGGTGTGGCTCACCTGGGGTGAGAAATAGCCCTTCTTCTTCCTGGGCTGCTGGAGTCTATAGGATTCTGCCTGGTACTTCTGGGTGGGCAGAGTCAGGGAGGATTTCCGAGCTGTTTCTCAAGGCCTGGCCAAGGCCAAAGCCCAGGGACACAGCTGGAGTAGAAATGGTGGCTCCATCCTTAATGAAGGAGGCCAAAGCCTTGATTTGTCAGGGTACAACACCAAAAGACCTCCTGAAGACAGCGTTTCCCTTCCACACGATCTGAATTAGCAAAAACATCAAACATCTAGGAATAAGGCCAGGGGAGAGGGAACCTTGTGGGAGCCTCTGGGATTGTGGGCTTCTGCCCACTGTTGGGAGCTCCGTGCATGCTGGCGAGAGCAGGTAGGCTGTCTTCTGTGGTGAGTCTGATATCCAGTCCTTGCTGGAGGATCATGACTAGATCTGTTTTTTTTTTTTCTGTAATAGTCTAGATACTATCATGATTATTATTTGGTTTCAGTTGTGGGTTATGAGGTTGCTCTACACACCCAGCCCTGAACTTAGGCCTCAAGGCTCCATGCTTGCTGAGTTTACCTCTGCCCCGAGGGCGACCCCCTCCACCTGCCTTGGGGATTCTAGGTCTTACCTGGTTCCTTTCCTGTGTGTTCTGTGACTTCCTCCCTCTTTGCTCTGGAGAGAGCCCCTTGAGTGGCTGGGAGGCGTCTCCTGCTGCTCTGTGCCGGTTTCCTGAGTCACGTAGTCTTTGTTCCTGCTGACAAGCTCAGTAAGTGCACATGGCATTTGTCTTCCTCTGACCCAGAGTCCGAAGGATCTGGATATAAATCTCAGCTCTGTCTTTCCCTGGCGATACAGCCCCAGGCTAGTGGTTTAAGCCTTTGTACTTCAGTTCTCTCATGGTAAAGCCGAGCAAAGCTAGTGTCTTCCTAACAGGTTGCCACGACCAGCAAGTGAAATAACACACGGGTGTTGTGGGCGTGGGTGCCATATGGCGGCTCCTGTTTCATCTCATTCACCTAGCCAGGACATGCGACTTGGACCCCATATCCTTTTGGGTTGTCAGAGCCTCAAGCTGTTCTCAGAAGCCCTTCCCAGGTCCAGGTCCCGCTGCTGTTGGCTGGTGCTGCCAGCTGCGGGAATAGCTGTGCCTCTGCCATCTTCCCTTTGCCTCCTCCTGGGCGTTTGCTGTCACCTTAGCAAGCAAGTGTGTTTGAAGTGTAAGGTGTGTCGCTCTCGGAGAGGGCGTTTGCACTGTATAATAGATGAGAAAGAGCTATCTGGGTAAAGAACGTTTCTTGGCTAGCTTTTCTTCCAGGGCGTGGGAGGAGCATCCTCCGTCCTGGTGTGGGCTGGGGAAAGAATGAATGTGCTCTTCAGAGCCTCTGCACAGGCTCTCGGTTTGTGGCTTTCTCATTGATCTATTTCTCTCTAGTGAATGGGCTTAACAGGAGGAGAGAGAGATTTTTCCCTAATGACCAGGATAGAAAAGAATAAAAAGTGACTTTAGGGGTATCTTGGGACCTGGGCTGTCACTGTGTGCTGGGCTGACACTTCATTTCTGAATGTAAAGGGCCCTGCTTCTGTTTGGTAGGAGAAATTGTCCACTAGTTAGGGGCAGCCAGGAAAGAGGCCAAAGTCTCCGCCTAATAGCACACAGCACGGAGGGGTCTCTCTCTTTCTCCTTTTCTCCCTGGGAAAAACAAGGCTGGTGCTTGGGTCAGCTGGCGCTCAGGACGGCTCAGCATGGAGTCCCAGTGAATTGTTTGGAGCAAATATTTCCTAGTGTTATTGGGAATCCAGGCAGGGTGTGCTCAGTGGGCCTTGGAGGCCTGTCTTCGGCTTCTGCTAGGAACTGGTGCCCAGGTAGGAGGTGGCTGTGTTGGTCTGCATTGGTCGAGTGATGCTTGTTGACCCTAGGATCCTCCATCCTACCAGGTGACAACCACGACAACTCTGGAGGTTTGTACTGGGACAGGAAAACACTAGGCCTTGAGCACCCATTTCTTTGGTGAGAATTTGGGTCAGAACAATCCCTTGAACGATTTTGAGTCCTGTGCTAGAGAAGGTCAGAGCAAGGCTAAGTGGCTGCCCTGCATTGCTGCACGTTAACCCAGCATGCGATGGTGTTCTTCTGCCCAGAGGGACTGGCATCACTTGGCATCAGTGCTGACTGAGCCGAGCAACATCAGCACAGAGAACCTAGGCCAAGGGAAATCAGTGAGCTCACCCTGTGCTTGAATAGATGGATGGAGGAAAAGCTTACGGCTTCTCCAGGAACAGGTGGTCCTTGTGGTTTAAGGCTGGGACTGTGATCCACCAAGAGCTGGGACAGGGGATCAGGGCACAACAAAGTCCTCCTTTGCTTCAGGGTGAGAGGCTTTTGTGCTTTATTCTCTAAGAGTCAGACCAACAAAGCCATCAGAAGCAGTATGAAGACAGCAATGACAGGCTCAGTAGCCTGCCTTGGTCTAGTTTTGTTGCTATAACTGAATACCATAGATGGAGTAAGTTATAAAGAGAAGAAGTTTATTTAGCTCACATTTATTTAGACTACAAAGTATAAGAGCATAATGTTGGCATATGCTCTATAACTGGGAAGGTGTCTTGCTTAAAGTATGATAGCCTGGTCTTTCTTCTTCTTTTTATGAAACTAATAATGTCATCTGGGGTCTCACTATCATGACCTCCTGACCTCATCCCCTAAAGCTTCTAGATACCATTAACACAAATTAAGGAATTGTTTTTTTTTAAGTTCTTCCTTTGTTGATGGAGCTACGAGCTGCATTCTTGCCGCCCTGCTCCCAGCCACCTGGCTAGCTTATGCCCCGAAATAACAACACACAAACTGTATTCATTTAAGCACCACCTGGCCCATTAGTTTCAGCCTCTTAACCCATTTCTAATAATCTGTGTAGCACCGAGGTGCACTTACTGGGAAGATTCTAGCCTACGTTCATCCTGGGTCGGAGCTTCATCACGTCTGCCCCAGAGAGCAGAGCTAAAGCGTATGAGCTCACTTCCTCTTCCTCCCAGCATTCTGTTCTGTTTACTCCACCCATCTAAAGGCTGGCCTATCAAATGGGCCAAGGCAGTTTCTTTATTAGCCAATGACCTTCCTTCATCATTCCTTCCTTCCTTCCTTCCTTCCTTCCTTCCTTCCTTCCTTCCTTCCTTCCTTCCTTTCTTCCTTCCTTTCTGTGTGCCACGGTTGAAGGTAACCCCTATCCTTCTGTTTCCACCTCCCAAGTGCTGGGATTGTAACAGTGCATCACCTCACCCTGGTTCTGTGCAGCGCTGGGGACTTTGTGCACATTAAACGTGTACTTTAGCAGCTGAATCACATGCTTCCTCAGCCCAGGAATCACTCTTCTGATACGTGAGCATTGGGGACACCTTTCCAGCAGGGCAGAGTGCCGAGAGGTAAAAGCAGAGAGTCTTACATGAGTCCGGGACTCTGGTATCCTGCAAACTGTTTGTCAAGTGTGTGGGTAGGCTTCTAGGAGGTTCCTGAAGATCAGCAGGGAGGGTACATATCAACCCAGCTCCTGTCAGGAACTGCGTCCAGCTCTCTAGGTGAATTTGTGTGGTACTTAAGAAGCTGAAGGGACCTGGCTTTGGCCTTGCCTTGGGTTCTATTCAGTCAGCTCGGTGTGAGAATCTGGAACAGAACCCGGGGATACCCGAGGTCTCAGCAGTCATCTCTGGACTGTCCTCTGAACGGCAGAGCAGTAGGAGACTTACTCCAGCCCAACCTGGCCCGAAGCCCTGCCTTGGTCAGCCTTCTGCATTCCGGCTGAGCCTTGAGCACTTGCTCCACACTCACTAGTCAAAGCCAGGCACTGGAGAGCAAGGACAAGCAGGGCAGAGCTAATCCCACCGTCGTGGAACCTCCACTCCATGGGAGGAAAGGGCAGGTCATAATGAGGGGAGAGTCAAAGCGGCCAGAGTACCCGGGCTCAGTGGGGCATGCTTGTAGTCTTTAGTACTTAGGAGGTAGAGGCAGAGTCGGGAGTTCAAGGTTACCTTTCGCCACACAAGTGAGTTCAAGGCCATTCTGGGCTACCTCAGACCCTGTCTCAAAGGAAGAGTTTATGTAAATTCTGTAAAGGACAGTGAAGAACAGAACAATGAAGGAGAGATTGACCAGGGCTGAGGTTTCAAGAGTGACAGGTGTCGGTCTTCGCGATGGTAATTTGGGTATCACAAGGTTTATTTCTGTTAATATATTTCCTTTTCCTGAGTACTGAAGTATATTATCTCCCCAGGAAAGTGAGGCTTAGGGAGACTTATTAACCCCCTCGGTCACACAGCTGGCCAACAGATGAACCACGATTTGAACACTACTTTGTCAGACTCCTAAATCCAGGCCCTTTCCTACCTTACTTGGCTGTTTCCAGTTAGGATGATTGTATTCTGTTCTTCATGGCTACAAGGTAACTGTTAATGTGAGCAGGAGAGGTGAGGTCTGAATCCGGCTCCACTGCTCCCATGGCCCCTCTTGTAGGAAACTGTAAGCTGGATAACCCGGGGGAGCGTCTCCCGTCTTCTGGAAGTGGCCTCATTAAGAACGAGGTGACAGTGTCCCAGGGCCAGCTTATTTCAGCCACAATCTATCTAACCCGGACTTCTGGGTTAGAAGCTGGGTAGAGCACACCCATCTCTTTAGGCCCACCAGGCTGGCACACTGGCGTGCCCCCTCCCAAATGTTTTTCTCATTTCCGGTTTCATGGTTGTTTTGAATCCTCAGGCTCGTTTCATTCATCACCAGAGCAAGGCGTGCAATGGAAAAGACACATCCTGTCCTCCAGTGCTGCCTCATTTCCTGCCTGTGACTGACAGGTGCCATTGGAGCACTTTCGCACACCTTAAGGGGGGTTTGCTCTTCCTGTGGCCTGCAGGGCCGCCATGCCCACAGTCGCAGGGGCATGCAGACGAACCTCCGGCTGCTTTAACGGATGGAGTCAGCTCTTTAGCTATGACTTGTCTCCCCAGCCACAGATCCGTCACCTTTTCACTGTGAGCCTCTGCAGCCTGTGTTCCTCAAGGTTTTAGCCAGGTGAAAATTCTAGACGTGTGTGGATGGGCGCAAGTGCATCCCCGTGTTTGTGTGCACACGGTGTCAGTGGCCGACGACACAGACATGAGTGTCACCCACCCCTCAGCCTGTTTCTACTGGGGACAGAAGATGTCCTCCAAGGACTGTAATCCCAGGCCCACAGTGACGCTGAAGAGCCCCGGAGACCAGGGGAGGACACAGTGCAGATCTGGAGCTGAGGCCGGGGAGGAGCTACTAAGGCTCTTTGAACAGCTTCTTGACTGTTGCTCATTGTGCTAAGGTATTTCTCAAAGAACGCAGGGAACCCTTATTAGGTTTACTTTATTTTATATTTTTTATTTTTGGCAGTGCTGGGGATTAAACTGGGCCTTGTACAACTAGGCAAGTACTTGTCCAGTCACATTCAGCGACTAATTCACTGTCACCTCTCCATCCCGCTTGTCACCCTCACTCGGTCTCAGGGTGCTAGGACAGCGGTGGCCTCTGTGTCCTTTCCCTCGTCCTCACAGCTGGCGAGCCCTCAAACAGATGCACACATTGACCTTGACCTTGACCTGGCCTGCAAGCTTCCTGTAGCTACTTACTCCTCATCCTTACACTTAGTTCAGACTCTGTAGGATAGCATCTCTCGGAGCTGACCCTGCCTGGTGCTGAAGCCTTCTCTTTGAACACTTGGCAGCACTGTGGGGTCTATATAGCCTCAGAACTACATTTCTGACCCTTGGCACATACCAGGTCTTCCTGGTTCCAAGTGCCACCCTGTTGCTGTGAAGTATCCCAGGTATCCCCACCTTCTGCCTGCCTTGTGACATGGGCATCTCCTGTGCCCTTGTCTGCAGTGCACAGACATCTCTTTCCTTCACTGAGTCTTCCAAGGGCAGTCCTGGCCCATGCCTCTGCACCCCCAATCTCATATGGCATCCGGCAGAGTGGGGGTTCAGTGAGTGCCTGGTAAGTGAATGGATTCCCCACAGCATCTGCACACTGTTAGCCAGCTAGCCGCTCATCGGATCTCAGAGCAGAGCCACACGCTTAAAGAAGTTTCTTTCCTTCTGCAGGGACTTGAACCACCTAGAGGTGGCTTTGCTGAATGACCTCAGGTTCCCTTACTCGGAGGACATGTGCAGACGTGGCCTTGTGAATGACCTCAGGTTCCCTCACTCGAGGGACATGTGTGCAGACATGGCCTTGCTGAATGACCTCAGGTTCCCTCACTTGAGGCCACGTGTGCAGAGGTGGCCTTGTGAATGATCTCAGGTTCCCTCACTCGAGGGACATGTGTGCAGACATGGCCTTGCTGAATGACCTCAGGTTCCCTCACTCGAGGGGCATGTGTGCAGACATGGCCTTGCTGAATGACCTCAGGTTCCCTCATGTCCACCAAGCACTTGTCTAAATGGGTAACTAGACTCTTTCCACAATATCCAGCCAGAGAAGAGGTACAACTCCCCATGCCACAAAAGGCAACATACTCCCAGAATTCCAGGGTTTCTGTTTGTTTGTTTTTTTAGTTTGTTTCATTTTGCTTGTGTGATGAAAATGTGAATGTCATAAAAAACACAAAGTCTGAGACTTTAGGGCTTCGGCATTGTGTTCCATCTGTTCCCCTGGGCAAGATAGCAATATTTGTCTCACTATGAAGTCCTCTCCTACCTTACTACATAGGGCAGATTGGTCTCAAACTCACAAGGATTCACTTGGCTCTGCCTCCTGAGTGCCGGGGGAGGGTGTGTGTCACCTCTTCTGGGGCTCTCAGAGAGCGTTCTGTGGAAACGTGAAAGGTCCGACGTGATGCCTGCGTGCTTCCGTGGCTCCAGTGTAGGCTTCTTAGGGACCCATCGAGTTGTGTGACAGCTAGTGGCATATACCAGCCGTGAAGACGTGGCCTCCTCTATTACAAGAGCCCCTGTGTTCTGACTAGGTGAGAACTTCCTCTCCAAGGCCAATGAAAACGAGCTCCCCTACATCTTCATAGCAATTTGTCATAGGGTTCTTATGCACTCACGCAGACATGACTTATCTATCCCACCATTCTTCCTTGGTAAGCTCCTGGGCTACCTCAGACCAAGTGGCCCAGCTGGAGGCATACTCTACCTCTGTGACTCTGTTTGATCACTGACCACAACTCGTGATCCCAAGGCCTCAGTAGCTACTCAGAAGATGAGAAAAGTGATGTTAAAGTCAGAAAGGAGCATATAAGTCACCTGTCCTCCACAGTCCAAACACTGTCTCACCCCAGAGGGTCGCTGCCGCAGATAGCAAGGCATCTTGCAACAGGCCAGGAACAAAGCAGCCAGTGTTTGGAAGCCTAGGACTGAGTGCCCGCTGGAGTGTGGCAGAGGGAAGGGAGGAACAGTATCCACAAATGTGAGTGTCAGGGAGGAGACGAATGTGCCGGAGAGCTCCCGTGGAAAGCCTGGTCGTGGTGGGGAGCTGGAGTGGAAAGACGGCTCTCCTTCATCCCAGGACAGGGAACACCCTGGGCAGCCACTGGTCTCCCATCTCCAGCTCCTGGGCATGCTGATGCACCTGAGGACTGAAGGAACTATGGAGGAATATCCGGTGTGATGGGTGGCGGCTGCTCGGCCATCTCGAGTGTCTGCAAACGATGCACTAGAGACTCTGTCCTGTTGTCTGAGGTTTTCTGTCCCATCAGGTCCCACAGCCATTTAGTCCCAGTTAAATACACAGAGGTACCTACTATCTCAAGCTTCTCATTAACTAACTCTTACATCTTAAAACTAGCCCATAATTCTTGTCTGTGTTAGCCACACAGCTTGGTACCTTTTACTGCGAGGCAGTCACATCTTGCTTCCTCTGTGTCTGGCTCACAACTGCAGACTGAAACTTCCCTCTTCCCATAATTCTCGTTGCCATGCCTCTACCTCCTACCTGGTCGCTGTTGCCCCGCCTATACTTCCTGCCTGACTATTGGCCAGTCAGCATTTTATTAAAAATAATACAAGTGACAGGATAAAAGACCATTGTCCCACAGCACTGTCCGGGTCATGACTAGCCTGCGGGACTTTGACATTTCTTGCCTTCATCAACTACCTTATCTGCCTTGGCCATTCTTGGAACTATTTTATTGGAACCATTTTGTGTTGTGTGTTTGCCCCAACCACAACAGTTGGGCAGTGCCTCCCAACATTTTAAGTAGCAGGATTTAATATTTTCCATTATTAAAATTATTAATGATTCATCGATAATTTGAAGTTTTCCTTAACCACACTCACTCATGGTGATCATCTAGTGGCTTATTACTTTCAGCTGGGGTCTGTGTGTCTGTCTGTCTTCTAGCCTAGTGGCTTTGTCCTTGGGCTACACTGGAGTCTTCTACTTGCTATTGGTGGCTTTCTTCCTGTGCCCCTTGGGTTCTTCTCCGTCTCTTCTGTTGCTGTAAGGTGCAGCAAGGACAGCTGGGGGAAAGTGTTTTGTGTCTGCCTCTTACAGGCATTTGGGCACCTGCCTGCCCAAAAGACAAGCTGTGTTTCCTGTCTGGCCTTCTCTCTGGGCAGGAGGAAGGAGGCCACCACTGCTCACTTTCCTGCTGCTGAAGGCTCTGACTTAGCATTCCTGGTTTGCATGTCTGACACCTCACTTGGCACATGATTTATTACAGTTTTAAATAGCCTTTTCTTCTTGGATTGAACTGTCCATATCCATTTGGAGTGGGAAAATCTGGCTATGGTGTTGGTAGTGAGAATGTTTTTGAGTGCAATTGTTTGGGGGTTCTTGGTGCATCTGATGCTCACACAGTGGAGAGTGCCCTGTGTCTGGCTGGGACCCAGGAGACAGAAGCAGACAGTTGCCTGCCACTTGGATGAAGGACAGCAAGGATGCAGAGAGCCTTTTGTTCCATTTTGTCTACATTTCAGAGACAGAACATCCCAGGTGAGGGGAGGCAGTCTTACAAAGAGCCTGGAAAGGGATCCATCCTAACCATGCCCCTGCCTTTGTGGTGGGCTTTACCACAGGTTCCTGGCTTTGATAAGAAAACCCTTCAGAGGGAGGAACACCCCTTACTTTCTCTTTCTCTCCCCTCCTTCCCTGGGGGTTGGTAGTCTTTTTAGCCAAGTCCTTTTTGCTGTGGTTAGAGTCTCTCTGGGACAGTTAAGCTGGAATACAGGATGGTTACAACGAAAAACATGCAAATTCCCTTTCCTCTTACAGAGATCTATGTCCCCTAGATGCCACCTAAATTAGCTCATCACATTGTCATTGCCGTCCTGGGGTTATGATGATGTGCCGGTTGCCGAAATCCTTCGAAACCCTCCATCCTCCAGAGGGAGGGGGAGGAGGAGCCCCCCAGCTTCCTGTGGACCGTTCTGTTCTTGTTCCTTTTGGTACCCTGCACTCCTAGACTGGGGTCCACTAACAGGTAAACTCCTGTGCTGATGGTTGGAGAGCTATTTCGTGTGGCCCCAGGGAAAAGAGAGAGGGTTTATCATGGCTGTGAGAGCCTGGCAGAGAGAGGACAGAGGGAACAAGTCGCCTGGGTGATCTCACACAGGGATGCCCACCAGCCACGTCTCTGCCTTTCATCCCCCCCTCAGGATTCCACAGAGAGCCGCTCACCCATTTTCACTGCAATGGCAAATGCTTCTCTCAACAGTCAATTCTGAACCCTCAACGGCAGTCCCTTGACCATGAAGCCGGTCTCACCCTGTCGCGTTGACTTTGGTTTATTTTTTTCCACTTCCAAGGTTTCCTTGACTAGCTAGAGGGTTCTTTTTCATTTGGAATGATAGGAAAAGATGAGATTTCTGAGGGTTGGAACCAAAGAGTGAGAGCTCCTGGGGGAGGTGTGTCTTCCCTTCCAAATTCAGACAAACAGTTGAGAGGTTTCAAGAATGCTCCAGAAAACTCTACCCCCATTCGCTTGGCACCAGGAGAACATAGTATGACGTCCTGGGCAGAGCTTTAGGTTGTCTGGAAAGTGCACAGCGGAGCTCTTGCTCCTCTTGAGAGTTTCTTGAAAAAATGGGTGAGAGCCCCTTCTTCTAGCTGTTCTTTACCACAGCGCAGTCTGCCCTCCTCCTGTGTGCCCCTCCCCATGTTCCCTGCTCCTTACCACAGCACAGTCTGCCCTCCTCCTGTGTGCCCCTCCCCATGTTCCCTGCTCCTTACCACAGGGGCAGTCTGCCCTCCTCCTGCGTGACCCTCCCCACATTCCCTGCTCCTTACCACAGCACAGTCTGCCCTCCTCCTGTGTGACCCTCCCCACATTCCCTGCTCCTTACCACAGCACAGTCTGCTCTCCTCCTATGTGACCCTCCCCACATTCCCTGCTCCTTACCACAGGGGCAGTCTGCCCTCCTCCTGTGTGCCCCTCCCCACATTCCCTGCTCCTTACCACAGAGGCAGTCTGCCCTCCTCCTGTGTGACCCTCCCCATGTTCCCTCTCAGTGCTGTTGCCATCGCTGTAATCACACTTGGTATGGGTGCCCAAGCACCAGTCCGTAAGGTTTCTAACCCACATGCTCACAGTCAGGGGAGGTATTAGAACGGGGCACTGACCCACTCAGTGGTCAAGGGTAAACACTGTGTACCAGTTGGAAATGGGCAGAATGGACCGACCATGATGTTGCCCTGCAAAAACTTGCAGTGTAGAAGCAGGAATTATAGTTAAATATAAAATTTATCATCTTTACCATTGTTTTTTTCGGAGATAAGGTCTCTTGTATCCCAGGCTGTTCTCAAACCTGTATGTAGCCTGCGGGGAGCTTGGACTCCTTTACCATCTAGGGTTCCAGGCATACAGTGGTGCCAGGCCCTTGTCAGTGCTAGACAAGCAGCCTGTCAACAGTGAAGTATATAGTCAGAAGATGTCCATTCGTGAGGGAGTGGGGGTGTGTGTGGGAGGGTCTGGAGGGAGGAAGGGAAGGGCGAAGAGATATAATAATGATAAAAGGGCATTGTTGGTGGGTTAAGCAATCCCTTCCCCCACAGCTCTTAATCCCTGGATTAAGTGTGGTTAAATCAAGGACTCAGAGTTGAGAGCCAGCCCTGAGCTATCTGAGGGCTCTTATGACCACAAAGGTTCTTGTGAGCAGGGAAGCTTGGCCACAGAGGAAGATGTGGTGGTGAAGCCAGAGTTCCAAGTGCTGGGGGCAAAGACTGGGAGGGAAGGAGAGTGGGTACCTTCCAGAAACCAGGCCGGGAAATGCATCCCCTCGCAGGAGCCAGCTTGCTCACAAACTCCACTTAGTCCAGCCGGGCTGAGTCATCATCTGGGCTCCCAGACTGTGAGACAACACGTTTGTACTGTCACTGCTGCCGTGGTGAGTCCTCACAGCGGCCACAGGAAACAGACGGACAGGCTGAAGGGGACAGAGCAGGGTCAGTCCAGGCTAAGTAACCGAGCAGCTGTGTGCTTTCGTCTCTTGGCGCCTCGGCTTCCTCATCTTTAAATACCAGGGCTCCCTCAGAGGTTCGTTAAGGGTTTGGAGTTAATATTTGTCAGCCACCAAGGACTGAGTTGGTGACTTGAGTGTGGTCACCCGTGAACTGGAGCAGGCTGGGGAGGATGGCGACTTCCTCATTCCCTGTCCTGCCATGTGCTTCCTCAGAGTAAGAGGGCAAGCACATCTCTGGAGCTGTATTTCAATGCCGACCAGTTTGCTTATGTACCAGTGAGCTTAGCGAGTCCTGGGACGCGCGTTAAATATCTGGCACTGGCCCCCTGGTTCTGGTGTTCCCCCAAAGACCCGAGTTCTCTGAGCAGGTCTGTGAGCCCTGGGCTGCTGCAGAGGGTAGGACAGGCCAAGAGGGGGCATCACCTCCATGTACCTTGACCTTGGAAGGATCTAGAAAATATGGCTGTGGTTTCTACTTGCTTTAGTTAGTCTCCAAGATGGTCAGAAACAGTTGTGGCAGATTCATCCCTAACATCTTCATGGCCGCACCTAAGATGTCTATGGGATGCTTTGATCATCACATGAGTTCCATCCAGCTCCCCTCTGAGGAGAGGAGCAAGGAGAAGGTACCATGTGGCCCTGGAAGCAGGCTTGGCCCTTTGAATAGGGAATTCTGGGATACTGGATATCGGAAGGTAGGCTGATGGAGTGGGGTGGCCCATGGGTTTCCAGACCTGTGAGGAGGGGCTGGGCAGAAAGCTCACATGGGTTGCAGAGTGGAAGTCCTGGTGTATGGGTCTGGGGCAGTCACAGTCATCAGCGCAGTGGCCAGGCCCTGGATGACAAGTAGCATTCCCCTCTGCCTATCACCAGGGGGGCCAGCCATCTGCTCAGCCCGAGCCTCACCTCAGGTGTGTCCCTGCATCTCTGGGACACAGCCTGAGCTCCTCTCTAACTCCATAGAGCCTGGCACTGGAGCTGGCCCAGAGAGGCCAAGGGGCACTGTCACCTGGGTGGCTGTTGACTCTGACTTTCTCCAGACCTTCTCCAGGAGGGAAAGGGCAGAGGACAGTGGCTGGTGACCTCAGGGGTGAGAAGAGGCCCCTCCTAGCAAGCCAGCCTCCATGGAATTGGGCAGGCTGGACATGCTGCAGCCTTGGGAGGCTGTCAGGGTCTGTGAGGGGCAGGCCTGGGAAGAAGCATCAGGGTTTATTTCTTATGCATTGGTGGCTTGGCTGGGAGAGGGTGTGAAGCTGACCCTGGGAGTGGCACTGGCCAGCAGGGAGGGGTCGGCCGGACGCACTGAGAAAATATCAGGCAGGGGAGCACGGAAAGGGTCAATTTCCCTCTAAGAGTGGCCAAACTTAAAATATCTCCAGTAGGCTCCGTGAGTGGCCTTCCCCAGGAGACTTTTGCTAAAAAACGTTTTTATTAACTTTTTAAAATTACAAAAGAAATATTGGTTTGTTTTAGTGCAGAGGTGTTCTCATTATTAAAGGGGGAAAAATCAATAGTTCCCTTGATTCCTGCTCTTACCTCTCCATAATGTGAGGTGTCAACTCTGTGAGAGTAGCCAGAGGTGGTGCACACATCTGTGCACACTCACACAAGACAGGACACCTGGTGTCCACACCGAGGGACACTTTCTGTGTGCTGCTGATTTTGGAAACTGGATACTCACACTATGCCCACTGCACAGCCGTTTTCTTTCCTCTGTTTGCTTAGCATTGCAAACCTTTCCTAAGTCAATACATATAGACCCGCTTCATTTTAAACAGCTGCATGACGTTCCACAGTGTGAGCATCATGATGTTACCGGTTCCCTGTGGCTGTGTATTCGGGTTCTTTTCTGGGGCTTAGAAAATGGTGAGCAAGCAGCTCTTTAAGGAATGGTATTTGATTTCTTCATTTTGTGTATTTCTTTATTCTCTTGCCTTGGAGAATTAGAGAGGTGGTTATCAGTGAGGCACCCTTTTCCTTTCAATCGCCTGACATAGTTTGGAACTTCACTGTCTCCGGAGCCATCTGGGGCATCCCATGTTCCCTGAGCTTGTGCTTGGCACTGTGGCCATATGGAAACCAGTCCCCAAGGGCCCGGTGTCAGTAAGGGGGCTGACAAGCCGGGGCAGGCACCTTTGGTGAGATGGTCCGGGCAGGAGCAAGCTCCAGAAGGAGGCCTTTATTAGGTAAGGGCGTGGACTCGGGGCGCTACCCTGTGAGCTGGAGATGCTCCTCTGTGTTGCCCTTGTGAGGAATGCATTAGTGAACACGCCCAAACCCTGTAGGGCAGGAAGAGTGGACTCGGGTGACCTACAGCCCAGCAGTGATGGTAGTCCATCACCAACTGTGTGTTCTCAGAAGCTCTAGACATGGGAATGTCATGCACTGAGAAACAGTAGGGGAGCTGGAGATTTGACTCAGCATTAAGAGAACTGGTTACTCTCCCAGAGGTCCTGAGTTCAAATCCCAGCACCCACATGGCAGCTCACAACCACCTCTAACTGTAGTCCCATGGCATTTGACACCCTCTTCTGTGTGCATACATGTGGACAAAATACCCATGTATGTAAAATAAACAAATCTTTAAAAAGAGAAATGGTAGAGATGAAAAGCTAAGTCCCTTTATTTGATCAGCACACATGTTCAAATGTCACAGTATGCCCCACTAACGTACAGTTACTACGTGTTCCTTAGACAGAGATGAAGTTCCTAATACGGCGTGAATGGAGTAACCAGGTGGTTACTTGCTCCCTGAGAGACCAGCAGATGCCCCCGAGGGCTGACACTTCAGAAAGCCCTTTTGTTTATTTTATTTTTAATTAAAAATTACATACAAATCTATTTATTACTCATTTGTGTGTATGTACGGGCATCACATACCATAGCGACTGCGGAAATAGCAGAACAGATTTCAGACGTTGGCGCTCTTCTTCTGCCATGTGTGTTCTGGGACTGAATTTAGGTCAGCCATCAGGCAGGCTTCTTGCCCACTGAGCTGCCTCACTGCCTCCTGCCATCGATTGATGATTGACTGACAGCATCTCGTGTGCTCGAGTTGGCCCTGCACTGCCTCCTGCCTTTGTTTATTTGTTTTTGCCAGGGGTTCACATAGTTTAAGCGGGTCTTGGATTCCTGACGTAGCTGAGGGTGACCTTGAGTTCCCGGTGCTCCTATGTCCACTTCCCAAGGGCTGAAACCACAGGTGTGTGCTCCCAAGGGCTGAAACCACAGGTGTGTGCTTCTGCATCTGGTTTATTCTTGTTTTTTCCTGAGACAAGTTCTTCTCTGTAGCTCAGGCTGGCCCTGGACTAGCTACCTGGTGCTGGCATTGTGAGCTGAGACCTTCACAAGCTGGTCTTTGACAGTGAGTTGAAGGCCCCGTCGGTCTCCCAGGACTCCCACTAGGCCCTGATCTCAGCCCCCAAGGCTGCTCAAGGATTCCAAATCTCTTGACTTGGCCAGGTTTGAAGACTCTCCAAATGGTAAAGAGGTTGGATTACTGGCCTGGTGGCTGGGCCCTCACCCCAACCTTCCCAAAGACCCTTTCCTGCGTCAAGCCAAAATGGAAACGTAGACATTTCCTGTTTGGAAACCATTCTGCTTACCCCAGACATCACGGGTGTTCTTTCACAGCAGAAGGGACCGGGAACACGCTCCAGCTTGACCCAAAATGAAACACCATCAGGTCACCAACCCCCCAGCATAGCCTGTGCTGGGACCCAGTGGTCAAGAACATGGATGTACAAGAGAGTGGATTTGAAGGAGTCAAAGCTTGCCCTTCCTTAACGGTTTGACTGTTACTGAGTCCCCACATTTTCCCAAGTATCAACTTCCCTGTCTGTGTAATGGGAATAATAATACTTTCAGAACCTTGTTCAGGACGGAACGGGCTAGTTCTGTAAAGCACACAGCGTAGGGCCTGGCACCGAGAGAGTACTGTTGCACTCTTTCCCCGCCTCCCTGAAGTCGGGACTGGCACTGTTAACTTCTGGCCATCCCTCCCCGGCTTCTGTTTGGGGATCAGAGGGACTGGGAAGTCCCCGAGATGAGTGGAGCTGAAAGAAGGGCAGTCTCCTGGGAAGGAGCCCTCTGGGAGGGCAGCAAGGGAGTGGCTCAGTGGGCACAGCTTGCGGTCTGAGTGCCTTGGTGGGCAGGAGGCTCTGGGTGTGCGGTGGCAGGTGGTGGTGGGGACAGAGGGTGGTTCTGAGGACGGGGTCATCTGAGCTCAGATGGGGAAGAGCTCTTTTTACCAAGTGAACTAAGAAGTTGAACTTGACCCAGAACAGCCCAGGGAACAACTGTCAGGGTCCAGCCAGGGAAGTTATGTGGCTTGGTTCTGTTTGGGGACATTCACTTTGGCAGCTGAAAGGTGGGTGGAATGGGGCACCTGCTAAGACCAGGGTGTGGCAACTGTAACCAGTGGCCAGCGAGATCACTGTGGTCTCACTGCATCAGACAGAACTGGACAAACTCCAAACCTGTCTCCAGAAACCCTGGGGAAGGAGGCTTCTTGGAAACCCTGTTTCTCCGGAGTTCACCCCCAGTGGGTGTTGGGTGGCCTCCGTTCTCTTCTGTCCTCTCCTCAGGCAGCGCTGTCCCGGATGCCTGCAGGATCACACTGTTTGTGTTCAGACGTCTCTCATTTCTCTCCCGTCTTACGTTCACACCAGCAGGCATGGCTTATGGCGTTATGTGGTTCATTTGCTTACTATTTGTTCCCTTGCAACACACGCTCCATGGCCCAGGCTTCTTATCTACTGGTTTTTGGTGTTCCAGAGCTTAGCGTGAGAGTCCAGAGGCAGAACCCAGCACGACAGGGGCATAGATGGCTGATGAGCCCTTCAGAGTGAAGCTCTATGCCTGTGCATCTAGAATCTTACAATTTAATTTTAAACTTTTCAATGTAGTTGAGAGTTTCCCTGCTGTACACCTGTGCACCAAGTGAGTGTAGTGCCCACGAAAGCCAGAAGAGAGCAGCAGATCCCCTGGAATTGGAGCTACAGAGGTTGTGGGCCACCCTGTGGGTGCTGGGAATCCAATCCAAGTCTCCTGGAAGAGCAGCCAGTGCTGGTAGTCGCGGAGCCATCTCTCCAGCCTCACATCCAGGGGCTTTAGAAGGAGGCCCCAAAGCTCTCACCCTGCCTGTCACAAGTGGAGGAGATCAGCGCTTTTCCTGCTAGGCTAGTGGGACACAGAGGCCATGCAGAGACCCACGTAGGTGGAGAGGGAGGGAGTTGGCACTGAATGATGTCCCCCACCCTTAGCCTGGACAGCTGACTTCCTTTGTCTTATTGGACTTGAGGTTGCAAACTGAATCCAACTCTCATGATCCAGATGAAGAGCCTGAGGCCAGGGATGGAGAGAGACTTGCCGGTGGGAGAGTGCTCTGTCCCCAGGTCCTGCTCAGGGAGAGAAGGATTCTTGCTAAGAGAGAAACATGCTCTTTCTCAACTGTCATTGCTTGACCGTCATTCTCCAAGGACTGGGATGGGCAAAATGACACATGGACAAGGCTGCTCCTGTCTGTGACAATAGACTAATGGTTATGTCTGCCAGGGAACCTTAGTCTGGCTGGGGCAGAAGCCACTGTAGGACATTACATATGGCCTGTGCCACCAGCTGTGAGAAGTTTGTTTCAGATAGGGAGGATCTCTTCTTAGAAGGATGCAGAACAACTGGGCGGTGGTGGCGCACGCCTTTGATTCCAGTACTCGGGAGGTAGAGGCAGGTGGATCTCTGTGAGTTCCAGACCAGCCTGGTCTACAAGAGCTAGTTCTGGGACAGGCTCCAAAGCTACAGAGAAACCCTGTCTCGAAAAACAAAACAGAAGAAAAGAAAAAGAAAGAAAGGAAGGCAGGAAGGAAGGAAGGCAGGCAGGCAGGAAGGAAGGAAGGAAGGAAGGAAGGAAGGAAGGAAGGAAGGAAGAAGGATGCAGGACACAGAGCAGGAGAATATCACTCCCCATACCCTAGTCTTGCTGCCGTTACAATGAGAGCCTCTACAAGGCAGTTTTTTAAATTGCTTATTTGTTTGTTTACTTATTTATATATTACTTTCTACTCACTTAAATACTTATTGGTTTTCTGAGACAGGATTTCTTTGTGTGCCCTGGCTGTCCTTGAACTCACTTTATAGACTAGTCTGGCCTCAAACTCAGAGATCTACCTGCCTCTGCCTCCCAAGTTCTGGGATTAAAGGTGTGTGCTACTACTGCTTGGCAAAATTTTAATGATTTATTTTTATTTTATGTGCATTATTTGCCTGCATGTATGTCTTTGTGAGGATGTCAGATCCTCTGGAACTGGAGTTACAGGCAGGTGTGATATGCCACATGGGTGCTGAGAATTGAACCTAACTCCTCTAGAAGATCAGCCAGTGCTCTTAACCACTGAGCCGTCTTTTTTTGATAATTTTTGCTTTTTCGATATCAATTTCTTTTTCTTCCCTTTCTTCATCTAATTCCATGTAGCCCTTGCTTATTGGAAATTTTATGTTCACTGTTGCTGTAGACCTGGAGTTCATCTCATCCCTGACAGTCAGTCTTGTCCTCAGGGAAACCCAATTAGGGATCACAGTACTTTTTGATGTTGTCTCCATAGTAATGGTGTACATACCTAATATATGTTCTAGGGAGTTTAAGTCTATTTATCTACAAGATATACAAAATAACACATTTTAAGAAAATTTGGGGCTGGGCATTGGTGGTGCATGCCTTTAATCCCAGAACTTGGCAGACAGAGGCAGGTGGATCTCTGTGAGTTCAAGGTCAGCCTGATTTGCAGAGCGAGCTCCAAGACAGCTAGGGTTACACAGAGAAACCCTGACTTGAAAAACCAAAAAGAAAAAAAATGGATTTTTTTTAAAATTTAAGATGTTTGCCGGGCGGTGGTGGTGCATGCCTTTAATCCCAGCACTCGGGAGGCAGAGGCAGGCGGATCTCTGTGAGTTCGAGACCAGCCTGGTCTACAGAGCTAGTTCCAGGACAGGCTCCAAAGTTACAGAGAAACCCTGTCTCAAAAAAAAAATTAAGATGTTTTCTTCTGCATTAAAAATTGTTTATTTTTAATTTTATGTGCACTGGTGTTTTGTCTGCATGTATATCTGTGAGGGTGTTGTGTCCCCTGGAACTGGAGTTACAGGCAGTTGTGAGCTGCCATATGAGGGCTGGGAATTGAACCTGGATCCTCTGGAAGAGCAGCCAGTGCTCTTAACCACTGAGCCATCTCTTCAGCCCCTTCTTCTGCATTTTTTTTAGTGATGGAAAATTTCTTTGAAGTTTTTCTCGCACAGGGAACAGCGGAGAACACAAGCGGTTTTCCCCACATCCCATTTTCTCACTTGGATCTAGAACATTAGAGTTGAGTGAGCATAGTCAGGCTGGCTGAAGTTGTTCACACAGGGCCTCCTTGATGGCTGAGGACGTTTCGTGAGATGGTTCTGCTCAGATAGAGAACAGAAAGGCCTCAAGACTTTCAGACTAGGACGGAGGGAGCCGTGATCCAATGAGACAAACTCACTCCGAAACCAAGACAAAGCCTGCCCTTGCTTTCCTGCCCGGGCAGCCACTCTGCCCCCTGCAGCTGCCCTGCGGGAGGCGCCACACTGTCTGGTTGAACTGTCCTGTTCTGAGGTGACCAGATGGCCCTTCGGAGCTGGCTGTCATGAGCTAGTAATGGCACAGCTTCTCTGTGAGACAGTCCACGGAGGAAGAAAGCCCGCCTCAGTGAGCTGGAGACAGTCCGCAGGGGAAGAAAGCCCACCTCAGTGAGCTGGAGACAGTCTGAGGGGGAAGAAAGCCCACCTCAGTGAGCTGGAGACAGTCTGAGGGGGAAGAAAGCCCACCTCAGTGAGCTGGAGACAGTCTGAGGGGGAAGAAAGCCCACCTCAGTGAGCTGGAGACAGTCCTCAGGGGAAGAAAGCCCACCTCAGTGAGCTGGAGACAGTCTGAGGGGGAAGAAAGCCCACCTCAGTGAGCTGGAGACAGTCCGAGGAGGAAGAAAGCCCACCTCAGTGAGCTGGAGACAGTCCGCAGGGGAAGAAAGCCCACCTCAGTGAGCTGGAGACAGTCCAAGGGGGAAGAAAGCCCACCTCAGTGAGCTGGAGACAGTCCGAGGGGGAAGAAAGCCCACCTCAGTGAGCTGGAGACAGTCCGAG